>NC_064640.1:1026537697-1026853947 GCF_023864345.2 Schistocerca serialis cubense | reverse complement strand
CTGGAGGCATTATTTTTCAGCATGCTCTCACAGAAGGGTGAAACTTTTTTAACTTCACCTTCTAGCAGTATAATGACTATGAATATTTTTTAACATACCCCATTCATTACATTGCTTTTACTATGGACAATATTTGGTCACGAGGACCACCTTCACAGGTTCTTTGTTGACTGATGCTTTTACTACCCAAATGGCTACCGCATACCATTAGTAGCACTTTTTTGGGAATTACCCAATGTCAACTTTCTCCCACAAGCAGCCAGGGTGTAAATGTTTGCCTCGACAGAACAACTTGAAGAATAAATAGGAAGTATCACACACAGAAATCAGTCATGCACTCTTTTTGACAAGTTTTAAGCTGAAATATTACACACACACACACACACACACACACACACACACACACAAAAATGACAAAATATGATGAAAATCTTTGCCTAGAAACCTTTCAGCTTGTTCCACTACCTTCCAAAAAGATACCAAAATCAGGCGTATGTCGAACTACCACAAAAAGTATAAAAGAGATGAAAATAAGCTAAAATGCAAGAGAAATGTAATATATTTTGCAGTCTTTTAGTACACTTTTATATATGAACCATTTGTGACATGAAAAACATCAAGCTGGTATCCGATTTTCTGCCACATGTTTCTCAACACATTATTTTTAACTACAGAATTCTCATTTTACATACATGCATAAAAGTAACCCACTAAGTCACCTACTCATGTCATAGTTGAAAGCAAAAGTAAAAATTGCAGTAAAATAATGTGTGGTGAACATAATAGCCAGACAATATCCTCTCTGTCCTGAATTCCAACAAAAGTTTGTAGGGACGTTCCTACATCTCAAAAATTATGTCTATTCAAATTTCACGCCAGTTGCATAGGAGTGGCGCGATGCAAATCACGTTTGCTTTAAATACACACGGTAACGGTTGTAAGTGATAATTACTTTTGAGATTGTATGTAGTGAGTTTATGTTAGTCAGGAATCTCTTTAAGGATGGTAGAACATCAAATGGGCCCACCTGGAGCACTCGAGCAGGAGAGGCACCACAGGACATTTTAATTTCCACTGCCTTTACTTTTACAAATAAATTCATAAAACTCTGTCAGCATGACCAGGAAGGATTCAGGACTCAGACTCACAGCAGTGGAAGTTCAAAAACATAACAAAATAATTTTTTTACATGTTTAATTTCATCATTTTTCCACTTACTATTGGCTGCATTTGATGTCATAGGTACACTTTTCTTCATAAGTAAGAGAGATTCTTCAATGAATTTTGCATTGCTTACTAAACACAAACTCCTTAAGGCAAAACTCTAGAATTTACCAAATCTATTACAAAGTGTGGTAAAAATTTAGATAATTAACTATAAAATTTGAGTTTTTTTCTAAACATGAAGTTTAAAATGTAACAGTTCATTCATTTTTTTCATAAATTAAATAAATTCTAGATTTTCATACACCTGTAAGTATGGTTTTTATGCTGTGCAAAATTCATCGAAGAATCTCTCTTACTTATTAAGAAAAGTGTACCTATGGCAACAAATGCAGCCAATAGTAAGTGAAAAAAATGATGAAATTTCACATGTAAAAAAAATTATTTTGTTATAAATATAATAGAGGGGAACATTACACAACAAAGGCCATCCCCACAATCTGCTTCCCCTGCAGCACTTTAGGGATGAGGCCCGACAGTTCACAAAATTTCAGAACTTGCGGCACACAGGTAGCAGGATGGTAGATAGATCTCCAGTCAAACTGAGGACTGCCCTCGTGTCAGTATGAGACACATAAAGTCAAAATATGCTGAAACAAAAGTGGCACACCACAAACTTCACTTTGTGTTAAAGGGTACGTCGTACGTCCAGTCTGGTGAGCAGCACTTCCTTCTGTCGGTAAGGCTGGCATGAAGTCCACAAGTCCACCATGCCTGTCTGGTCTACATCTACATAGATACTCTGCAAGCCACTGTACCGTGCGTGGCTGAGTGCACCCTGTACAACTACTCGTCATTCGGCCCCCCCCCCCCCCCCCCCGTTTGACTCAAAATGGAGTGAGGGAAAAATTTTCTCACATCTTATCTTCGTGACCCTTACGCACAAAGTATGTTGGCGGCAGTAGAATTAGAATCATATGGCATGTCATATATGTGGTCTCCTTTACAGATGTACCACTCTTTCCTAAAAATCTCCCAATAAACCGACGTCTAACATATCCCTTCCCTATCACAATTTTCATATGCTAGTTCCATCTCGTATGGCTTTGCAACGTTATGCTCAGATATTTGAACAACTTGGCTGTGTCAAACAGGACACTAGTAATACTGTATCCAAACATTACAGGTTTCTTCTTCCTACTCATCTGCATTAAACTACATTTTTCCACCTTTAGGGCTAGCTGCCATTCATTACACCAACTAGAAATTTTGTATAAGTTGTCTTGTATCTTCCTACAGGCACTCAACTTCGACTCCTTGCCTTACACCACAATATCTCCAGCAAACAACTGCAGATTGCTGCCCACCCTGTCTCCCAAACTGTTTATGTATACAGAGACCAACAACGGTTCTATCACACTTCACTGAGGCACTCCTGACGATACACTTGTCTCTGATGAACACCTGCTGTCGAGGACAACACACTCGGTTCTATTATTTAAGAAATTTTTGGCCACTCACATACCTGTGAAGTTATATGCTCATACCTTCATTAACAGCCTGCAATGGGGCACTGTGTCAAATGCTATCTGGAAATCTAGAAATACGAAATCTGCCTGTTGCCCTTTATCCATAGTTCTCAGTATATCATGTGAGAAAAGTGCAAGCTGAGTTTGGCACGAGTGATGCCTTTCTAAAACCATGCTGATTTGTGGACATAAGCTTCTTAGTCTCAAGAAAGTTTATTATATTTGAACTGAGAATATGTTCAAGGATTCTGCAGCAAACAGAAGTTAGGGATATTGGTCTATAATTCTGCGGGTCTGTTCTTTTACCCTTCTTATATACTGGAGTCACTTGCACTTTTTTCCAGTCACTTGTGACTTTGTGCTGGATGAGAGATTCATGATAAATGCAAGCTAGGTAAGGGACCTATGCCATAGAGTACTGTTTGTAAAACCAAATTGGGACTCCATCCACACCTGGTGACTTACTAGTTTTCATCTCCTTCAGTTTCTCTCTCTAAACCAGGAATTCTTATTACTATGTCGTCCATACAGCAGTCTGCCCGATGGTCAAATGGTGGTATGTTTGTATGGTTCTCCTGTGTGAACGATTTCTTGAGCATGAAATTTAAAACTTCAGCTTTTGTTTTGCTATCTTCAACTGTCACACCAGACTGGTCAACAAGAAACTGAATGGAAGTCTTAGACCCGCTTACCAATTTTACATAGCACCAGAATTTTGTCAGATTCTCTGCCAGATCTTTTGCTAAGGTGTGAGGGTGGGAACTGTTGTATGTTTCATGCATAGATCTTTTCACAGGTGCATGAATCTCTAGTTACTAAACTTTTCTTGTCATCATTTGTGCAGTCTCTTTTGAAGAGAGTGTAACAGCCTCTGCTTCCTCAGAATCTTCCAAATTTCATTATTAAACCATGGTGGGTCTTTTCCATCCTTTATCCACTTACTAGCCTCGTAACTCTTCAGACCACGATATACAGTCTGCTTAATCTTTGCCCATAGTTCCTCTATATCCATCTTACTGGAACTAAGTGATGCCAATTCACTGTCTAAATAAGATGCTTGTTTGCTCTATCTAGCAAAAACACTCTCCTAGCCACCTTGTCTGATTCACTAACTTTCGTAATCATAGTTTCTATAATGACATCGTGATCGCTAATCCCTGTTTCTATACTGATGCTGTCAAGAAGGTCTGGCCTATTTGTAGCTACAAGGTCTAGGATATTTCCATTGCGTGTGAGCTGCCGAGCTATCTACTCAAGACAATTTTCAGAAAATGTGTTCAAAAGTATTTCGCATGATCGTCTGTCTGTCTGTACCTCCCCGCAATGAATCCATAGACATCCCAGTCTATACTTGGCAGGTTTTAGTTGCCTCCAACTAGTACTGCATGATCTGGATATTTACACGCTATTGAGCACTGACTTTCTTTGAATGAATCTAGAACTGTCACAGCAAAATCGGGTGGCTGGCAAAAACATCCAACAATTAACTTAGTTTCACCTACATGTATTGTATTCGACCAGATGGCTTCACAGTCACTCTCAACTTCAACCTCAGTAGAGAGAATATTTTTGTCAATCTGCAATGAACACTCCCCGTCCTATGGCCTGTGACCTGTCTTTCCAATATACTCCCCATGACTTGCTACATACCTCAGAGCTTTCGACTTCAGGTTTCAGCCAGCTCTCAGTCCCAAGAATAATTTGAGCATGAGAACTTTCCTGGAGGGCAGTAAATCCAGGATTCATTACAAATACTTCAACAGTTTACACACAAAACTGTGACAGTTGAAGTGTCTATATTCTGAATGTTGTTTGATTTCCCTTGTTGTGAATCAAATGAGTGTTCATTGGAGCACCTCAAACTACCGCCTAGCCTAAATCCCTCATGTGCACTCCACAAGTACTCTGCTACCCAAGTAGCAGCTTCCTTTGTGTAGTGCACCCCCGACCTATCAAGGGGAGTCCTACAAATCGCCACACAATAATGCAGGTCTAGAAATCTGCAGCCAAGACCATCACAGAGTCAACAAAGCGTTTGGTTGAGACCCTCCACTCAGCTCCAAACCAAAGGACCCTGATAAACTAAGAATGATGCTGCAAATTCCGAGCACTGCTTACAGCCTCCGCGTAAGGGCAGCAGTCTTCACCACCTACGCCAGTCGCCTGTACAAGTCGAGAATCACATCAGGACCCGTGCGACAGGTGTCGTTGGTTCCAATGTGAGCTACAACTTGTAGACAACTGCATCCCGCATGCTTGACAGCCACAGATTAGGCCACCTCCACATCGCAGATGAGGCCCTCTGGCAGATGTGCCAAGTGCACATTGGCTTTCTTTCCAGCCCTGAAAACTATCTGCCTAAGGGACTCCATAATGCGCCTAACATTGGAGCTCCCAAATACCAGTAAACCCCTCCTCCCGCGTGCCTGCTCGGACCTTGCTGAAGGAGCAACCACCTGTAAATCCACAGGGTGAATGGGTGAGGCCAGGTAACCAGTTTTCACATTGGCCCTCTGCCTTGAATGACGCAAACACATTACCATTCGGCACTTACACTGCTGTGAGGGTGGGACCACTGCGTCAAGAGCACTAGGAGATGCCTCAGAAGCAGAGTCCAAGGACAAAACAAGTGACACCTGAGGTGTGTCGCATAACATGCTAGATTCTCTGTCACTGCTATACCCCGAGGCAGCAAACTGATGGTGACTGACCATAACCAACAGCATGTTCAGCTGTTCGCAAACTGTGGCCAGCTCCTCCTGCATCTGTACACAACATTCACACATCCTATCCATCCTAACAAGACTAACTGAAGAAGTATAAAAGCAGACAATACTAGATATTTGACTAGCTACCTTCATGATGTGTCAGCAATGGACACTGATGTGTTAAAGAGTTACGTAGCTAGCTGTTCAATGAGGAACTATTGCACTAAAGACTGAATGAATTTACACTTACAAGAACACGAGGAAGTGTATAAACAGAGAAACACACATCGAAGTTAATAAATATACTACGTGAAAAACACAGAAGAGGATAAACATTTAAACCGGCCACTCTGTAGGTGTACTCGTATGACAGCCGAGAGCTGGAGTCTGACTGACTGGCTTAATAAAGGAACGGACGAACGGTTGCTTTCAAAACAAAACAAATGAGCAACTACTGTGCTACAGACTGAATGAATTTACACTTACAAAAATGCGAGATTAACCTTCTTAAACAGATTTGAATGACCAAAGTTTGTTTTCCACCACCTCAAACTAATCAGTTACCCATTGACGCATGACTCATCTGTCAGATAATGAGATGACAACATGCAAGGGGATGGCACACTGCCGTACAACACCACCCAGACAAGCTTCTTTGGCTGCTTTGCTGATTATGTCATTTACCTGTATCCTGATGTGCTCATGTACTCAGCAAAAGACCACTCCTTTCCTGGGTGTTAGAGCCACTGTAAGGTGTCATGGATCAGCTGAATCAACTTGTCTTCTGGACACATTTGGTGGACCACTTGTTGCGCACTTAGCGAGTCAGAACATACAAGATAACTTGCACTGTGATGCCTGTGACTCCACTCCAGTGCAGTTATAATGCCATGTAACTCCGCATCATAATTTGTGAATTGTTCCAAAGGCACACACTGAAAACTATCAGGGAAAACAGGAAAACAACTGAGGGTTTGGATCCATCTGCACATTTGATTTACTTGTTCCATTGTATGATGATGACAAATCCTGTATCACTGTCAGATGATCCTGGATGAATAAATACATTAAATAAATATAGTGCAACACCACTGAGTGAAAGTGCACAAAACTGCTGTTATTGTATGCATCTCAAATGAGTGAGTACGTAATATCCTGCATGACAAACTGGAAATGAAAAATCTTTATGCAATGAATGATCCAATTGATGACTGTTGACTAAAACTGAGCCAAAAGAACTGTTTGCCTGAATTTGTGACTGTAAATGAACAGGGAATTGAAATGCACTCAACCTGACTGAGATTCCAGTGTATTAAACACTGCACCATCCTGCTTGATATCTACGGAATACAATAATGCCAGTGAGATAGTGAGATTGTTTGAGATTCCCAGGGTTTAATCCTCACCAATTACTCAGAAAAGAACAAAACCATAACTGGAGCCTACTGTGCTATATTGTTACAGTTTGAAACCAAAGCTGAACAAAATGTGACCAAGAATTATACACACAATAGTCTTTTCTACCAGAAAAATGCTCTGTGTCACACTGCAGTATCACAAGAGCTAATGTGATAAACTGGCATTCAAACTGTTCTGTTTATCATTTTATTTTCCTCATGTATCTCCAAGTGGATGCACTTTATTCCCCAAACTAAAAAAAAACTGGCTTTTTAGCAAGAAATTTGTACCATGTGGACATGTTCATTGTTGCAAATGAGTGTTTTGTTCTAACTGATTAACATTGGTCACCAAGAAATTTTAAAGTGTGATTGTGCTGTAGTCCATTGGAGCACTTCAAAGGAATACAAGCAATAACAGAATACAATCTTTTGTCGCATGTTTCATCAATGTGTAGCTATATGAAGTACCGGAATGGCCTCCACTGCCTTCCTATACACAATATTCAGACATTGTCAATAATTATACTAAAATAAGGAGTGCTGCAATGAGGAGAGGTATTGATGTTGGTCAGTGAGGTCTGGCACAAAGTCGTCATTCCAAAACATAGCAAAGGTGTTCTATAGGATTCAGGTCAGGACTCTGAGCAGGCCAGTCTATTACGGGGATGTTATTTTCGTGTAACCACTCTGCCACAGACCGTGCATAATGAACAGGTGCTCGATAGTGTTGAAAGATGGAATTGCCACCCCCAAATTGCTCTTCAACAATGGGAAGCAAGAAGGTGATTAAAACACCAATGTAGGCCTGGGATGTAATAGAGCACACAAAACAACAAGGGGTGCAAGCCCCCTACATGATAAACACAACCACACCATAACACCACCGCCTCCGAATTTTGCTGTTGGCACTACACATGCTGGCATATGACGCTCACCGGGCATTCGACATACCCACTCCCTGCCATCAGATCGCCATACTGTGATTCATCACTGCACGCAACGTTTTTCCACTGTTCAGTCATTCATTGTTTACGCTCCTTACACCAAACGAGGCATTTTTTGGCATTTACCAGCATGAAGCGTGGCTTATGAGCAGCCACTCGACCATGAAATCCAAGTTTTCTCACCTCACGTCTAACTGTCATAGTACTTGCAGTGGATCCTGATGCAGTTTGGAATTTCTGTGTGATGGTCTGGATGATGTCTGCCTATTACACATTACGACCTTCTAGAACTGTTGGCGGTCTCTGCCGGTCAAGAGACGAGGTCCGCCTGTATGCTTTTGTGCTGTACGTGTCCCTTCACATTTCCACTTCACTATCACATCAGAAGCAGTGGACCTAGGGATGTTTCGGAATGTGGAAATCTCATGTACAGACATATGACACAAGTGACACCCAATCACCTGACCATGTTTGAAGTCCGTGAGTTCCGCAGAGCGCCCCATCCTGCTCTCTCAATGCGTCTAATGACTACCGTGGTTGCTGATGTGGAGTACCTGGCAATAGGTGGTAGCACAATGCACCTAATATGAAAAATACTTTCGATCACGTAGTGTATGTCAACTGCATTCAGCGCAGCTCATGACAATATTTACAGCTGAAAAGCCAGCTTGAGGGTGAATCACTGTTTGTAGGTGTTTGATTAGGCATTTGGGGATTGCTGAACAGATTCAGACATGAAACAAATTTGAAGTTGAAAATTGTGCTGGGCGTACAGCAACAGTCATTACTGAAGAAAATGTGCAGCTGAAGTAACAATTGCAAAGTTGTGTCAGGATGAAGACTCAAACCTGGAAAGTAGGACATTGTGATTAAAGTTCAGATTAACATCAATTTTCACTGTCACTTCAGATGCATACTAATGTGATCATAAAGTAATGGTTCCCACACTAGTAATCAATCTTTAGTTTCATATATATGTTTGAACAACATGTTTGGTATTCAGAGAGTGACTGTATGCACACTTATCTAAAAGCACTTCCACTGTCCTTTTGGCATTGAATTGGAGGTAATCTTTGAAATCTTAAATGTACCTCTTCACATCAAAAGCTCTCCAGTCTGTGGATACTGCACAGTCTAATCTAGGTGCAGAAGCATCATAATTCAACTTTGTCAATAAATGCTTTATAGATCAAACAATGGAAAATCCAGGATGGAATTTAACAACAAGTAAAGTTGCTACTCACCATATACCAAAGATGATGAGTCGCAGATAGGCACAACTAAAAGACTGTCACAAATAAAGCTTTCAGCCATATAGGCCTTCATCAACAACAGTCGTAGACACACACGCAAATGCTACTCACACACACGACTGCAGTCTCAGGCAACTGAAACCACACTGCGAGCAACAGCACTGGGTGGGGGTAAGGAAGAGGTTGGGGCAGGGAGGAGGTGGGATAGTATGGTGGGGGTGGGATAGTATGGTAGGGGTGGTGGACAGTGAAGTGCTGCAGGTTAGACGGAGGGCTGGGGAGAGGTGGGGAAGGAGGACTGAGTGTGATGGTGGAATGACGGCTGTGTAGTGCTGGAATGAGAACAGGGAAGGGGCTGGATGGGTGAGGACAGTGACTAACAAAGGTTGAGACCAAGAGAGTTACGGGAACATAGGATGTATTGAAGGGAAAGTTCCCACCTGCACAATTAAGAAAAGCTGGTGTTGGTGGGAAGGATCCATATGGCACAGGCTGTGAAGCAGTCATTGAAATTAAAGAAGTCATGTTTGGCAGCGTGTTCAGCAGTGGTCCGTTAGTTTCTTGGCCACAGTTTGTCAGTGGCCATTCATGCGGACAGACAGAATGTTGGTTGTCATGCCCACATAGAATGCAGCACAGTGGTTGTAGCTTAGCTTGTAGATCACATGACTGGTTTCACACGTAGCCCTGCCTTTGATGGGATAGGGGATGTTCGTTACCAGATTGGAGTAGGTGGTGGAGGGAGGATGACAGGTCTTGAATGTAGGTATATTACAAGGGTATGAGCCATGAGGTAAGGGGTTGGGGAGCATGTCTGGTGTAAGGATGGACAAGTATATGGTGTAGGTTCGATGGACTGAGGAATACCATTGTGGGAGGGGAGGGAAGGATAGTGGGCAGGGCATTTCTCATTTCTGGGCATGACGAAAGGTAGTTGAAACCCTGGCAGAGAATGTAATTCAGTTGCTGCAATCCAGGGTGGTACTGAGTTACTGGAGGAATGCTCCTCTGCAGCTGGACGGTGGGACTTTGGGAGGTGGTGGGAGACTGGATAGGTAAGGCACGGGTGATTTGTTTTTGTATAAGGTGCCTTATCTTTCCAGTCTCCCAATACCACCTTAAGTCCCACCATCGGGCCATAGAGGAGCATTCCCCTCATAACTCAGTACCACCCAGGACTGGAGCAACCGAATTACATTCTCCACCAGGTTTTCAACTACCTTTTGTCATGCCCTGAAATGCGAAATGTCCTGTCTAGTATCCTGCACGCTTACAGGCTAATGCTCATCTGCAGTGCGGATGCACTCACACTGCTCAAACTCTTATGGGATTTGGGAGATTGACTGACACAAATAATGAGTATAGTGAGCAGGGGCACTACAAATGTAGTGTGTGGACAATAAGTTGGAAATGTGTGTCTCACGGGAAGCGTGCCACAGATAAGTCCCTGCAGCCACACTATCCTGAGTCAGATAGAGCGTCTACCATGTAAGCAGGAGATCCCAGATTCGAGTCCCAGTCTGGGCACCCATTTTCAACTGTCTTTGTTGATATTTATCAACACCTGTAATCAGCTACAAAGGTCTGGATTTAACTGTAATTTCATTTGTCACATGTTGTTCCAATGCAATAAAACTCTTAAAGACCTTAGTAAAGGCTTTTCTCAGATATATGAATGATGATGATGATTTTGGATGTGGGGCACTCAGCATTATGGTCATCAGTGTCCTGACAAAAAGTCAGTATACCATTCTCATGGGGAGGGATGAGATGGGACAAAGACTGTCCACAGATTCAAAGTAGTTTATAATGGATTAAAGTCTGCCTCCCATCCCCAGTACTTTGGGGATGGAGCACAACAGTTCACAAAACTTTAGAACCCATGTAACATTAGTGTCCGTTTGAGTGAGGACGGTTGACAGATCTCTTGCTAAACCGAAGGCTGTCCTGACGTCAGTATGTAAGACAAAAGTAGTCAAAATATGCTGAACACCACAAACTTTATACAGTGGTGGATCCTCCTACTGGAGAAGGAATCTGTGTGTTAAAGGGCTATGTCCTATACACAGTCTGGTGATCAGTACTTCTGTCCATCAGTGAGGTTGGCATGAAGTCCGTCATGCCTGTGTGGTCAGTATGAGAAACTGCAGCCCATTTTCCACCACCTCCAACCATTCACCACTGACGCATGATTTGTCTGCCAGATAATGAGATGACAGTGTGCAAGGTAACAACAACATCGAAGTACTACATCATCCCGACATGCTTCTTTGGCTGCTTTGTCATTTCCCTGTACCCCGACGTGTCCAGGTACCCTACAAATGACCACCTCCTTGCCTCGGTGTTGGAGACACTATAAGGAGTCATGGATGAGCTGACTCAACCAGTCAACCAGGTACATTTGCTGGAACGCTGGTAGCACAGTGAGTGACTCAGAAGAGATGAGAAATCTTTTACTGTGGTGCCTGTGAATCCATTTCAGTGCCTTCATAATACTGTATAACTCCACATGATAATTTGTAAAATTGTTCCAGAAGGTGTCATTTGAAAATCCTATCAGGAAAAACAGCTGAACAACTGAGTGCATCCCCTTGCCGGGCTTCATCCATATAAATTATGAAACTGTGAGAAGTACTTAAAATTGAAGAATACAGAGTTGTAAAAATATAATCTGTAGTAAAAGTTTGCTTATACTGTATGAAGCATTGAATCACTTTGGGCCTCTGAAGACACCAAGGTGGAAATTTGTTCAATCCCTTTATGTGTATTTGGAGGTCTGATATGTCAGATACTTTCTTGAACATTCACTCAAAGTTGAGGTGGACCGCCACACTAAAACCCAATGACTGAGGTAACAGAGAGATTTTCAGAGCCTGTCGAGCCAGGACAAGCCATCGCCAAATTCAGAGTGGTGCTTTACCAGCCATGAACACAGACTCTGAACTGGGATGATCCAAAAGGCTCCAGTTGGTATCTGAATGCCCTCATGGTGAACGGCATCTAATATCTTAAAGTAGGAAACATGGGCTGATTCATAAAGCAAGTTGCTGTAATCTAAATGTGATCTGACAAATGCCCTATAGAACTGCAAGAGGCATTCAAAAGAGAAAACATAAATGACAACAGGCTGAAGTTAGTCAAGATTGATGCCCAAAGCAACAACTACCACCATCATATCTTAGCGAAACATCTTGCCAAGAACCCGATAAAACTCTGGTCCTACGTAAAATCGCTAAACGCGTCTAAGGCTTCTATCTAGTCACTCACTGACCAGTCTGGTGTGGCAGCAGAAGATTGCAAAATGATAGCTGAGGTTTTGAATTTAGCATTTAACAATCGTTCACACAGGAGATCCGTTCAAACATACTGTTGACTGACCACTGCACAGACTCCCACATGAAAGGCATAGTAATACGCATCCCTAGTGTAGAGAAACAAATGAAAGACTTAAAAGCAAATAAGTCACCAGGTGCAGATGGAATCCCAATTTGGTTTTACAAAGTAAACTCTATGGCATTGGCCCCTTACTTAGCCTGCATTTATTGTCAATCTCTCATCCAGCATGAGGTCCCAAGTGAATGGAAAAACTGCACTGTAGATAAGAAGGGTAAAAGAATGGACCCACAAAACTACAGACCAATGCCCTTAACATCAGTTTGCTGCAGAAGTCTTTAACATATTTTCAGTTCGAAATTAATAAGTTTCCTCAACAGGGAAAAGCTTCTGTCCACAAATCGGCAAAATTTTAGAAAGTATCACTCATGCAAACCTTAGCTTGCCCTTTTCTCATGATATCCTGTGAACTACGGATGAAGGGCAACAGGCAGATTCTGTATTCCAAAATCTCCAGAAAGCATTTGACACTATGCACCACTGCAGACTTTTACTGGCAGTACGAGCATACAGAATAGGTTCCCAGATATGTGGGTGGCTTGAAGACTTCCTAAATAATAGAACCCAGTGCGTTGTCCCCTACAGTTAGTGGTCATCAGAGACAGTCAGGACTGCCCTAGGGGAAGTATGGTAGGTCTGCTGTTATCTTCTGTATACATAAATGATCTGGAAGACAGATTGAGCAGCAATCTGCAACTGTTTGCTGACAATGCTGTGGTGTACAGAAAAGTGTCATCACTGAGCAACTGTAGGAGGATACAAGATGACTTAGGCAAAATTTGTAGTTGGTGTGAGAAATGGCAGCTAGTTCTACATGTAGAAAAATGTAAGTTAATGCAGAGAAGTAGGAAAATCAAACCCATGATGTTCAAATACAGCATTAGTAGTGTGCTGTTTGCCGTAGTCACTTCGATTAAATATCTAGGTATAACACTGTAGTAGGGAAGACGAATGGTCTACTTTGGTTTATTGGGAGATTTTAGCAAAGTGTGGTTCATCTGTAAAGGGGACTACATATGGAACACTAGTATGACGCATTCATCAGTACTGCTTCAGTGTTTGGAATCAGCATCAGGTTGGATTAAAAGACAACATCGAAGCAATTCAGAGGCAGGCTGCTAGATTTGTTACTGATCGGTTCAAACAACATGAAAATATTACTTAGATGCTTCAGAAACTCAAATGGCAATCCCTGGAAGGAAGGTGGTATTCATTTTGAGGAACATTATTGAGAAAATTTAGAGAATCCTCATTTGAAGCTGATTGTAGAAGGATTCTACTGCCACCAACTTACATTTTGCATAAAGACCACAGAGATAACAGAAATTAGGACCCACATGAAGGCATATATACTTTTTTCCATGTCACTCTATTTGTGAGTGAAACAGGGAAGGAAATGAGTAGTAATGGTACAGGGTACCCTCTGCCACGCACCGTCAGCAGCTTGCAGAGTATGTATGTATGTATGTATGTATGTATGTATGTATGTATGTACGTACATACATACATACAGATGTAGATGTAGACAAGCCATGAGTGCACAGTGTCCTTAATATGTAAAATATTGTCCCCCCTTGTGAGATCGAGTATGGTTAAAATTGATGCATTTAGTCTTCTCTGGTGAGAACCTATGAGAGCCCAAAACCAGTTTTATTAGCCCACGCTCCCAGCCACCTGATGATCAGCTGTAGTTGCATCATTGTTGCAAAATAACTTAATAAACTCATCCAGAAACAAAGAGCATTTAACAGGGATCCCAACAGTGGAGGACATGCCATTGATAGTAATTGCAAACAGAGTGCCACTGAGGACACTGCCTTGGGGAGAGGTGATTCCAGTTCCCACATTAAGAAAGAAAGATTGCAGACCTCCCCATTACATGACAAGAAGCAGAGCCTCCTAATCTCCACAGTCCCACAGAACACCTGTAACCAGTCACAACAGTTTCTCTGGATGACCTTTGTTTTGTTTTATTTTAGGGCACAAAAACAACTGAGGTCATACATGCCCATGTCAGCACCTTAGAACACTAAGATGAAAATGGTGTTAAAAGTGATTACGTGTTACGTCCAATCAATGAAAAGAAAGACAGCTGAGAACAGGGACTTCCTCTTGGAGGAAGGTCCACAAAATATGCCAAAATAAAGATCACATGTCCTTCACCATATTGCTAGGACAGATAAAAAGTAAAACGCGGTTGATAGTCTGCGAGTCGTTTGCTAAAATTGCCAATAACTCAAATGGCAAGCATACATTAGAATGTAAGTGATTAAAAAAAAGGGCATTCAGTCAGGAAATGGTGAGATTGGTGACAATGAGCACAAAGTAGTAGGGCATCACCACTTAATAAATGATGATGGCTGAAATGACAGTGCCCAATACGCAACCAATGATCTCCACATGGCGTGAGAGCTGAGATGTGGTCAGCCACGCAGCCAGGAGAGGTTTAATTCCCTGGAGCCTGTCCCCATGAAGGGAAGACCAGTGGCGATGCCAGAGTGACACCACTTGCTAACAGACAGCAACACAGAGATCATCAGACGGAATGGAAGAGCTAGTGGGCCGAGGTAGGACTGCAGCCTTGGAAGCAGTATCAGCAGCATTGTTTCCCATCAGACCAATGTGACCAAGGACCCACATAAACATTACAATGGCTCCCTCAAGAGTGAGCAAGTGGAACCTACTTGGATCTGTTGTACTAGAGGACAGACTGTGTAAAGCACACTGAGGATCTGAAGGGCACTGAGAGAATTGGAGCAGATGACACAATCAAAAAGCCTATGTCGCTGGATGTATAGTGTGAGGTGGCAAGGGGGGGGGGGGGGGGTCGCTCAGAGCGCTGTAGGAGAAATGCCATGCGCTGGAGGGGATGCGCTGTTCTAAACTGAAGCCTATGCTCACATTTTTTTGTAAATACACACATCAGAAAAAGTTTTGCGTCACCTCGGTTCCGAGAGTTCTGGAACATGTACAGAAAACTGGAACAGAGATCAACATAATCATCATTTCCGCCCTTTTTATTGCACATGAAAACCGCACATTGCATCTTGTACCACCATACAGAGAGACCTTCAGAGGCAGTTGTCCAGATTGCTGTACACACCAGTACCTCTAATACCCATTAGCACGTCCTCTTGCATTGATGCATGCCTGTATTCATCGTGGCATACTATCCACAAGTTCATCAAGGCACTGTCAGTCCTGATTGTCCCACTCCTCAACGGCAATTCAGTGTAGATCCTTCAGAGTGGTTGGTGGGTCACATTGTCCATAAACAGCCCTTTTCAATCTATCCCAGGCATGCTCGATAGGGTTCATGTCTGGACAACATGCTGGTTACTCTAGTCGAGCGATGTTGTTATCCTGAAGGAAGCCATTCACAAGATGGGCACAATAGGGGCGCAAATTGTCTTCCATGAAGGCAAATGCCTCGCCAATACACTGCCGATATGGTTGCACTATCAGTCGGAAGATGTCATTCACATATCGTACAGCCATTACGGAGCCTTCCATGACCACCAGCAACGTACGTCGGCCCCACATAATGCCACACCAAAATTGCAGGTAACCTCCACCTCGTTGCACTCACTGGACAATTTGTCTAAGGCGTTCAGCCTGACCAGGTTGCCTCCAAACATGTCTCCGACAATTGTCTTGTTGAAGGCATATGCAACACTCATTGGTGAAGAGAACATGATGCCAATCCTGAGCAGTCCATTCGACATGCTGGGCCCATCTGTATCGCGCTGCATGGTGTCGTAGTTGCAAAGATGGACCTCGCCATGGACATCAGGAGTGAAGTTGCGCATCATGCAGCCTATTTAGCACAGTTTGAGTCGTAACACGACATCCTGTGGTTGCACGAAAAGCCTTATTCAACATGGTGGCATTGCTGTCTGGGTTCCTCCGAGCCATAATCTGTAGGTAGCGGTCATCCACTGCAGTAGTAGCCCTTGGGCGGCCTGAGCGAGGCATGTCATCGACAGTTCCTGTCTCTCTGCATCTCCTCCATTTCCGAACAACATTGCTTTGGTTCACTTTGAGATGCCTGGACACTTCCCTTGTTGAGAGCCCTTCCTGGCACAAAGTAACAATGCATACACGATCGAACCACAGTACTGACCATCTAGGCATGGTTGAACTGGAGACAACATGAGCCATGTACCTCCTTCCTGGTGGAATGACTGGAACTGATCAGTTGTCGGTGTGGTGTCACCACCAGACATCACACTTGCTAGGCGGTAGTTTTTAAATCGGCCGTGGTCCGTTAGTATATGTCAGACCCACATGTCGCCACTATCAGTGATTACAGACCGAGTGCCGCCACACGGCAGGTCTAGTCTAGAGAGACTCCCTAGCACTCGCCCCAGTTGTACAGCCGACTTTGATAGCGATGGTTCACTGCCTACATACGCTCTCATTTGCAGAGACGACAGTTTAGCATAGCCTTCAGCTACGTCATTTGCTACGACCTAGCAAGGCACCATATTCAGTTACTATGTCTTCTGAACAGATAATATTGTGACTCATGAACCGTCAAGAGCGACATTCATCATTAATGGATTAAAGTCAAGTATCAAACTAATTACGCCCGCTTTCTGAATTCTAATTCCTTGTAATGTTCCAGACCTCACGTCAGTATAGTTCTTCTCTCCTCACGCCAGCCTGCGTGAGCTAAAACGCGTGCATTTCGGCCTCCAGTTGTAACACGGTGTTGGCTCTTCTGCCAACACAACAGTCGGACCCCCTCCATCTAAAAGGCGCTGCTCATGCATTGTTGTTTACATCTTTGGGCATATTTAGTGACATCTCTGAACACTCAAGGGACTGTGTCTGTGATACAATATCCACAGTCAATGTCTACCTTCAAGATTTCTGGGAACAGGGGTGATGCAAAACTTTTTTTGGTGTGTGTATTAAGTGGGGCCCCTCCATGTCCACACTTGCATGGTGACCATTCAAATAGATTTACTGTTACCTCTGCTTTTGTTAGTACCTACAAAGAATTCCACCAAAAATGCAGTGATTTATTTTCACCTGGCTTGTTAACCAATTGTAACTTTTAGAGAAGCATTGTGAGTGGCAAATTTTGAGTAAAACCTACACATTTCTCTGGTTGCTATGTCAAAATCTGCTTCTTTTGCTAAAACACACAGGCGTTCACACTGTCTCACCTCACTAACATGTTTGCAAATACAATTAAATAGAGTTTTGGAACAGTGGTTTATTAAGTTTATTAAGTGAGGAACTGAGGAAACGTATAGTCAGTAGCTTATGAAAAAGCATATCTTCAGTACAATAAACCGTGTAATGTCTTCACATATGTTGTTCCAAAAACCATAGCCTTTCTTGTTTCACCAGCTATCGATGGCCTTTAAAAATTACATTCTTTCACCGAAAAAGTCTATAGTTACTGGAATAACATGGTAGACAATGAAGTTCTCTCCTCTTTGCATGCTATCATTTCAAAACATCATTTCAGTATCTGAAACTGTTTATGAAATACAAGGAATGTTGAAACTTCCTGGCAGATTAAAACTGTGTGGCCAACCGAGACTCGAACTCGGGACCTTTGCCTTTCGCGGCCAAGTGCTCTACCATCTGAGCTACCGAAGCACGACTCACGCCCGGTCCTCACAGCTTTACTTCTGCCAGGCGAAGGTCCCGAGTTCGAGTCTCGGTCGGCCACACAGTTTTAATCTGCCAAGAAGTTTCATATCAGCGCACA
Organism: Schistocerca serialis cubense; assembly: GCF_023864345.2. Classification (NCBI taxonomy): domain Eukaryota; kingdom Metazoa; phylum Arthropoda; class Insecta; order Orthoptera; family Acrididae; genus Schistocerca; species Schistocerca serialis. The sequence continues at coordinate 1,026,835,828 of NC_064640.1, read as the reverse complement.
CTCCGCTGCAGAGTGAAAATTTCATTCTGGAAACAAGGAATGTTGTGGGTATTTCACTCTGTCTTTATCAGTGGCGCAGCACGATTGAAAACGAGTGTGCTACATCAGATCAATTTTCTCAAGATTGGTGACAGATAGATACCTCTACCTAAATCTAAAGAAAAATTCAGTATATTAGCTAAATTTTGTATGCAACAACATATTACGTAACACACACCATACGCAAAATTGTAGCAACCTCTATTTTTCGTTGGACACTTTTCCGAATTTCATACAGTGTCTTACTTTTCACATAAATAACACAGTAACTATGATCATTAAGAAAATAATGGGCACATCATCATGAACCTGACATGTAAAGCTATAAGTAAAGCAAAAACGATTTTTTTTTTTTTTTTTACCAAATAGTTTCTGTAAAATCGTTTGAGAAAGATTGCAGGGTGTGTGCTATGATTTTGTCATCCCTGACGGGCCAAGAGGTGGAAAACGCTTATTGTCCTCCCCTTCTGAACAAACGAATGAACTCACCCAATGCTTTGGACAAAAACTGGTCACTGTGCATTGGCCACTGTATCCTGCATGAGATATACTGCATGCCTGATATAGGGCGAAGAGTTCTGTTGTAAATACTGAGCACTGTTCCGAAAGCCAATACCAAAAATGGTTGGTGCCAATGACGAAGGCACACCCAACACTACAGTCAGTCCAAGAGCCATCAGTGTAAACAGAGGTACAATCACTACGTTTTGCATGAAGGTCGAGAAACTTACAGTATAGATCGAATCTGGAGCAGTGTACTTAGGAAGTGAATGAAACCCAAGCTGAACATGGGCCACCGCACGAAGCCGAGATGGTGAAGGGTTCACATCCATCGGGAAAGTGGCAGGTGGTGTGAAGTTAAGCTGCCAGAGCAATAGCCGAAAGCTAACTCCAGGAGGTAACAAAGAAGTGGGACGCACCTCATACTGGTGGTCAAAGGAGTCATCAAAGAAGGAAGCATAGGATAGGTGGCCAGGCATGGCACACAAATGGCATGTGTATCCACTGAAGAGATCAGGATAGTGTAAATGTCAGCAATGGCCAAACTAATTCTACAATGGTGGATTGTATTTCGATGGCGTAAGATGGATGGACATGCAGATGCATAAATGAAACACCCACAGTCTACTTTCGAACAAACAATGGATCGGTACAAATGGAGGAGGTCAGTCTGATCCACTCCGCAGGAAGTACCGCTGAGGACACATAGTACAGTGAGGGATCAGGTACAACGGGTGGCTCGGTAGGACACGTGGGAGGACCAGGAAAGTTTCCTATCAAGCATGAGCACCAGGAATTTCATAGTTTCAGCAAACAGAAAAGCAACAGGACCAAGGTGTGAAGAAGGTAGAAGAAACTTACTGTGCCGCCAGAAATTCATACAAATGGTTTTGTCAGTGGAAAAGCAAAAGCCACTGTCAATGCTCCACAAGTAAGGGCAATTGAGACATCGATGAAGACACTGCTCAAGGAGGCAAGTATGTGGAGAATTGCAACAGGTCACAAAATCATCAACGAAAAGGGAGCCGGAGGTGCCCAGCGGGAGACAGGCCACAAAAGGGTTAATAGCGGTAGCAAGAAGATTTTATTGTATTTGTATTTTAACCGGGGCCTAGAAACGATGGAGAGGCTCTGTCCCCGCCACAGCCGCAGAGGTTTACAACCCCACGACGACTACCACAGTCCACTTCACCCCTCCGCTGCCCAACAACGAACCCAGGGTTATTGTGCGGTTCGGCCTCGGCCCCCGGTGGACCGCCCCCCCCCCCCCCCCCAAGAACGTCTCACACCAGACGAGTGTAACCCCTATGTTTGCGTGGTAGAGTAATGGTGGTGTACGCGTACATGGAGAACTTGTTTGTGCAGCAATCGCCGACATAGTGTAGCTGAGACGGAATAAGGGGAACTAGCCCGCATTCGCCGTGGCAGATGGAAAACCGCCTAAAAACCATCCACAGACTGGCTGGCTCACCGGACCTCGACCCAAGTCCGCCGGGCAGATTCGTGCCAGGGACCAACCACTCCTTCCCGCCCGGTAAGTCGTGCGTTAGACCGCATGGCCAACCAGGCGGGCAGCAAGAGGATAATGCTCAGGATGAAGCCCTGAGGCACCCAGTTTTCCTGGATAAAGGTGGCCGACAAGGCAGAACCCACACATACCTTGAAAACTCTGTCTTTTAAAAAATTCCTGAAGGAAACAGAGCAGGTAGCCTCAGAAGCCCCATGTGTAGGGAGTATAGAGGACTCCTGTCTAATAGTCCTCCAGCAGGTGTTGTAGGCTTTCTCCACATCAAAAAATATGGCCACAGTCTGATATTTCTGCAGAAAATTGTTCATGACATGGGTTGACAAAGTGACGAGATGGTCGACTGCAGAATGACATGCTTGAAAACCGCATTGTGCAGTGGTTAGTAAATTGCAAGACTCAAGCCACCATACTAGCTGGGCATGAATCACACATTCCATCACCTTGCAGACTCAGCTAGCAAGAGAAATGGGGCGATAGGTAGAAGGAAAGTGTCTGTCCTTACTGGGCTTAGGTATGGGTATGACAGTGGGAGCACGCCACCATCTGGGAAATGTGCCATCCGCCCATATGTGATTGTACGCATGAAGGAGAAAGTGCTTGCCCACAAGAGAAAGGTGCTACAACATTTGAATGTGAACATCATCTGGCCCTGGGACAGAAGATCGGGATGAAGTGGGAGCATCATCCAGCTCCTTCACAGTAAAGGCAGGATTGTAGCATTCCTGATTCTGAGAGGAGAAGGATATCTATAACCTGAGCATCCTCCACTTGTATCTGATGGAGGAAAGCAGGGTGATAGTGGATGGAGTTTGAAGTCTCCGCAAAATTCCAGCACAAGGAATTGGGTCCACAATGACATCTGCTACAATCAGGCCAGAAACTAGGAAATGGACTTTGGTCCCAGAGAGCTGTCTACATGATATAGTGGCATTAAAGAAGTGTGCATTGAAAACCTGAGTCATATCTTTAGGTGCGCCCACTCAGACCCCATTTCTCAACGAGACCATATGGGGAGGTGTACTGTCGTTGCCTGAAATCTGGCTTTCTGAGTGCCACACTTGCACAGTGGATGCAGACCAAGTGATGGAAGTCGTGGATTTCTTCCAGAAGTTCTTTTCTTCTTAAATACTCCCCTCATTTGTGGTCATGCAGATCTGAAGCCAAGAAAGTTTTCTGTCGGGTGGTATTTGAATTTCCACACAGCTGTGAGCATGGCTCTGATTGCTGAACAACATTCCTCCAACAGACAGGCCGTCATCTGAGATGGTTGCTACACTGGGGAATGGAATCATTGGATCACAGAAGTGATATAGTCTACTATCCCCTGGGCACAATCCTTTTGTTCGAAGATGACGTGCTGATTGTATCTCAACCAGTTTCGCCTTTAAAACATCCATATTTGCGATCTCCCATCAACCACCATGCGAGTCAGTAGATGGATCCACACCGGACAATGGTCACTGGAATGAAAATGTGTGGTCACTTCTCACTGAAATGGATCTGCAAGAGCTGGAGAGCAGAAACAAAGGTCAATGGCTGAAGATGACCCTGTAGCTGACCAAAGTTCCAAAGGCAGATGTTCTCTGACTGGACAAGGTGCTTGGTAATTCGACCACTGGAGCAAGTGGTAGCTGAGCCCCACAGCACATAGTGTGCACTGTAAGACACCCATAAGGAGGAATGGGTGGGGGGAGTGCCTGTTATAGTCCTGTCAGTGCATCTGCAGCCAATACATCATGAGGTGGAAGCTATAAAGAACACACTTTGATCTGAACTGGTGTGAGAATTTCCACAGCAACTATTTGTGTGGCCTTTGTACAAGGGACAGAGGGCAGTGGCATCTTTCATCAGCACCACTCTGTCCTTATACTGTCTCCAATAACATCATCCTTCCTGTAGGTGTTATAGCCCCTTAATACAGGTATGTTGATGCCTTCAAAATGAATTTCTTATAAGCAGATGCGGAATGGCCTCTTCTAGACCAGGAGCTGTAAATCTTCCAAATGCAAGACCCGAGTTTCTCCTGGCATATACAACTTTCAAATAACTTCCGGGAATTCAGCCAGGTAAAACTTTCAGCAACTGCCGATATTTCGGCAGAACGCCCTGCCATTTTCAAGGCAAACTGTAATGGACAGGCGACATACGTGCAAATTTAAAACCTCGGTTCTCGAACTGAAGCAGGAAAGATAACACACACAGTGAACACTAGTGCCACCAAAGATGACCAAAGTCGGAGCTACTGATAGTGAGACTACGAACTCGCAGGTGAGGTAGCACTGACTCTGTCCCTCTGTCTTTTGACAAGGGAGAGAGCTGGATTCCAAACAGAGTTTAAACAAAAACCTCCACCACTGTTAACATGGTTGCGCACTAATTTAATCTCAACTGCCTCCTTAATAACACTGTCCCAATAGCTGGACATGCATGCCACTGTCTCGGTGTTATTATATAACATGGGGTGACCAGTATCCAAGCGATGTTCGGCAACAGCAGATCTACTCGGCTGCTGTAATCGTGTGTGCTGTTTATGCTCAGTACATCGGTCCTCCACGGTCCTGATAGTTTGACCAATATATGCCATGACACAGCTACAAGGAATGTGATATACACCCGCCTTACACAGACCTGCTCATCCTTAACAGAACTCAAAAGCACTCTAATTTTAGATGGAGGTCAGAAAACACATTTCACATCATATTTCCGTAAAATATGACCAATCTTGTTGGAAGTGCCTTTTTGCCTTATGTAGGAAACACTTCCAACAAGATCGGTCATATTTTACGTAAATATGATGTCAAATGTGTTGCCCGACCTCCATCTAAAATTAGAGTGCTTTTGAGTTCTGTTAAGGATGATCTTGGCCTGCATAAGGTGGGTGTATAGGACATTCCTTGTAGCTGCAGCATGGCATATATTGGTCAAACTGTCAGGACCGTGGAGGACCGATGTACTGAGCATAAAAGGCACACACGATTACAGCAGCCAAGTAGATCTGCTGTTGCCAAACATTGCTTGGATACTGGTCACCCCACGTTATATAATAAGACCGAGATATTGGCATGCACGTCCAGCTATTGGGACAGTGTTATTAAGGAGGCAGTTGATATTAAATCAGTGAGCAACCTCGTTAACAGTGGTGGAGGTTTTTGTTTAAACTCTGTTTGGAATCCGGCTCTCTCCCTTGTCAAAAAACAGAGGGACAGAGTCAATGCTACCTCACCTGCGAGTTCGTAGTCTCACTATCAATAGCTCTGACTTCTTTGGTCATCTTTGGTGGCACTAGTGTTCAATGTTCAGCGTGTGTGTGTGTGTGTGTGTGTGTGTGTGTGTGTGTGTGTGTGTGTGTGTGTGTGTTTTATCTTTCCTGCTTCAGTCCGAGAACCGAGGTTTTAAATTTGCTTGTACGTCACCTGTCCTTTGCAGTTTGCCTTGAAAATGGCAGGATGTTCTACCGGCAAAATATCGGCAGTCGCTGAAAGTGTTACCTGGCTGAATTCCCGAAAGTTATTTGAAACTTCCAAATGCAGTCGGTATCTATTTAAGATTCACTGCAATAGGGAAGACCCTGTGGAAGCCACTGATTAACCATGGTTGTCCTCATTCTTCTCCCCCAGCAGTGGTGATTTAACCGAGAGGTCACGGGGAATATGCGACAGTGCCCAACTCTCAACTCTCTGGTTCCTCCTTGTGGATATCAGTGTCCTCAACCATAAAATCACTATCAGAAAGGATGAGTGCTCACCAATCCAACGGTTTTGCTGCTACTTTCTTCGATTTTAAATGACATCCTGTGTGGAATTTTTCCTAACTTATGGGAGGAGTTGCTCACATGGGAAGACAGGGCAAAATAGTGGGTGTCTGATGGTGTGCAATGGTAAGTGTCTGTGGTTCCAAGTTTGTCATTGACAGCTTCCAAATGATATTAGGCTCAAGTGTAGCTTTTCCCCCCCACAGGTACAGCAACAAGTGCATGTACGCATATTTGAATCTGTGGTATGGGTTTGTGTGGAGGCATTACACTTGGTGACTGGCTTCTTAAGGACTGATGCAAAAGATGTAACACACACCAGAAGTTGTATAGCTTAGAAAGCTTTTTTAGTTCCATCACATGATACATGTCTCACAACTTTCAATTCCTGAATTTTCCTTTACTGGTTATAAACACTACATTTCCTGCTCCATACTGGGTGATTCCCAGAGCAGTTTATAATTTTGGAGAAGGGTACAAGTGTTGCCCAATTCGTGAGCTAAGCCTCCACAGTTTTCACATGCAGCCCTGCTGTTACATGCCGTAGTGGTGACACCCATATTTTTCCAGTCTCCACGTAATGCCCCAGGGTCCATTCCATTCTACAGGAGCAGGTAACCACACCTTTCAGAAGTTAAGTGTGCTATGCCAAGTCAGTCACAACAAGATAGTCAACTAAGGCCTTGCATCCCAGAAGCTTATCTACTTGGTATGATAAGGTAGTTTTAACTTGAAGTGTTCCATTACACAGTTGTTTAACGAGTTTTACAGATCCAGCAATACCTTCCAATGCCTTGTGAATATCGCAGGAATAGACATTCTCAAAGGTTCCCTCTGCTCTCTTGATTGCAATGAAAGTGTTATGGTACACTACTGCCCTGTCACTATAATTCTAAGACTACTACTTGAGTGGACTGACCAACAAAGTGCTCTTTGTTGGGTAGGTGTAGGTACTATCTCAAAGTATACTCACCCCGTCAGGAGTAGAAGAAGTCGCTCCATAGGGATCCCATGAGGCACTACAGAAACAGATGTCAACCTAGACAGAGCCTCCCATGTCTGAGCAAGCCTTTCTCAACTAGGATGCAGCAAGTGCCCCAGAGGTTGTCCGCTGTCGACTGTTTCATCTCCACAGTCATTTACCTCTTGAGAACATAGCACACCTTGAAGTTGGGGTTTTTTCATAGAGGTATCCTCAGGGTCCAGGCAGTGAAGCCACAGTCCCTAAAGTATGCCTACAGTTTATGGAAAAACAAGTTTGTTGGTGCCAGCCTGTCCTCAGCTTGGGAAACCATGATTGCCATACCCACACCCAAACCATTGCTGGCGGAGCTCTCTCGTCCCTTTCCCAAGTTATGGAACACTCTTCATCAGGCCCCTCTGCTGAGGCCTGTCCAGTTTGGATGACATTGCCAGTACCTATGCTATTGCCGGCATGGCCCTCAGTCATTGAGGCATGCAAACTCTCCTGCCTAGCACTAATGGTGGGTATGATAAGGGAGTGTGTGGAATAAATCTCCTGGGCTGTAATTTTAAAACAAATATACCACTGATTTCCAATGTTTCTATTTTGATGCTTTAACACTGCTCCATGCTAAATGCCTTTTAATCATGATTTAGCTTGTTTTGTACCTCCTCTGAAAGTCTGTTCAAGAAATATGCTCACATTTATTGATTATGCTTAATGTTTCGGATGAAAACACAGTCATCAACGATTCTCAATAATAAGTTTCTCCATGCGATTAAATACTCCACAGGATGTAAAAAATCCTTGGCTGATTACTTTCAGGAATTGGATAACTTTGCAGAATATTTGTCAAAGGCATTGGCAATAGCCTTTTTCAGAGATCTTTCTGACTGACTTTCATCAAACGGGGGTTAAAGTGACAACTGATTGAGTTCAAAAACTTTTGCCATTATCTATTATGTTCTTTAATTAGTCTCCAGGCTTTCACACTGAAGACACAAAAGGCTGTGAGGTTTGCTGCTCATAGTCTGCATCTGAACCTTAGCAGCACTGCTTGCCTGATCTTAACTGAATAGTGACTTTCCTTACTCCATCATGGGAAAGGTTACCATGTGAGGTGGCTATGTTATTTTTCAAAGGATGTTTCAACAGCTTGATGGATGACAGTGATAATTTGAACTAGCATGTCCACATACTGTTACAGTCATCTAAGCACAGCCAGATGACTGCACAGTGCCTAGGTCACCATCTTGAACATCTATCTACAAAGTCTTTTTGTGCACTGCTATTTCATATAGAAAGTGGTCACCAGGATGCAAATCATTAACCATTTGCCACAGAGTAGTGTCCACAAGAGATGGCAAATAGAAGAGGGCAATAGCTGGAAACAGCACTATTGTTTGGCTGACATGTTTTATTTCTGTGCCCATAAGACAGAGGTCCTTCATTAGAAGGAAGCTTTCTTTAACTACACATTGGAGGCAGGCCACACAGTTCAATACATGCACTGAAGACAACAAGAATGATGACTAGATGGCGGAATTGCCTGAGATGAGCTCTGAGAGATGCAAGATGACAGATGCAAAGTGACCCACTCATTCTGATGACTGTTTATAATTAGACGATAAATTGAGATTTGTGAAGAGTGGTAGTTCTGATTAATATATGTAAGCCCCACTGCTCCAACTTTGGCAATGATATCTACAATACTCTTCTTTTTGTGCAAATTTACACTCACTTAGAGCACAAAGGTTAGCATCTTGAAAGTGTATCTTCCAAAGGCACAAGCACAAGTGTCACCTTTGTGCATCAAGTATCAGATCTCCCATGGGTTGAATCATATTCAACTGCATTATGGTAGCCATTTTAATGGTGAAATTTGTCTTTATTCCCTCAACTTAGTGACAATGTGAAACTTTTATGTTAATTCCTTAGCTGAATACATTGAGGTCAATTTTGGTCAATTTTAGAGACATCCTTATCTGATGAAAGGGTTTCCTCCTCTTAATGTTTTACAGGTTCACTTCCTTAACACATACACTCTCTCTCTCTCTCTCTCTCTCTCTCTCTCTCTCTCTCTCTCTCTCGAAATTCACTTCTTCCTTTTTTCGGTGCAGCAACACTCACCACACTCATTTGCATTCTACACAATCACCATCAACATTGATCATTGTTACTCTCTTCAATACTGACTTGTGTCAGTGTATCCTCCAAATAGTCTTTTGTTCTGATACAAATGCTGTACCAAATTTTGAAGGCTCTACTGCTTTAATTACCTTTCTCTCTTCATTATACGGCATTCATTTGGTGACTTTCAATTTCTGAATTTTTATTCTTCTGTAAAGACAGGCAAGTCCTTACTCCACTCCCGATGCCCATTACAGGAATTCATGCAAAATAAGGATGAGAAAAATGACCCCAATACCTGTCCAATCCATCTGCATTTCCCACAGGCTGGCTTAGCGCTAAACACTTTAGGCTGGGCTGGTACATCTACATCTACATGGAAACTCTGCAAACCACATTTAAGTGCCTGGCAGAGGGTTCATCGAACCACCTTCACAATTCTCTATTATTCCAAACTCATATAGCATGCGGAAAGAATGAACACATATATCTTTCCGTACGAGCTCTGATTTCCCTTATTTTATCGTGGTGATCGTTCCTCCCTATGTAGGTTGGTGTCAACAAAATATTTTCACATTCGGAGGAGAATGTTGGTGATTGGAATTTCGTGAGAAGATTCCGTCACAACGAAAAACGCCTTTCTTTTAATGATTTCCAGCCCAAATCCTGTATCATTTCTGTGACACTCCCTCCCATATTTCGCGATAATACAAAACGTGCTGCCTTTCTTTGAACTTTTTCGATGTACTCCGTCAGTCCTATCTGGTAGGGATCCCACACCGTGCAGCAGTATTCTAAAAGAGGAAAGACAAGCATAGTGTAGGCAGTCTCCTTAGTAGGTCTTCTAAGTGTCCTGCCAATAAAACGCAATCTTTGGTTAGTCTTCCCCACATTCTGTGTGTCCCTTCCAATTTAAGTTGTTCATAATTGTAATACCTAGGTATTTAGTTGAATTTACAGCTTTGAGATTAGACTGATATATCGTGTAACCGAAGTTTAACAAGTTCCTTTTAGCATTTTTCGTTATTTAGGGTCAAACTGCCACTTTTTGCGCCATTCCGATATTTCTTCTAAATCGTTTTGCAGTTTGTTTTGATCTTCTGATGACTTTATTAGTTGATAAACGACAGCGTCATTTGCAAACAACCTAAGACGGCTGCTCAGATTGTCTCCCAAATCGTTTATATAGATAAGGAACAGCAAAGAGCCTATAACACTACCTTGGGTTCCCCAAGGTAGTGTTATAGGCCCTTTGCTGCCAGAAATCACTTCTGTTTTACTCGATGACTTTCCGTCAGTTACTACGAACTGTGACCTCTCTGACAAGAAATCACAAATCCAGTCACATAACAGACGATATTCCATAAGCACGCAATTTCACTACAAGCCGCTTGTGTGGTACAGTGTCAAAAGCCTTCCGGAAATCCAGAAATATGGAATCGATCTGAAATCCCTTGTCAATAGCACTCAACACTTAATGTGAATAAAGAGCTAGTTGTGTTTCACAGAAATGATGTTTCCTAAACCCATGTTGACTGTGTGTCAATAGACCATTTTCTTCGAGGTAATTCATAATGTTCGAACACAATATATGTTCTCAAATCCTGCTGCATATCGATGTTCATGACATAGGCCTGTAATTTAGTGGATTACTCCTACTACCTTTCTTGACCTGTGCAACTTTCCAGTCTTTGGGTACGGATCTTTCGTCGAGCGAACCGTTACATATGACTGTTAAGTATGGAGCTAATACATCAGCATACTTCGAAAGGAACCTAATTGGTATACAGTCTGGACCAAAAGACTTGCTTTTATTAAGTGATTTAAGTTGCTTCACTACTCCGAGGATATTTACTTCTCAGTTACCCATGTTGGCAGCTGTTCTTGATTCGAATTCTGGAATATTTACTTAGTCTTCTTTTGTGAAGGCATTTCGGAAGGCTGTATTTAGTAACTCTGCTTTGGCAACACTGTCTTCAATAGTATCTCCATTAATATCACACAGAGAAGGCACTGATTGTTTCTTGCCGCTAACATACTTCACATACGACCAGAATGTCTTTGGATATTCTGTCAGGTTTCGAGACAAAGTAAATAATGAAAGTTCAACAGAGGGGCCAGAAGCATGATTACTAAAGTAATTATAGATGAATGTGACCGAAACTTTTAAAATTGTGTATCAAAAAGTAAAAATATTTAATATAAATCTCATCCACCCTGCTCCATTACCTCTTACTTACATTCATACTTTCACATAGAGGAACAAAACACATAAGAAACAGTCATTTTGTGAAATCTATTGTTAGAATACACAGTATACAAACACACAATAGCTAAAATAATGTAACACGGAACTGTGACTGGCAGATTGACGGGAAAAAACAAGATGAACCAGCAACCTTGAAAGCACATTAAAATCTTCTACTTAATAACCTGTAGGTGATCAGACATTCCTGAGAACCTCAAAACACGCACTATATTGCATCATCATCTCCTAAAGCAGATGGCAGATCAGCTGGTCCTCAGCCCTACCCACTAATCCCAAAGAGACAGGATCTTGTGTCTCACCAGTGAGGAAACTGTGAGGGGAATGGGAAATTTTATTTGCCATGCACGCACCTTTATCTGCTCCATTACTTCATATTCCCATGTACCCTGCAGAACACCACCTCCGTGCCAGCCTCTGCGTATGATAAATAGAGTCATGGATAATCTGGACACGTATTTCTGCAGGTGGTATGTGATGAGTTTCCAGAGAAGTACATAGGGAGTCAGTACAAAGTGCAAATCAATTACAATGGGATATTGCCATAAATTATTTGTAAACTGAGTGGTAGTCAACTGATGACGTCACTTCAAGTAAAAGAATTCTACTTTTGAAATTCTTCACCAATATTAGATTTCCAGGAAGAGTAGAACTTTCTGAATGTAAAATGGTGACCAAACACCCCACTTCATAAACAGACACTAACAACCGTGAAAATTTCAGTATCACGAAACACATCTGAATTAAATGAACTCATACCACAGACCAAGCACATGACACTGCTTTTGTTGTCTTCAGTCTTAAGATTGGTTTGATGCAACTCTCCATGTTAGCTTATCAAGCACAAGACTCCTCATCCCTGGATAACTACTGCAAACTACACCCATTTGGAGGTGCTTACTGTGGTCAATTCTTGGTCTTCTCTGCAGTGTCACATCCCAATATTTCCCTCTATTACTAAACTGATAATTCCTGGATGTGTCCTATAAAACAATCCCTTCTCTTAGTCAAGTTGTGCCACAATTTTTCACTCTGATTCAATACACATATGGTCAGAATTATAACTCTGCACTAACTCCGGGAAATCAGAATTGCATGAAGTCCTCAGATGTTGCAATCAAGCCTCTTAAAATCATGGCATCTTTGTGACCAAAACTGCCACTTTCTGAAAAAAGTCATTTCACTGTGATGTCTAATGGCAGTTACTGAAACATTTATTGAGCTTAGCCACAACTGGTGGCAATGACTGGCAGCTGGCTTAGAAAAAGAAATTGAATTTCATGATAAGTTTGGCATTCAGAAACATTTAGATCATTAATGGCACAATGTGGCAAGCATTGCGCTCTCCTCTTTTCACACAGTTCATTCTTCCTGACACATTCACCATTTAGCCCAAGGCATGTGCAGCTTGGGAGCATTAAGTAATCAGCGTACCTTGACTGAACCTCATAGTAGTGAATGTTGGCTCTGACTGTGATATGGTGTAGAGTGTGATGTCATGTGTGTGCGGACATAGAACAGAACTCCAACATTTATTTAGCTTTTATACTATTTCTAGGAATGATGGTTGAGGTAGCTGACCAAATAATAGCATATTATGAGGTCCTGTTAGTTTGGAAGGTGACAGTTTGGTTGTGGGTTGGCAATGTCAGTGAATGTGATGTGAGAATATTTGTAATTCCTGTTATTGGGCTTATTTTACACTAGTGGATTATCTCTGGCATTTTGATGATGTCATGGGACAAAACAGACAGATCATATCACTAAATTAAATATTTCCATGTGGCATGCATTACTGCAATCCCCCCCATCATTTTAAATGTTTTGGGAGTTAATAGATCAATGTCTCTGCAGTGTATTAGTGTATTTCATCTGAGCCCCCAATACAAAACTTGTAACAGAATCAATCTAATGATGTAGCACAATTCAAAGGCTCTTTATACAGTACACCAGACCAAGTCATCAGTCATGCTTTTGCCCATTGATCATGTAGATAACTGTAAGCAATTAATGCCCATATGAAAATGTTCTAGGTGGGGGGAAAAAAAAGAAAGAAAGAATCATGAATGTAAAACTCAGCAGCCTCTCAATTTCCCTCAAGTTCCCATATGCTAGCTGGTGAGTTTCATGATCATCATCAAGCAAACAAGGTGCCCAAATGGGCAGCGAAAGTTGTGTACACAACATTGGCAGGTACTGACTAGAAATCAGAGGAGAATATGGGTGAGGAAACTTGATGGTAACAGGTGTAAGATTCTGAGTATTCTCAATGGTAAAGTCCTGAAGCAAAGTTCTCATTTTTTGTTCATTTCATATAAGAAAAAGCTGTTCCTACAGAGTGCAGTTGGTCTGAAAACAGATGTTATGTCTGACATATTTCTGAGTACCTTGATGAACTTTATTCACTTTATGATATAAGCATAACAAAACAGCTGGTGTTGTAACACTTGTTTTTTGCTAATGTCAAGTTTTACTAACCAATCACTTCTAACTGTATTTGTAAGAATACAGTGTCAGACAAGAAAAGAAGGCACTGTTCTGTCTACAGGAGCATACAGACAATAATGAACACTACACTAATTATTACTTCCAGAATATGGATACAGAAAACACTTACCATGGAGTGGCTGCCTTATTAGTTCAAGACATATCAGCTAAAAATAAACATATGACTGAGGGCGAGGCTGGCTGTGCCTGACTATGAGCCATCAGCTGGCTAGTAGAGAGCACTACGGAGAGGCCGTATGCTTATCCGAGAGTGGGGTCTTTACAGGGCATCTGCAACCTCTATGGCACGCCATACACCTCTGTGCCCAGAACCGTGGGTGTTGAATCTTGTGCGGGTCACTACAGTAGTTAACTATTTCACCTCATTTTCCCTGCCTCAAACATCATGAAACCTAATTTCAAAGTATTTACAAAGTTTTATGACTTATTATTCGTAAATTACTTATATATGTGTTACGAGGTAACCACATAAATGAAAATCATTTAAAATATGTAGAGCGCCCTCTCCAAAGTTACCTCTAAAACACACTAAGTTGACCGGAGGATTCTTTATCTTATCACACACATTTATCCTCAGTACAGCTTACCTTTGTGGTAACATTTCTTCAGGTAGGTACCAAAGTCATATAAATTTTCTCAGATGAAAACATTTTTTGCCTTTAGCTGTCTAAATCTGCTACCTACTTTACATCACTCAGTGTCAACTGAACCTCATTTTTTATTTCAAAAAATTGGGTACATTTGCTACTACAATTAAACCAATATACCAAGTAGCAATGAAGTATATCACTGTACACTAGACTTTGTATTTGAAAAAATCCTTTGAACTAGTAGTTACCATTGACATGGCACTGTATGAAATTGGCACAGTGCGCCATGAGCTTCACATCGGTGGAAAGATGCACTTTTCTTGGCAAATTTCTCCTAAGTGATAAATTTGCCTTCTGTGTTAAGTACATAGTATACAGTCTCACATGAATATTACAATGAACCAGCATCTGAAACAGGTCATCAATAAACTGTATTGTGCAAGTAAGACTGCTGTGCATAGGTTGCCCTGCATTGGACTTTCTATCAGCGAAAATGTAAGAACGACAAAAATCTTATCTCGATTTCAGATTATCCCACCGCAACCCGCCTCCCTCTCCTACCCCGAGACACAAACCACAAATCATCATCAGATTGGGCCCCCAGGAATGTGTGTGTGTGCTGCTTTCTAAATAACACACAATGATTTATAAAAATATGTGCTATGAAAGCTGAAAATTATGGATGCACACAGTTATTTTGAACATTACAATTTTCTGCATCCAAAAACCTGTTGCTGCCTTTACTCATCATCTACTGTGTGAATCCAATACATGCTATACTCTTTCATTTAATTAAAAATCATGACAATGAACTATGGAAATCCTTTATTTTTACAACATGGGGTACATCTAAGAAGCCGTTCTTATCTCTACACCCACGGCATTGCGCTAATATATGGCAGGCTATAGCTCCACCAGGTAAACCAACATGTGATATGGTGATCAGGCTGTTTCATCAAACATGCTCATAGCCAGACCTACCACTCACATGCATTAATATCTCTTATGACAGAGTAAAAATAGCCTGCCTTATAAAGCACATCATGGTCTTCAAAACCCAATCCAGAATTCACAGATGAGTGATTCTGCTCACAGTCTAAAAGGAAGAAAAATGAATAGCTCAATAACCTCAGCATGGTATGCACAGGCAGCAAGAGCTGTACATATGAGGTGAAGATGACAGTAAACATGCAGTACAAGTGTAGCCAAGAAACGCAAAGGTTATGAAAGGGGAAATAGTCCACTATGTCAGTCCCAAGACAACAAATACCTTGTACAAGTCAAAAAGACCACAATATCAAACAATGAATATTAACACATGTTGAGGGTGAAGCAAGTAATACTTACCTAAACATTCTGAACACTTTTAGTGTGGAGCAAATGGTAAACACTGCCACTATGATATAAAAAAGTTCAGCATTAGTCTTAGATGATGTACCTACAAGATCTCAACAGGGGAAATTGTAAAGTACAAGATGTGCTGAAAACTAATGCCTTCAATTTTTTTAGTGAAAACTCGTAAAGCTTTTTAAATAAAACAAACATCTTCAATGTTCTACATCTTTATTCTTCATGTCTTCATATTTATTTTTCAACAGTCACCCGGGCGGCAAAAGCATTTCTTACTATCAGGGATCAGTTTGTTGATACCATCACTGTAGAATGTTTGACTTTGTTGATGGAGAGATAGCCTCACTTCTGCTTTAACCATTTCAGCACCGACAAAGTGAAGTCCTTGAAGGTGTTCTATAAGTTCTAGAAAAAGATGAAAATCGGATGGCGCCAGGTCAGGGGTGAATGGAGGATGACTGATGACAGTGAACCCACAGTTTCCAATAGTCACAGATGTCGCAGCACTCTTGTGTGTGGTCTGACATTGTTATGTGAAGGAGAGGGTGCTCCATGTGTGGCCGAACTCTTCGAATTCACAGCTGGGTTACAGTAAGCTGTTTCTCGTCAATCGATACTGTTACGTTACACACTACAATTCAGTTATTTACAGTTCTTAGCTTACCATAATAAGCAGAAAAAAATATGCAGCAAAGAAATGCCTGCTGCAATATAATCATTTAATGACAAAATAATATGTAATGCAGAAATTAAGTAGTGTTGGTAACCATAAAACATGAGGCTGGAGAAAGCACACAAGTATAACATCATACTAATCATTGACAGGCTAAAATAAAAGGAATCCTCAAGAATTGGAAAATTTTGTAAATGATTATTTCTCTGGTATTCTGGAAAAGTTGCAACAAAATCTTTCTGAAACACATTTAGCACACACAGTGACTTACACAGCATGCACAATGATGTTTCTCATAACAGAGTTTGAAGTCAGAAAAACTTTGACCCATGACGTCACAAATATGGCGGAAACAAAAACAAACACACACACTTTCCACAAGAAGCCTAATGACACTAACGGGACAAGCGCGGGAAATGGGGTGTTTTGGGTGGGGGGCAAACTAAATATAAACAAATTTAGACGCCTTGCGTAGCTACAACGTGTAGTGAAGACAGCCATGCATGAATACCCACCCACCTCCCCAGGGGTCGTAACCCCTGCAACCCATAGAAGATAAAGATGCTTCAGTAGCTGATTAGTGTTTTTTGTCTTTTTAAAAAAAAAAAAAAAAAAAATCCTCACAGGATAGAACGAACAGATCAGAAAGATAAATATAATAAAGTAAAACAGAACAGATAATTAAATTAAGTAATAAGTGTTTTTAAATTTAAAAAAAAAATCTCACGAGATAGAACGAACAGATCAGAAAAGTAAATAAAATAAGATAAAACAGAACTGGAGACAGCCACACTCAAACCAAACTCCGCGCCGTCATGACGTCACACACACGACAACACCCTTACGTCACGGGTCAAAGCCGACGCGTGGGATCGGACGCTTCTGTCGACCCGGTCTCACCTCCATTACTACCAAGCTCACCTCCACTATTATGTTGAATAATTTTTTTAGTTTTTTCACAAAATACTTTTTTTTGCAGGGGGGGGCGGACCATTATTGGAGTACTGGTTTACTTGATTGCACTAACATCAAAATACATAAAACTTCATTTTCAAAAATAATTTTTTTTTACAAAAATGTCCAATTTTTGAGAATGGCCTGATACTGAGTTGTGTGTAGGTTTCTTGGTATCAAAGGCTATACAGGTCAAGTAAAATTTGGACTACTTTGTTTCCATATTGTTTGGGTTACTGGTACCATTTACTTCGTAGGTGATACAAAATTTATGATAACAATCATTTGTGTTGCACATTAAGAATTTTGTGTGCAAATTATTTTATTTTTTTATTTTTTTTTTTTTTTTTTTTTTTTTTTTTTGGAATGGTCTCACTATTTATACCGATGTTTATTTAGTTTGCCCCTCCCCAAAACCCCCTACGTCCTGCAATTATCTCAATAGTTTCATTCTATTGCTGGAGTTTGCTTTTTCGAGTGTTAGTTATGTTTGTTCACAAGTGTAGTGAGTGACATCATTCTCTGCATATGCTTGAAATATCAATGTCCTTCACCTTTATGATGTCACGAGTCCAGAGCAAATGGATGGAGCTGGTTGTTGTTATGCAGATAAGGACAATACAAATTTATAAAAAAATTCTCATGTCATACAAATCAATAAAGACCGGGTCGTCCAGTGACATTACTATGTTGTGTCTGTGCATTTGATATGGATTGCATGTTTCATCATGTACTTTGTTCATAAATGTTTATTAGGAAATAACAACATACATTAAAATTTTTTTAAAAAAAATTGTAATTAAATACTGTGTGTGTGAATAATCTAGTAAATACCAAAGATGATGGTGACACCACGCATCAGATTTAATTAATCCTCCATTGTAACTTTTACTTCGGCCTGAAGTATTGCAGTTTATTGAAATAATATAGTATTGTAGCAATTTCTCCATAAATTGAGAGACATAATTACCAAACACAAAATAAATATAACATATGCCACAATATTGATCAACCACAACATTTTCCCCACAGGTACGCAGGAAATGTTTGGCACTCCAAACAAGGATGTACTGAACTATCTGTAGATTCTCTAAGTAAAAATGTGTAACCTAAGTTTCCTACCACTTAAGTTTTTGCCTTAATGTCAGAAAATGTATGTAACTTGTTACATTGTGCCATGATGCTATGGCACATCTCCTGCTGGCCAAATTTTAAGTGTTTTTGCATTTGATAATCAAAATTGGTACACACGTTTGGTCACGATGGTCAATGAAATGCTTTTTGCAATAATGGTAAATAATACTTCAAAATGATGACTTAAAATGAATCTTTATAATGCTATTTTCTTTTCAAGCAAGACAGATTACTGACCAGATTACTCCCTCGCCGATGACCACACCGTGCAAATCTCAAACCACTAGTTGTAAGCAGGAAGTTACTTCAGTTGTTATCAAGGCAGTAAGATGGTTACAGTTCGTTGAATTTCTATTTGGGGCATGTAACTTCAGGCGAGTAATATGACTTACAGGAGATGTGTCTGCATGGCACTTGTTTTTCCAGGAAATGTGAGGTCATTTCACAAAGTTGGTATTTATGTATACAAATACTGTACGTTTCCACGCTAGCAACAACAGTTTTATACTACCGACGAATCCTGTACCACGCCTGGGAAAATATTATTTGGTTTGAATCCCGCGCTAAATACTGACAATACACAAACATACTTACTCGGAAGGAAAACGGCAACAACAAACGCTGAGAAACTTTCACTCCACGAGAAATAACTCTAGATGCCATTTCCTTCAGGAATCAAAACAACAGGAAACGGCACAAATTTCACCATTCATAACACATGTCGTCATCAAATTGTCATATCGATTAGTTGGTCCCTGAAACCATATCGTTTTTACAAGCTCCTCAAAACAATAGCACGTGTTTCGTACTTAATTAGTTGCGTATTCCATAGATGTTGGCCACGACAGTTTGTTGCGAAGCCAAATGAATCAGATTGTAGAAATATTATCAAGGAATTAATCTGTCACGCTGATGTCACTGTCACATGGCGCTTTAGTAGTAATACAGCAGCTTTCTAGGGGAATAAGTGACATCGATTCCAGTTCATAATAAAGGCCAGTGTACAATCAAAAGATAAAAAAAAAAAATATTCGGGGAAATGTTAACTACGGTATAATTTGGAGTGCGCGTTGTACGATGCTATTTTATTCCCCAGTTAGTTATTCCTGGCGTAGCATTCCCATTCCGATTGGCAGCGCAAATCAAGCTTGAAGACAATTTTTGCACGCAAAAATAGCGTCATTCGGTTTAGAATGGGAGTGGGCTAAATGCTGATTCATAGTAGATCGTCAGATAACGTAAGTTCAAGATGTATTCATAATGAATGTCAAGCAATTCAGTTCGTTCAGTATCTTCGTGACACTCTGCCATGAAAATTTACTTAGAAATTTCTAGAACCAATTTCAAGCGAGGAATCTAGGAATATATTACAACCCCCATGCGTCGCCCCCATATAAACAGCGAAGACAGTATTACACTAATTGCAGACCATTTAAACAGTCATTCTTCTGCCATTACATACGTGAATGGAGCGGGAGAAAGATCTAATAACTAGTACAATGGGATGTTCCCTCTGCCAAGCACTTCACAGTGGTTTGCAGAGTATGAATGTAGATGTGGAGACACTGGCAGGAATTCTTGAAATCTGATATATGCCTCGTGAAAACGTCAACGACACAAAAGTGGCATGTTCAGTAACGGAACTGACAAAAGGTTATGGCCACTATATTGTTAATATTTGCAACTATTCTTACTCAGTTGTTACGTGACAAGCAAAAGTTATATGACTAGCGGTGAGTTCTCGATAACAGCTAACACAGCACGCCACATGTTAGTAGAACTTCATACTTCTAAAAGCTTTGGATTGCACAACGTTTATGGCATTTACCTAATGATTAAAATGATATATGCACAGCACCTCTCTTGTACATCAGATTATCACCTGTTAAGTGCTAAACCCCCCCCCCCCCCCCCAACAAATTTACCATAAACAGACTCCAAACTAGGTGACATATCATATCACAGTTGTCAAGAAGGGCTTATTTCATGAAACAGCCCATTAGAGGTACACAGTGATAAAGAAATGTTTGTGTTTTATTCATAAAATAACTTATTCTATGAAGAACTTTGCATGAAAAAATTATTGAGGATGCATGGGATGCTTTGGCATGAAACAAGAGGTTTTATTTTTTGTTTGTATGCCATGCAAAGTTACATTTGGAATATTTGACAAAGTCTTTTTTTTTCAAAGCGCCATTTATTTAATTCGTACAATTATTCATAAATATGCTGACAGAACAGTATAGGCCCCACACTATGCTTCAGTAAAAGTCTTACACTACTGTTGTTTACAGACTGGTCACCCACAAACAAATCATTAACATCCGTTGGTACTGCAGAATGTTCCTTTGTAGCAGATTCATACAAGTATTTTATTTGCAACAACATAAGTTTGTGCTAAACATAACCTATAAAATTAATAGAGGGATAACAAAACCCCCATCAGTACTTGTATATATGGTAAAACTGTTCCTAACTGCCAAATTTGTTTCTGTTATCAGAAAAGCTTTGCAGTATTTACAGCTTTTTTATATAATTTTGTGCACTGTAGCCACTAATGTAACGAAACAGAGACGAGTTTTCACGCAAAATCATAGTACCATCGTCATCATCATCCTCTAATCCCAGTACATTTAAATCTTTCCTGCGATCTTCAGGATATTCTCTCCCAGATCGTGATGCAGATGGATACTTGGAGCAGCCAGATGTCAGAGTCAGAAGGGAACTGCAGTTTCAAAATTATGATTGTAGTTAAACTTTTCTATTATCATTGATTAACACCAATGTTGTTTACAGTGTGGGGTCGTAACACTTCCAAATTAACAATCTCACATCAAAATCACCTTCAGTCTAAGAAACGAAATTCTAAATTCCAAACTCTAAATTCTAAAATTTTGCGAGACCTAAGGTCTGCTCACAATCACACCTAGAGGCTCTCCAAATAACTCATGTCATTGTGGGCACCTATTGACAGGAATGTCTTTCACCTCACCACCAAACCAGCTTACTGGGGCTTCGGATCAGAATTCCCATTGGTGTGCAAGGAAGTCATTCTTATGCATGTTATAGTGGTGAACGGTCAATGCAGCAAGCACACGAATGTTCCACTTCCCGTTTGTGAACCAGTGCTAAGTGCTGCACAGTGACTGTTTGAGGATAAATCTGGAGAGTCGACCTTGTGCATTGGTTAGCAGCATGTAGCTTGTGAGTGCCACAGCTTTCTGAACAGGACCAGTCACATTCCCGCCATATATGGCCCGCATGCCGCATCCTCTTTTTCATTCCCGAGTCGTTTTGGAGAGCCCATGTTTCAACTCCAGAGGCCATTAATTCCATGTGCAGCAACATACACAACGGTCCTGTACGTTGTATTGCTTCAAGCCAGTGCTGAGCGTCCATATGGACCATCCCATTTAATTCTCAATGGGTTTTTAATCTCCCTTCATGTGCGAAGGTGCTCAGTCACTGTATTTCTTTTACTTTTATGCGTTGTTTCCCGCAGCCTCTATGACGGCCAAACTTTTGATGTTTTTGTTGAATTTTCTAACGTGTGTTAATCGTAGTGAAGGCCCCCACGTAAGAATTTAACGTCGGTTTGTTTCTTTGCCATAACTGACGAACTAAGAACCTTGGCTACACAAATCAGGCCTCAAATTTTTGTACAGATCATTTTTTTCTATCTATGTTTTGGTAAATAATGTGTAGTAGTATTTTTGAACTAATAAATAGCTTGTGTTACCGAAAATTTGTCCAGAAGGTTTTTTCTTGCTTCACTGGAACATGCATTCGATGTATAACTTCCCACCTTCTCCTTCTGTTTTCCTTATGTTCCCTAGCTCTGTAGCGATGATGTGTGTTGTGCAGTGAAACATTTATGGCGCTGCAGTGTGTTTTCACACTAGTGATCTGGACTTCAAAGACCCTCCTTCTACTGCCCCCATTTCTCGCATGTTCCATGCAGCACACCTTCCCTGTTAGGCATGAAATAAATGAAATGTATTTGCAGTTGCGAACATTGACAACCATCAGCTGTATAATGGAATGACGACAATGAAAATTTGTGTCAGACTTGAATCCGGATTTCCCGCTTTTTGCGAGCGGTGCCTTCCTGTTAGGCTATCTGAGCACGACTCATGGGCAGACCTAAACTTCCATATGTCGGCAACCATGTGTCTACAACCTGTACTCATGTATCCATTACGTGAATTCCCATACAGGGGAGACATTGTACTTGAAAGTCGCTTATGCTGTGTCAGGATGCATGCATGCATGTCCAAAGGAACACTGCATTGTAATTTGGAATAACACAGGTACTGCAATATCCAATGACACTGGTCAAACGACTTTCAAGTACAATGTCTTGCCTGCACTGGGATATACATAATGGATATACGAGTACGGGTTGTAGATATATGGTTGATGACATGTGTTTGTTTGGATCTGGCAGTGAGTTGTGCTTGGATTGCCTAATGGCACTGGTAACGAGAAGCATGAAATACGAGTTCAAGGTCAGGTCTCGTTCAAATTTTCATGGTTTTCATTTCATTGTACAGCTGATGGTCGTCCATATTCACAACTATGAATACATTTCATGTATTTCATAAAAGCTGTAGTCGCCACAGTGCCTGTTCCTTTGGACATTCGTGCATGTCGTTCATGGCAGAGTGTTTCATCCAGTGAGACCCCTGCCCACCCAGCTTATGCAATTCCTCCATGCCTTAGCCAAACTCAGTTTATTGCTGGACAAGCTTTTATTCCAGAGCTGGAATTCTTACATGCCTGCTGTGATCTATAGAGCACTCACCATGCAGCACTCCCACCACTGCCATAATAGCAGTCTGTGTGCTTGAGTCCCTCATCCCCCCGCTGGCTGCAGCCACCACCCAGTCCCTTTACCCCCACCACCTGCTTCAGCCCCCTTCTACTGCCAAGGCAAAAAGGCCCCATCGTGAATGGGTCATGTATGATTGGGAATTGCTCACAGTCTATGAGACAGTGAAGTACTACTGTCCTGTTGAGGGATGCTCTTTCACCATGCCTCCATGATGCCTTGGCAAGTACAAGACTTTCATGTACCATGACCTCACGTAGTGCACTAATGTAATGCTATGCGTCAATGCATCAATGCATGCCAGCCACCCGTCCGCCCAAAATACTCAGACCCTTATCTCGTTCTACAATGAAAATAAAAAACATTTACTTTGAATCTCAATGGTGTCCCATCAGTTGTGTCCTCAACAATTTTAAACCAGCTCACATGCTCACCCTCAATGATGCCTGTATGCCACCAACAGCTGAGGTCTCCCTGCCCATCACTGATGCTGCTGATTCCATGACCAATGTCGCCCCAGTCGCTACTGGTGCCATCCCAATGTCACACCCAGCACCTCTGAACCCATTGCTGTGCCACGCAGCACTTTCTTTTCTGAGTTGTAGTCCCAACGCCATTGCACCTCACCAGGTCCACCTTCGGCCATGTGGTCCATTGTGCCATTGTGCCAGTCGCCTGCTGTGTGTTTTGGACAGCCTCTTGCCACCACTCACAGTGAGTCACCTGGGCTACCTTCCACCAAACCCATCCACATGGCAGCTGCCATCCACTTCTGTACTATGCCACCATTGCCGCCACACCACCCCAGCCACTGGCAGTAGTCAGCTGTTTGCCCACGTTACACACCATTCCTGCATGCACTGCTGTCACTGTGACAACTGTCAGGTACTATGGACCTCTTCTGTTGCCAGCTCCCACTACTCGACTGACCTCACGCTACCACATCAGCTACCACTGGCAGTAGTCAGCTGTTTGCCCACGTTACACACCATTCCTGCATGCACTGCTGTCACTGTGACAACTGTCAGGTACTATGGACCTCTTCTGTTGCCAGCTCCCACTACTCAACTGACCTCACGCTACCACATCAGCAACACTCACTGCTGCTTCACCCGCACCTGCATCCCGGAGCTGCAGCCAGCGTTATTAGCCCAACATCCTCCTCTTAGGGGGTGTGGGGGAGGGGGACTGGCCCCTCTCTAAATTCTAAAATTTCATGAGTTGTGCAGTCTGCCCTAGCGGCGACTCTTCCCTTACAGTCACACGTAGATGCTCTCCAAAGCACCTGCGACATAGTGGGCACTACTGACAGGAATGTGTTTGCCCCCAGTACTGCGACCTGCCTGCCGGGGCTTCCGCTCAGAATTCTCATCGGCGTGGGAGGCAGGCATTCTTCTGTGTGTTCTGGTGATGAACGGTCGATGCAACTGGCCCACGAATGCTACACTTTTCTTTCGTGAACCAGTGCTTCCAACATGACATGAGTGCTGTACATTCTGTACTGAGACTATTCGAGGGTAAATATGGCGAGTTGATCTGGTGCAGCAGTTAGCGGCAGAGAGCCTGGGGGCATAACAGCTTTCCGATTAGGATCAGTTGCACTTTAGCCATTTATAGCTCGCGCATCGCATCCTCTTTAGCATTCCCGAGACGCCTTGGAAAGCCTGCCATCCAATTTCGGAGGTCATTAGTGCCACGTCCAACGACAATGTAAGCATTTTGTATGTTGCTCTGCTTCGTGCAGTGTCGAGATTCCATGTGGAGTATCCCATTATCACACAGCTTTTAACGTTCCCTCACCTACGACGGCACCCAGTCACTGTATCTCTCTTATTTTTATTCGTTGTTTCCCAAGGCTTTTACAAGGGATGAACTTTAGTGTTTATCTTTGTCTAAGCTAATAAATAGCTTGTTTTACCGAAAATTCGTCCCACTGACTTTCCGTTGCTTCAGTGGAACACGCATTCCATACATCGCTTCCAGCCTTCTCCTTCCATTTCCCTTAAGTTTACTGGCTCTATATGCATTACTTAGTGAAATTCGTACGGCACTACACTGCGTTTCCACAAAACTAACTTTTTTTCAGACAAGGATGGTGTAAGACAGGAGCAGGCACAGCATGCTAAACTTCGCACGGCCCATGTGCGCGGGCTGTGCATGGGCCAAGGCTCAACCTGTCTTGGCTTTACTCGTTCTTTCGCGGAAGTATTTGGTACAGCATGGCATTTCATTTAGTAGTACAGTGCGGCTTTTTTTTTTTACTACCCTCTCCAGTTCGGCAGAATCTTGGTGTCAGCACTGTTTACTCTTCACTATTTGTTCGTAATGTGAAGGACATTCACAGATCCTGTGGCTCTTTGCACAAAAAGAGGCAGTCTAGCGATCTATCATAACAAAACTTTAAAAATGAATGAGAGTGACAGAAGATAGGGATGAGAATTCTCAGTATACAATGGGATCCAAAATTAAAGCAACAAAAGGAAATTTTGCAGTGTTACGTTTATTTTGCCACAAATCAGTGTAAACAGGTGATACTAAAGCAGAAACATTGTAAAGAATACAGAACACAAACAACTGCAACATGCGTGATGGTAGACAAAAATGTGCTTCGTTTTTTCTAACTTAATGGATTTGAACACACATTCCGACAACTGGTCAGTGTGCTCGGTAAGGGGTGTGACCACCTCTGGCAGCAATACAGGCTTGACGATGACGGGGCATGCTGTGAAAGATGTCATCAGTAACACCCATTCTTCCCGCAGAACTGCTCGCAGTCTTGTAGAGTGGTTGGTGGATGCTGCAGGCCGTCTCCCTAGAGCATCCCAGACACGATCTATGGGATTCAAATCGGGAGAGGCAGCATGCCACGCCAGCATGCAATATCTTCTTCTATTTCCAAGGAAACATCAACCACTCGTGCTCTATGAGGTTGAGCATTATTGTCCATCAATACGACGCCTGGGCTCACAGCACCTCGCAACAACTGCAGATGAGGTCCCAAGATCTCGTCACGATACCTGACAGCAGTTAAACCTTGCCGAATCACCCGTACATTTCGTGATGATGGGCTTGAGTGGTAAACATAATCCCTGCACACGCCGTTAGGGGCCCTCCTGGAAATCAGTCCCTTTCCACAATGTTTTGGTCCTGAAATTGTGTTCCACATTCCCTCCAGATACGAATCCACCGATAATCACTCTCCAGACTAAATTGGGACTCATCTGTGAAAGCAACACTGGCCACTGTTCGACCGTCCAGGTGGCATGTAGATGACTCCACTCCAGACGTTCCCTTCTGTGAAGACGCATCAGAGGTAGACATACAGCATTTCTCCGACAATAAAGGCCACTCTGCTGAAGCCTTCTGCACACCATTTGCCTCCAGTGGAGACTGTGAGCTCACATGCCAGTTGTCATGCTGTAATAAGGCGGTAATGTCGTGCCCTTACATCCTATCTTTTGAAGTCACATGTGGTCGGTCCTGCCCTGGTCTTTGGGATACAGTTTCAGCTTCTATAAACCGTCGCCACATCTGAGAAACACGAAAGCGATTCACTTTAAGCCATTGAGTCAAATCAGTTTGTGACTGTCCTGCTTACTTTCTTTCTACGGCCCTCCACTGCAGAGAGTCTGGCAGGCACCTTCCCTGTGCCATACTGCACCGTCTGTGACTGTGTACTCAGGGACTGTTGATGTGAGGCTACCCGGTATACACTAACTCGTGTAGTAGGTGTCCTGACGTCATCACTGGCAGAGCTGTCCATTGACTGGAATGTCATCTTCTTTGCAGAACACGATCATACGGACATATGTTGACAATTTGTGTGACTGTATCGACAATTAGACATGTTGTTGTTGTGGTGGTCTTCAGTCCTGAGACCGGTTTGATGCAGCTCTCCATGCTACTCTATCCTGTGCAAGCTTCTTCATCTCCCAGTACCTACTGCAACCTACATCCCTCTGAATCTGCTTAGTGTATTCATCTCTTGGTCTCCCTCTACGATTTTTACCCTCCACGCTGCCCTCTAATGCTAAATTTGTGATCCCTTGATGCCTCAAAACATGCCCTACCAACCGATCCCTTCTTCTAGTCAAGTTGTGCCACAAACTCTTCTTCTCCCCAATCCTATTCAATACCTCCTCATTAGTTACGTGATCTACCCACCTTATCTTCAGCATTCTTCTGTAGCACCACATTTCGAAAGCTTCTATTCTCTTCTTGTCCATACTAGTTATCGTCCATGTTTCACTTCCATACATGGCTACACTCCATACAAATACTTTCAGAAACGACTTCCTGACACTTAAATCTATACTCGATGTTAACAAATTTCTCTTCTTCAGAAACGATTTCCTTGCCATTGCCAGTCTACATTTTATATTCTCTCTACTTCGACCATCATCAGTTATTTTACTCCCTAAATAGCAAAACTCCTTTACTACTTTAAGTGTCTCATTTCCTAATCTAATTCCCTCAGCATCACCCGAGTTAATTTGACTACATTCCATTGTCCTCGTTTTGCTTTTGTTGATGTTCATCTTATATCCTCCTTTCAAGACACTGTCCATTCCGTTCAACCGCTCTTCCAAGTCCTTTGCTGTCTCTGACAGAATTACAATGTCATCAGCGAACCTCAAAGTTTTTACTTCTTCTCCATAAATTTTAATACCTACTCCGAATTTTTCTTTTGTTTCCTTTACTGCTTGCTCAATATACAGATTGAATAACATTGGGGATAGGCTACAACCCTGTCTCACTCCCTTCCCAACCACTGCTTCCCTTTCATGCCCCTCGACTCTTATAACTGCCATCTGGTTTCTGTACAAATTGTAAATAGCCTTTCGCTCCCTGTATTTTACCCCTGCCACCTTTAGAATGTGAAAGAGAGTATTCCAGTCAACATTGTCAAAAGCTTTCTCTAAGTCTACAAATGCTAGAAACGTAGGTTTGCCTTTTCTTAATCTTTCTTCTAAGATAAGTCGTAAGGTTAGTATTGCCTCACGTGTTCCAACATTTCTACGGAATCCAAACTGATCTTCCCCGAGGTCCGCTTCTACTAGTTTTTCCATTCGTCTGTAAAGAATTCGCGTTAGCATTTTGCAGCTGTGACTTATTAAACTGATAGTTCGGTAATTTTCACATCTGTCAACACCTGCTTTCTTTGGGATTGGAATTATTATATTCTTCTTGAAGTCTGAGGGTATTTCACCTGTCTCATACATCTTGCTCACCAGATGGTAGAGTTTTGTCAGGACTGGCTCTCCCAAGGCCGTCAGTAGTTCTAATGGAATGTTGTCTACTCCCGGGGCTTTGTTTCGACTCAGGTCTTTCAGTGCTCTGTCAAACTCTTCACGCAGTATCGTATGTCCCATTTCGTCTTCATCTACATCCTCTTCCATTTCCATAATATTGTCCTCAAGTACATCGCCCTTGTATAAACCCTCTATATACTCCTTCCACCTTTCTACCTTCCCTTCTTTGCTTAGAACTGGGTTGCCATCTGAGCTCTTGATATTCATAAAAGAGGTTCTCTTCCATACAAGAGGTTCTCTTCTCTCCAAAGGTCTCTTTAATTTTCCTGTAGGCAGTATCTATCTTACCCCTAGTGAGACAAGCCTCTACATCCTTACATTTGTCCTCTAGCCATCCCTGCTTAGCCATTTTGCACTTCCTGTCGATCTCATTTTTGAGACGTTTGTATTCATTTTTGCCTACTTCATTTACTGCATTTTTATATTTTCTCCTTTCATCAGTTAAATTCAATATTTCTTCTGTTACCCAAGGATTTCTATTAGCCCTCTTCTTTTTACCTACTTGATCGTCTACTGCTTTCACTACTTCATCCCTCAGAGCTACCCATTCTTCTTCTACTGTATTTCTTTCCCCCATTCCTGTCAATTGTTCCCTTATGCTCTCCCTGAAACTCTCTACAACCTCTCGTTCTTTCAGTTTATCCAGGTGCCATCTCCTTAAATTCCCACCTTTTTGCAGTTTCTTCAGTTTCAATCTGCAGTTCATAACCAAGAGATTGTGGTCAGAATCCATATCTGCCCCTGGAAATGTCTTACAATCTAAAGCTTGGTTCCTAAATCTCTGTCTTACCATTATATAATCTATCTGATACCTTTTAGTATCTCCAGGATTCTTCCAGGTATAAAACCTTCTTTTATGATTCTTGAACCAAGTGTTAGCTATGATTAAGTTATGCTCTGTGCAAAATTCTACAAGGCGGCTTCTTCTTTCATTTCTTCCCCCCAATCCATATTCACCTACTATGTTTCCTTCTCTCCCTTTTCCTACTGACGAATTCCATTCACCCATGACTATTAAATTTTCGTCTCCCTTCACTACCTGAATAATTTCTTTTATCTCGTCATACAGTTCATCAATTTCTTCATCATCTGCAGAGCTAGTTGGCATATAAACTTGTACTACTGTAGTAGGCATGGGCTTTGTGTCTATCTTGGCCACAATAATGCGTTCACTATGCTGTTTGTAGTAGCTAACCCGCACTCCTATTTTTTTATTCATTATTAAACCTACTCTTGCATTACATCTATTTGATTTTGTATTTATAACCCTGTAATCACCTGACCAAAAGTCTTGTTCCTCCTGCCACCGAAATTCACTAATTCCCACTATATCTAACTTTAACCTATACATTACCCTTTTTAAATTTTCTAACCTACCTGCCCGATTAAGGGATCCGACATTCCACGCTCCGATCCGTAGAACGCCAGTTTTCTTTCTCCTGATAACTACGTCCTCTTGAGTAGTCCCCGCCCAGAGATCCGAATGGGGGACTATTTTACCTCTGGAATACACTCCTGGAAATTGAAATAAGAACACTTTGAATTCATTGTCCCAGGAAGGGGAAACTTTATTGACACATTCCTGGGGTCAGATACATCACATGATCACACTGACAGAACCACAGGCACATAGACACAGGCAACAGAGCATGCACAATGTCGGCACTAGTACAGTGTATATCCACCTTTCGCAGCAATGCAGGCTGCTATTCTCCCATGGAGACGATCGTAGAGATGCTGGATGTAGTCCTGTGGAACGGCTTGCCATGCCACTTCCACCTGGCGCCTCAGTTGGACCAGCGTTCGTGCTGGACGTGCAGACCGCGTGAGACGACGCTTCATCCAGTCCCAAACATGCTCAATGGGGGACAGATCCGGAGATCTTGCTGGCCAGGGTAGTTGACTTACACCTTCTAGAGCACGTTGGGTGGCACGGGATACATGCGGACGTGCATTGTCCTGTTGGAACAGCACGTTCCCTTGCCGGTCTAGGAATGGTAGAACGATGGGTTCGATGACGGTTTGGATGTACCGTGCACTATTCAGTGTCCCCTCGACGATCACCAGTGGTGTACGGCCAGTGTAGGAGATCGCTCCCCACACCATGATGCCGGGTGTTGGCCCTGTGTGCCTCGGTCGTATGTAGTCCTGATTGTGGCGCTCACCTGCACGGCGCCAAACACGCATACGACCATCATTGGCACCAAGGCAGAAGCGACTCTCATCGCTGAAGACGACACGTCTCCATTCGTCCCTCCATTCACGCCTGTCGCGACACCACTGGAGGCGGGCTGCACGATGTTGGGGCGTGAGCGGAAGACGGCCTAACGGTGTGCGGGACCGTAGCCCAGCTTCATGGAGACGGTTGCGAATGGTCCTCGCCGATAGCCCAGGAGCAACAGTGTCCCTAATTTGCTGGGAAGTGGCGGTGCGGTCCCCTACGGCACTGCGTAGGATCCTACGGTCTTGGCGTGCATCCGTGCGTCGCTGCGGTCCGGTCCCAGGTCGACGGGCACGTGCACCTTCCGCCGACCACTGGCGATAACATCGATGTACTGTGGAGACCTCACGCCCCACGTGTTGAGCAATTCGGCGGTACTTCCACCCGGCCTCCCGCATGCCCACTATACGCCCTCGCTCAAAGTCCGTCAACTGCACATACGGTTCACGTCCACGCTGTCGCGGCATGCTACCAGTGTTAAAGACTGCGATGGAGCTCCGTATGCCACGGCAAAGTGGCTGACACTGACGGCGGCGGTGCACAAATGCTGCGCAGCTAGCGCCATTCGACGGCCAACACCGCGGTTCCTGGTGTGTCCGCTGTGCCGTGCGTGTGATCATTGCTTGTACAGCCCTCTCGCAGTGTCCAGAGCAACTATGGTGGGTCTGACACACCGGTGTCAATGTGTTCTTTTTTCCATTTCCAGGAGTGTATTTTACCCAAGAGGACGCCATCATCTTTTAATCATACAGTAAAGCTGCATGTCCTCGGGAAAAATTACGGCTATAGTTTCCCCGTGCTTTCAGCTGTTCGCCCGTTATCCAGACTGTTGCCCCTGCAACTACTGAAAAGGCTGCTGCCCCTCTTCAGGAACCACATGTTTGTCTGACCTCTCAACAGATACCCCCGCGTTGTGGTTGCACCTACGGTACAGCCATCTGTATCGCTAAGGCACGCAAGCCTCCCCACCAACGGCAAGGTCCATGGTTCAGGGGGGGAATTAGACATAGGACAGGGAAATAGCGATTTGCTGCTTTAATTTTGGACACCAGTGTATATTATGCAGTCGCATGAGTCATAGGTACTGCAGGTTTGCTATAAAACAATATTACACTACCGTGCAGAATGAGTTTAAAGATGTAGTTCACAATGAAAGAGCAAAAACGTACAATGATCGACAGATAGGATTCATTGTTCTGCGCATCAAGAAGCACCTTGTGCTGAATTGGCAGGCATGCAGAACTTGATGAAATTGTTCATAGAAATACCAAAATTCCTGAAATTGCACACATTCATCTACATCTACACCTGAATCTACCTGGATACTCTGCAAATCTTAAGTGCCTGACAGAGGGTTCATCGAACCACCTTCACAGTAATTCTCTATTATTCCAATCTCGAACAGTGCATGGAAAAAGCGAATACCTATATCTTTCCGTGCAAGCTCTGATTTCCCTAATTTTATTATGATGATCGTTTTTCCCTGTGTAGGTCGGCGCCAGCAAAATATTTTCGCATACTGAGGAGAAAGTTGGTGACTGAAATTTCGTGAAAAGATTCCACTGCTGCGAAAAACGCCTTTGTTTTAATCATGTCCTCCTCAAACGCTGTATCATGTTTCTCGATAATACAAAATTTGCTGCTCTTCTTTGTACTTTCTCGATGTACTCTGTTAATCCTATCTAGTAAGGGTCCCACACTGCACAGCAGTACTCCAAAAGAGGATGGACAAACATAGTGTAGGCAGTCTCTTTAGTAGATCTGTTACATTTTCTGAGTGTCCTGCAATAGAACGCAGTCTTTGGTTTACCCCCCGCCCCCCCCCCCCCCCCGCCAACATATTCTGTTTGTTCTTTCCAATGTAAGTTATAATTGTAACTCCTAGATATTTAGTTGAATTTATGGCCTTTAGATTTGACTAATTTATGGTGTAACCAATGTTTAACAGATTCGTTTCAGCATTCATGTAGATGGCCTCACACTTTTCATTATTTGGGGTCAATTGCTAGTTTTGGCACTATAAAGATATCTTTTTTAAATCTGTTGCAATTTGCTTTTATCTTCTGGTGACTTTACTTGACGATAAACGACAGCATCATCTCCAAACAACCTAAGATGGCTGCTCATATTGTCTTCTAAATTGTTTATATAAGTAAAGAACAGTGGTGGGCCTATAACACTACTTTTGGGGAACGCCAGAAATCACTTCTGTTTTACTCGATGACTTTCCATAAGTTACTGTGAGCTCTGATCTCTCTGACAGGAAATCACAAATCCAGTCACATAACTGAAACGATATTCCACAAGCACACAAGGCTATAAACCGCTTGTATGGTACAGTGCCAAAAGCCTTCTGGAAATCTAGAAATACGGGAGATATTTGAAACCCTTGTCAATAGTACTCAACACTTTGTGTGGGTAATAATGGCGCAAACAAGTTTGACAATCGTTGCGGTGGCTGATGGGAGCGACTGTAAATGGGAAATGCCTTTACGGTCGCTCCCATCAGCCGCCGCGCTGAGTGTCAACTTTCTTTGCGCGCGTTTTAAGAGCGAGTTGTGTTTCAAAAGAATGATGTTTTGTAAAGTCATGTTAACTGTGTGTCAATGGCCCATTCTCTCAAGGTGATTCATAATGTTCGAACACAATCCTGTTGCATATCGACGTTAATGATGTTGGTCAGTAATTTAGAGGATAACGCTACCACCTTGCTTGAATGTTGGTGTGACCTGTGCAGCTTTTCAGTGTTTGGGTAGGAATCTTCAGTCTTATTCCTCTGTCAGGTGCGACAGTCGTCAATGGAACTGAATGGGAGTAGGGAGATTGTATACTACAAAGTACATTGGTTAAGTCAAGGGGTGTAACTAGATCTATTTTCCGATTTAAAACTCTCTATTGTTGAATTTATGAAGAAAAAAGAGTGCAGGATCGAATATTAGAACATTCGAAGTGGATTTGAGGCCTCGAAATTTAAGTGGACTTGAAAGTGCTCTGCCCTCAGTAACATATAGCAAGGTGAGAAGAAAACTTATTTCTGATTTGGCTGGCGTGCATTTAAACAGAAAATTGCCTTATGGAAGGGACACATTCTGACAAACACATCCAGTTCCCTAAGCGCACTGGTGTCAAAGAAAACACGGGGTCTGAAGAATTCCTTGTGGCCTTGAAAGAATTAAAAGGACAGTTTCCTAAACGTTTTGAGGATACTACTAATCTTACATCTGTTTTTGAGTTGTTTTCGAGACTGTCGTTTCAGTTGAAAGTGCAGCTGTGCGTGTGCAGATGTAACGGACTGACATGCAATGTAATGCCCATTTCAAGGAAAAATCCTTTTACTATGAAACTCTCCAGGATATCTATGTTGCGTACCTCAGTTAGGGCTTCCACATCCCCATACTGATTGATTTATTGATCCATTTTCATCTACAGCTGCACACAGTGCAACATATATTTGGATTTTTATGTTAATACTAACAGTTTATATATAATTACACCTTTGTACATAATAACACACATTAACATTTCAATTAATGAGGAATACTTAAATAAATGTTGTTACGCTATATACAAAGAGATAATATACAAATGTTCCTCTGTATGAGACTACATTGGGTAGACATAGAATTTTTTTTTGTAGATATTCAATTACTGTGTAAAAGCAATTATCTACCAAATATGACTTCAATTTAAATTTGAAGTGACCAATGTTCTGCATATGTTTAATGGTAACTGGTAAAGCATTGTATAGTTTGATACTAGGATGGATAAGACTGTTTTGAAATAACTTTGTGTTGGCACTTTGAACATGTACATCGAATTTTTGTCTTATATCATAGCTGTGTATTACATGATTTTGAGTGATGAGCGGTCTTTTTGTGTATAAGTTTCGTTTTAATTACATTATATTTCCAAGTACATATATGCAAGGAA
The DNA here is from genome assembly GCF_023864345.2 of Schistocerca serialis cubense. Lineage (NCBI taxonomy): Eukaryota > Metazoa > Arthropoda > Insecta > Orthoptera > Acrididae > Schistocerca > Schistocerca serialis. Next base: position 1,026,801,146 of record NC_064640.1, on the reverse strand, counting down.
TAGGCAGGATCATCCTTTTTTGAAACAATGGTCTATATGATTTGCAATTATCTACCCCTTCCACTACTCTTATAATTTTTTAAATTTTGAATGTTTTGATGGCATCTCCAGAATTTCCCCAGAACATAATCCCATACTGGAGGTGAGATTGTACGACTGCATAATATACAAACTGAAGAGTGTTGTAGCAGCTACAATCTTTTAATATATGCATCACACAACAAGAAGTACTTAATTTTTTGTTCATTTGCTCAATATGTGTTTTCCAATTCAAGTTGTCTTGTAGATGAAATCCAAGAAATTTGCTACAAGCTGTGTTGTAATTGTCTGTCCATGTGGCTCTAGATTTGGCGATATCAGATTTTTTGTTTGTGCTGTGTGTATATCCGTAGCTACAGTTTTTCCAGTGTTTATTAAGTCATTGTTATCAAAGTAATATGCCAGCCAGTCTGTGACTTCTCTTATGTTTTTTTCAAGGGTTTCTTCTGAGTTTCCTGTAATTAGAATGCTTGTATCATCAGCAAATTGGAATATTTTCCAGCTGGTGTAGCAATTTATCATGATTTATAATGTCAAATGCCTTTGACAAATCTAAAAATATGCACATGGTAAGTTTTTTGTCGTCTAATGCTAACAGAGCCTCAAATAGAAGGAAGTGAACAGCTGATTCGGTTGAATGGTTTACGCTAAATCCATGTTGAGATTCTGACACAATGCCATTATCCTCCTAGAAGTCTGTTAGTATCTTATTGAAGAGCCCTTCTAATATTTTTGAGAAAACAGACAAAAGTGCCAATGGTCTGTAGTTGGAAAAATCATATTTGTTTCCTTTCTTGTGCAATGGCTTTAATTTTGCTATTTTCAAACATGAAGGATAAGTTCCTGTAGCTAAAGATGGGTTACATAGGTGAGTTAAGGGCTGAGTAATCAGGACCCCACATTTCTTAGCAATGAAATCAGGTATATCATCTACTCCTGCAGAGTGATTTATTTTTGAGACTTTTTATTGTAACCGGTACTTCTTCTACAGTTGTTGGATACAGGAACATTGATTTGCTTGAGGCTTTTTTCCCTGTTTCTGTATGCTGTTTTCAATTGCAGGTCTGTTGTAGTAGTTTCTCTGTTGCATTCATAACATAGTTATTAAACATAGTAGCTACTTTATCTGGATTATTAATGTTTTCGAAGCCAGCCTTTAACACACTATTTTTTGTCAGTTAGGGTTTCTTTCTGTACAACTTGCCATGTTGCTTTGGTTATGTCTGAAGCATTTTCTGTGTATTTGTCGTTGTCTCGTTTCTTTGCCTCCTTTACTATTTTATTTAAGATAGATTTACATTTTTTGAAGTAATTATCAAACTCCAGAGTTGTGCTGTAACTTCTAGCAATATTGTGTAGGTACTGTTTCCTAGCACAAGATTTCCTTATACCACTAGTAATACATTTCTTGCATTTAGTGGTTTGGGTTGTTTTGGCTTTCAGTGGAAAAGCAAGATCAAAATAATATTTAAATATATTCATGAATGTCTCAAACTTATCAGAAATATTTTCTCTACTATACACTAGTTCCCATGATTCTTGTTGGAGATAATTCTGGAATGTTTGTACTGCAGCATTACTGAAAGTTCTGCCCATGTATGTAGTCTTCCTCATATAATTATAGGATGAATTTGTGTTTACATGAAAGCTTATAGCCTATGCATGATGGTTTGCCAGTCCAGCTTTAATTACAGCTGATTTATATTTGGTTTTGGAGCTAATTATTGTTTGATCTACAGTGGTACTAGAATGATTCATTTTACATGTAGGGAAGTGGATTGTATTCTCCAAATTGTTGGCTGTTACTATGATCATCAACTCAGATTTTGAATTGCTTGGCTTATTAAAGTCTAAATTTAGGTCTCTACATACAAGACCTGTTTTTTGGTTTGTTACTGCTTTATTTAGCAAAGTATCAAGCTGAGTGTTGAATTTTTTAAGTGGCTGTCTTGAGATCTATATAAACATATTACAATTAACTTGAATGCTGGAATTTCTATGCCTAATATTTCAAAATCTTTCTCAGTGTTTAAGGATTCATCATTGTTTAAGTTATTGAATTTGATATCTTTCTAATGTATATGCAGTTCCCTCCATGTGTAAAGTGATTTCTACACGTTTGTGCTGCTAACACACAATCCGTTACTTTCACTGTCTTTAACTCAGTTTCTTTCAGGCAGTGTTCAATTAAGCAAAGTATATTAACATATCTGAGTTCACCTGACAGCTCTCTTACTTTATTCCTAAGTGACTGTACATTCTGATAAAGAAGAGTGACCTGGTGAGATTTTGGGTTTGTTCTGATTGTACTTGGTTGACTATTTACCTTTATTCCTGAATTTAAATTATGTGGGAAATCTTCCTTCCCATCTTGAAGTGTGGGTTGGTTTTCTCTGTTGCTCATAATAAAATGTCCTGATGGTGAACAGTGGTAGTTATCCATCTCTTTGGCCGTTCTTCTTGTGTGGTTGATGTGGTTTCTGTTTTTGCTGCAAGGCCTGATACTGGAGGTGTTGTTGATAGGTGCACTATTTATTCTAATTTGGTCATGAGACCTTTTGTGAAACAAAAAATCTTGCAGATGACATGGTTACCTTACACTTCCTTTCACTGGAATTGCTGAACTTCCTCTTGTTGTTGGGGTGGTAGTAGTTGGTGTTGATACTGCTGTTGTAGGTGTAACTTTCACTCTTGTAGGTGATGTTGATATGGAGGTCCTTATTGCCAGTAAGCCTTCAGTTAGTGGTGAATTTTCAATTGCTACTGCTGTTAGAGTTGTTGGTTTTTTTGAGGCTTGATATGGCACAGAAGTTGGAGTGGACATTGCTGTGTCTGCAGAGGTGTTTGTTGTCGTCGGTGCTTCAGTGTGTATTTCGTCTTAACGTTCTAATGCTGCTATTATTTCACAAATCTTTTGGCATGTAATTCTCTTGCCTTTGCCATTCATGTGCTTACCAACTTAGTGTAAGAGTCCCTCTCTAAATAATCCACATTTATATAAAACACATTGTATGTTTTACATATTTCAGTGAAAAATTGATTTGCTTTCTGTATTCCTGTGTTAAGCACAATGTAGAAATTAAATCATGCCTTTGTAGAATTGCTACAACGATCACATGTTTCTTTCGCCTGAGTTTCAGCAATGTGTTAGGCTAAATGTTGCTCTACTCATGTTATTTTTATAGACATCATTTCCTCCTGCTGTGATAATGTGCCACTGTTTTTTTCCCATGTGTTTATGTTTTTTGCTATTTCCCACATTGGTGCTCTTGATTGCACGTATCCACAGACTTGCAGTTTATGTTCATTACATAAAATTTTTGTCATGCCTCGACTATGCTCATCAGAATGAACGAATATTTCGTTTTGATCAGTATTTCTAGTCAAGTTTTTCCCTCTAGCATAGTCTTGTTGACTCTACATTGATTTTCACTCATAAGTGAACTTGACTTAGTCTGTATGTTGTTGTTTTTCACTGGACTTTCATTGCAGTCTCTTTTGTTTACAGTTACGTTCCACGAATACAGCTTTTCAATGCCTGGTGATGGATTTATATTTATACTGTATTTCTCCGCCTTTTGCTTCCAGTCTTCTTTCAACATCGTCAGAGGCTGGAAGCTGTTTGTTAATTCTAAGTTAAAGCTCGATTGGTCACGTTTCACACACTTTTTATTTTTAAGGTTGATGTAATCATCCCTTTGCATTCTTTCCCCCCCCCCCCCAAAAAAAAATTGACACTGAGCTGTGCCATTTGCAATTCAATATGGCGAACGTGGTTTCTGGTAATTTCAAGCTCTTGATGTAATGCAGCTGTAACGTTTACTCCCTCATATGCACGATTATTTCCTGTAGCAATAACTCGTCTGATGCACTGCACAAAGCCACAATGACACCATGTGTTTCTTGGTCCTAAATGCTTTAAACACGATGAGTGGATCCACACATGAGTTATCGAACATGACACCTTTACCAACATTTTTCTTGCACTTCACGCACTTTAGATGCAAAAAATTTCCGTTTTTCGCGGGACGATTTACTATTGCTTGTATACGTGAAGCCATTTTGGATATAATGAGGTCGCAAAAGTGCAGTAATATTTCGATCGACATATTCGTGTGAACGACCTTTTTTCTTATGAAACTAAATATGTCACGATTACGTGGCGATCTAAGTGCGAAAAACTGTGAAATTGTCTGCGTTAGTCCTTATTCCGACAGTGTGTATCAGAAAAAAATCTTCAGCCAGCAAAGCGAATAAAAACTAATGGAAATTCGTTTTGTTTGTGATTTATGTTATTGCTAAGAGTGAAATGTAAACCAAGTCGTATACAGTGCGACTGCAGTGCTGTTTAAATGCGGCGCGTCCGCAGTTTCCCTCTCCTCACGCTCAGACAGCGTGGCGTGGCAACGCGTGAAATGTGCGGCGTGGCTGTGTGCTATGGCACAGGTGCCAGAGCACAGTTCATGTGCGGAATCCGTGACCGCTCCTGATCTAAGGCAACAGTGTAAATTACTCCACTTTTGTTGTCAGAGAAACATCGAATTCTCTCTGTCACGTAACTGAAAATGTACTTCGCACACCTGTAAACATAGCATAGTGGCCAGAATTCGTATTGTAAACATGGTCTGGTACTGGACTATGTGGTAATTTGGGTCATGATTCACAATATCACACAAGAAATACTATATTCACACTTGTTCCATTAATAGAAATTTTAAAGCGAAAGGAAGAGCAATTTTGTTCATACTTACCACAAGCTGTTTTTTGGGATAAAATTTTCTCTGCACACCATGCATGTTCACATTCCTCACAACTTTTTGTCACTTTGGAAATCAGACATGCTAAATTTTGGCTCTGTCTAGTATTTACGTTAACGACCTAGAGCATAACACTCCTGTGTCGGTATGATTCAGCAGATTTATCTGCCAGTGCCTATTCTTAATAGCATGTAACTGACATATAACTACATTAACCTGCTTAACTCAAACACACAGCTTTGAATACTATGATGTTACTTTTTGCTGTTGTAATGTTCTTAAGAACAGTTGAATGCACACAGCATTGGTTATTACAAGGTCAAATGCACATAGAAATGGCACTGGATGGACATGTGGCTGTGTTGTGGTGAAGATATGGTGTTGTTTTGCACGCAGATATGGCATGGTCACAGACTTCTTTCATTGTTTGTGCCACATACGTTTGCAGCCACGGCAGATGATCCAAAGTGATGCATGACAGTAAAGTCCAAGTGGCACTCTGGTGTTTTTATTTGTGGGTCAAATGTGGTGCCACACAGTCTGATTGACAGTGAGACTGAACTTAATGACAGCTACCACCTGAGAGTTCATACATTTCAGTTCTAGCATAAATGTAAACAGGTTTATCTGAAGCTTCTAACCTGGAGCATTGTTACAAATAAAATTATGTACATGCAAGTGTTCAGTGAACGCAATGAAATGAAATGTGAGAACGTTTTTAGGAAGTATGTCGGATGACACTCTGTAATAAATCTAGGAGATAGCTATTGTGGTCATAATTAATTGTTTTTGGTTTCTTATAGTTGTGTTGCCAAACTGAGGTCTTGAGAATATCCCAACACAAATGGGAATAATGTTGTGTAAAATATAAAAATCTTGAATGATAACATCAACTTTCGAAGGGTTGCAACTCAGTTGTGTATTAGTAGTTCATTACTCAGGAACTGTCATAAATTTAAGAACATAAACCTTAATAAATTTTGCATATGGCATATGGCAGCATGTGTGACAAAAATAGAATTCCATAATTAATCCTTCGTAATCATAAGTTTGTACTGATGACCCACATGTAATTATAATCTGTTCACAAATCACCTTAACCTCTGTTGGCCTGTTAAACAACAAAAAAGATATAAATAGCGGTTGACAGCTATTTTAATGCAAATTTTCGTAAAAACTTTCAGTAAGAATTTATTACTGTCAGTTAACTTGCTACTGTTAATTCCCCAACAAAAGTAGCTAACTGCTCAAAAACAACCATTGATAATATGTTTATAAAAAGGTTTAATGAACAAGATAATATTACAAAGCAAAACAATGGAAACACCAGGTTGGAATATCAATAACATAAGGAAAAGTATGGATTGCTACTTACTCACCTTGAGTTACAGACAGGCGCAATTAAAAAACTGTTACGATTTAGCTTTTAGCCAAAACCTTCTACAGAAAAGAAAACACAGACATTTTCATTCACAGATTAGATTAGATTAGAGATTAGATTAGATTAATACTAGTTCCATGGATCATGAATACGATATTTCGTAATGATGTGGAATGAGTCGAATTTTCCAATACATGACATAATTAGGTTAATTTAACAACATACTTAAGTTAATATAACAACTTTATTTTTTGTGTTTTTTTGTTTTTCTTTATTTTTTATTTTTATTTTTTTTATTTTTATTTTATTTCTTTAATATTTTTGTTTTTTTTTCTTTTTTTCTTAATTTATATCTAAAAATTCCTCTATGGAGTAGAAGGAGTTGTCATTCAGAAATTCTTTTAATTTCTTCTTAAATACTTGTTGGTTATCTGTCAGACTTTTGATACTATTTGGTAAGTGACCAAATACTTTAGTGCCAGTATAATTCACCCCTTTCTGTGCCAAAGTTAGATTTAATCTTGAATAGTGAAGGTCGTCCTTTCTCCTAGTATTGTAGTTATGCACACTGCTATTACTTTTGAATTGGGTTTGGTTGTTAATAACAAATTTCATAAGAGAGTATATATACTGAGAAGCTACTGTGAATATCCCTAGATCCTTAAATAAATGTCTGCAGGATGATCTTGGGTGGACTCCAGCTATTATTCTGATTACACGCTTTTGTGCAATAAATACTTTATTCCTCAGTGATGAATTACCCCAAAATATGATGCCATATGAAAGCAATGAGTGAAAATAGGTGTAGTAAGCTAATTTACTAAGATGTTTATCACCAAAATTTGCAATGACCCTTATTGCATAAGTAGCTGAACTCAAACGTTTCAGCAGATCATCAATGTGTTTCTTCCAATTTAATCTCTCATCAATGGACATACCTAAAAATTTGGAATATTCTACCTTAGGTATATGCTTCTGATTAAGGTCTATATTTATTAATGGCGTCATACCATTCACTGTACGGAACTGTATGTACTGTGTCTTATCAAAATTCAGTGAGAGTCCGTTTACAAGGAACCACTTAGTAATTTTCTGAAAGACAGTATTGACAATTTCATCAGTTAATTCTTGTTTCTCAGGTGTGATTGCTATACTTGTATCATCAGCGAAGAGAACTAACTTTGCCTCTTCATGAATATAGAATGGCAAGTCATTAATATATAATAAGAACAACAAAGGACCCAAGACTGACCCTTGTGGAACCCCATTCTTGATAGTTCCCCAGTTTGAGGAATGTGCTGATCTTTGCATGTTACGAGAACTACTTATTTCAACTTTCTGCACTCTTCCAGTTAGGTACGAATTAAACCATTTGTGCACTGTCCCACTCATGCCACAATACTTGAGCTTGTCTAGCAAAATTTCATGATTTACACAATCAAAAGCCTTTGAGAGATCACAAAAAATCCCAATGGGTGGTGTTCGGTTATTCAGATCATTCAAAATTTGACTGGTGAAAGCATATATGGCATTTTCTGTTGAAAAACCCTTCTGGAAACCAAACTGACATTTTGTTAGTACTTCATTTTTACAGATATGTGAAGCTACTCTTGAATACATTACTTTCTCAAAAATTTTGGATAAAGCTGTTAGAAGGGAGATTGGACGGTAATTGTTGACATCAGATCTATCGCCCTTTTTATGCAAAGGTATAACAATAGCATATTTCAGTCTATCAGGGAAAATGCCCTGTTCCAGAGAGCTATTACACAGGTGGCTGAGAATCTTACTTATCTGTTGAGAACAAGCTTTTAGTATTTTGCTGGAAATGCCATCAATTCCATGTGAGTTTTTGCTTTTAAGCAAGTTTATTATTTTCCTAATTTCAGAGGGAGAAGTGGGTGAGATTTCAATTGTATCAAATTGCATAGGTATGGCCTCTTCCATTAACAGCCTAGCATCTTCTAATGAACACCTGGATCCTACTATATCCACAACATTTAGAAAATGATTATTAAAAATATTTTCAACTTCTGACTTTTTGTTCGTAAAGTTTTCATTCAATTTGATGGTAATACTGTCTTCCTCTGCTCTTGGTTGACCTGTTTCTCTTTTAATAATATTCCAAATTGTTTTAATTTTATTATCAGAGTTGCTGATTTCAGACATGATACACATACTCCTGGATTTTTTAATAACTTTTCTTAATATAACACAGTAGTTTTTATAATTTTTGATAGTTTCTGGGTCACTACTCTTTCTTGCTGTCAGATACATTTCCCTTTTCCGGTTACAAGATATTTTTATACCCTTAGTAAGCCATGGTTTGTTACAAGGTTTCTTACGAGTATATTTAACTATTTTCTTGGGGAAGCAGTTTTCAAATGCATTTACAAAAATGTCATGAAATAAATTATATTTTAAATTGGCATCAGGTTCACGGTACACCTTATCCCAGTCTAACTGCTGTAGGCTTTCCCTGAAATTTGTAATTGTTAAATTGTTGACTGAACGTACTATTTTGAAGGACTGTTTAGTATTGCTGAATGGAGCTATGTCATAAATTGTAACTAGCTGTGCACCATGATCAGAAAGACCATTCTCAACAGGCTGAGCATTTATCTGGTTAAACTTATCTTGGTCTATAAAGAAGTTATCTATCAGTGAGCTGCTATCCTTTACCACCCGAGTAGGAAAATCAATAATGGGTGTCAAATTGAAAGAACCGAGTAATACTTCAAGGTCATTTTTCCTATTACCCTCTTTCAGAGAATCTACATTGAAGTCCCCACAAATAATAATTTGCTTCCCCCTGTCTGATAGATAGCACAACAAGGAGTCCAAATTTTTCAGAAATAGATGAAAAATCCCTGATGGGGACCTATATACAGTTACAATTATAAATGTGCCTTTATTTAATTTAAGCTCACAGGCACATGCTTCTATATGTTTCTCTACACAAAACTTTTTTGTTTCTATACTTTTTGCACAATGATAACTTTTGACATATATGGCAACTCCTCCTTTCTCCATATTTTCTCTCATTACATGTGCAGAGAGCTTATAACCACTTACATTTACCTTATCCATATCAGTAACAATGTGATGCTCAGACAGGCATAGTATATCTATTTCATTCTCAGTTTCTAAATCTTCCAAACAAACCAGAAGCTCGTCTACTTTATTCTTTAAACTCCCAATATTTTGATGAAATATACTTACATTATTTTTAATTACACTTTTATGAGAACCTTTCCTTATTCTAACATTTGCAGTACTCTCCTGTCTGAGTTTCTCATTGTGCTTAGGCCTAGTTCCTATACCAGTGGTCACATGGTGTTCAGAGAGGCAGATTATGTCAATTGGGTTGGGTGACTTTAGTTCATCAATGCAATTACCTAGGACTGAGATACAACTTGGTGGAGATAAAATTTCTGGTGATTGGTGAAAATTTATAATTGATAGCTGTGATTGGTGATCCAATGTGCTAGAATTGTGCTGTTGAATTTCTTTCCTAAACTGAAGATTTGTTTCAATCCTGACCTCTCGTAGAACTTGACATCTTTCTGTCTTACCTATCCTAAAAAAGGTGCTGCTCCAACACCTGTAACCACTGGTATTTTACCATTCATGGCAGTGCCTCCCCCCCTTAAATTTCCTGCTATTACCCCAGCCAGTTTCCCCTTCCCTTTCCTGTTGAGATGTAGGCCGTGCCTGGTATAGTCCCACCTACTGAGATAATCAACAGGAACCACACCAATATGAGCCCCCGCACCCGACACAAGCAGCCGTTCCAACTCCAAATTAACTCTCCCAACAGAAGAGTTCAAATGAGACCGGTCATGGCGTCTCAGGACAGATACAAATTCAACATTGGTGTGTCTCGATGCCAACGCAATCTTTACCAGGTCACACTCTATACTGTACCCAGGATCTCTGTCGATGCTGTTCCCTGGCCCTCCCACAATAACCACGGTGTCTTCCCTGGTAAATCCTTTACAGAGTGAACCTAAATCCTCTGTCACCTGATCCAGACTAGCACTTGGTTTGAAAAAATTTGTGACCTGGTATTCTGGTCCTAATTCCTCCTGCAGAAGTTGGCCTACACCTCTGGCATGAGAACTGCCTAACAACAAAACTTTCTTCCTTTTCAATGACTTTCCTACATTCTTTTTCAATTTCCTATTGAAAGTTTGTTGTGTCCTGTCTACACCTACCTCTGCTTGAGGCTCATCAGTTTCTAACTGAAGCAACAGGTCAAACTTATTTTTGACATTCACCACAAAACTGTCAGACTTAGTTCTAGGCCTGTTCCTTCTGCTACCTGTTGCCACTTCCCACCTCTCTTTGCCCTTCTCCCTCCTTAACCTGTCCAGATCTTCCCTAGCCTGATCTAGCTCAGCCTGAAGGGCAGCAATTTTCCCCTCCTGTTCCACTATCTTCCTGTCTCTGCTGCAAATCCTACATAACCACTGATGAGCCTGATCCACTTTCCCAACACCCACGCCACTGCAGTCCCCCCAGTGAAAAAAACTACTGCATCCATCACACCAAACCCCGGAACTAACAATTCTACGGCAAGTCAGGCACTTCTCACTCATGGCAAAAATAATACTTTAGCTAGAATAAATCAATGAAATTAGCGAAAATCAAAAAAGACGGTACAAGAATTAAGCCTATTCACAAATGTATATAAGCAAGTTTCTGATTTAAAATTCCGCTGGTTTTCTGAGATTTGTATTAAAACAACGAAGGTATACGCTATTTATTATATATTTCACTCGATGGAATGAAAAAAGGGCAATTAAACGAGATACTTTAACTTTGATTCTCCAAAAACGTTACGAGAATAGGCCTATAAACAAATGTATATAGGCAAGTTTCTGATATAAAGTTACGCTGTTTTTCTGAAATCTGTATTAAAACAATGAAGTTATACGCTATTTACGGTAGTTTACTTATTTGTTACCGAGAAACTAGTTAAATTACCTTGAAACAAGAAACAAACACGTTTACAAAATTTAAGCCTAAGCACGACTTCGCGAAGTTACGATCTTTTCGTGTTTTCTGAAAAAATACGCAAATAAAAGTCAAACCTTTAACGGCAAAACTAAACGATACACTAATGCACGTATTTAATTTGTTGTCAGCGTTAAACTAAATTATATTCCTGTCTAAATCACTTAACTTTCTGGAAATGGTTTCTGGCGTCACTTACTCGGCGGCCATCTTGGAGATGAGAAAGAAGCAAGCACAGCTGACACACACATGATCACCATCCCTGGTAGCTAAGAGCAGAATGCAACTGTCACATTGAATAAAAGCAGCAATCTGGAGGGGTTGCAGAAGAGGATGGGGAAGGGATAGTAGGATAGGGAAGGGATAGGTGGGGGAAGAGAGAAGCACTGTCTGGCAGAGCATGCAGGGACAAGATGGAGGCATGAAGACTGCCAGTCACACCATTGGGAGATTGTGGGGTAGGGAGGGAAAGGGGGGATGGAGAGCAGGAAAGGAGAGGAGCAGGGAAGGGGAAAGACAGGCCGGTGCCTTGGCAGAGGGCAGCACATAATGAGAGTGAGGGGATGTGAATTGGGAGAAGATGATAGGGCGGAGGGGATGGAAACTATTGGGTAGAGGGTGGGAGACAGTAGGTTACCATATGTTGAGGCTGGGATAATTCCAGGAGTGGATAATATGTTGTAAGGATAATTACTAGCTGCACAGCTGATAGCTGATGGGAGGATCCAGATGGCCTGGATTCTGAAGCAGCCATTTTTAAATCAAGCATGTTGTGTGCATTTTGAGCCACAATTTGGAGGTAGCCGTTAATCCTGGTGGACAGCTGGTTGGCAGTCATGCTGAAGGAAAAAGTTGTGCAATGACTGAAGCAGAGCAGGCATATGACACAGCTGCTTTCACAGGTGGCCTATGATGGAGTAGGACGAGCCTGTGACGTGACTGGAATAGGAAGTGCTGGGTGAATGGATTGGGCAGGTCTTGCGCCTAAATCTTTCATAGGGATTTGATCCCCATCACAAAGGACTGGGATTGGGAGTGTCACATGGATGGAATACGATCTTGTGGAGTTAGGGTGAGCCATGGAACACCACATTAGGAGAATTGGAAAGCATTTGGGTAGGATGTCCCTCATTTCAGGGCATGATGATAGGTTATCATAGCCCTGGTGAAGGATGTGGTTCAGTTATTTCAGTCCACTACCAGCTTTTATGAGCTGTGCAGATAGGAGTTACCCTTACAAGACATTGTCAACTTCCAGAATTATCCCGGTGCCAACCAATGGTAGGTAATGCATTCTCTCCACACCCTCCACCCAACAGTTTCCACCTCGTCTGTCTTATTAGCTCCTCCCCATTTGCATCCCCTCACCCTCATTGTGTGCCGCCCTCTGCCAATGCCCCCACCCATCTTTCCTTTTCCATGCTCTTCTCCTTCTCTGCTCCCCATTCCAACCCCCTCCTCCTCGCCTCCCCCCCCCCCCCCCCCCCCGCCACCTTCCTGCCGCAGAACCTTCTGAAGCTGCGCCTGACAATCCTCAAACTTCTATCTAGTCCATGCATTCTCCGCCAGACAGCACTCTTCTCACCCCCCACCCATACCCTACTATCCCTTCCCCTTCCGCCTTCCGCACCCCTTCAAGGTAACTGCTTTTGTTCAATGTGACATTTGCATTCCAGTCTGAGCTGCCAGGAATGGTTATCACGTGTGCATGAGGTGTGCTTGCTTGTGTTAATGAATATGTGTGTGTGTGTGTGTGTGTGTGTGCGTGTTTTCTTCTCTGAAGAAGGCTTTGGCCAAAAACTATCGTAATAGTCATTTTGTTGTACCTGTCTGCAACTCAAAGTGTTATCTTTACAGTGAGAAGCAAAATATGCTTTTCCTTATATTACAAAATCCTTAGTTAATGACCTCTCAGACCATGACATGCAGTTCCTTTTGTGAAATGTTAATACTGGACAAGATAAAAAATCTACTAAATCTGATTTCAAGTGGGTAGGCATTAAGCCAGAAAATGATTACTATAGGAAACTCCTCAAAGACATGAATGAAAGTGATGTGTATAGCATTCATGACGGTAATGAAAAGTGCAAATCTTTTTTTAATAAAGTCTTTATCTTAACTGAAAATCGTTTTTCCCTAAAAATAACCCATATTAAATCAAGGTCCACAAAAATCCATGGATTATTCAAGGAATAACGGTATCTGGCAAGACAAAAAGGGACTGTATCTGTCAGTCAGAAACAGCTCTGATGTTGTCCACCTGCTTAGCTGAGTGGTAACGTGCTCGTCTCCCATGCAAGCGGGCCCAGGTTTGATTCCCGGCCAGTTTGGAGATTTTTTCCACTCGGGGACTGGGTGTTGTGTTGTCCTCATCATCATTTCATCCTCATCAGGACGCCCAGTGTGGTGTCGACTGAAATAAGACTTGCACTTTGCGGCTGAACTTCCCTGGATGGGGCCTCCTGGCGAACGATGCCATACGCTCATTTCCATTTAGCTCTGATGTTGATGCTGTAGCTCATTACAAGACATACTGCAAAATATTAAAGTTAGTAATATGGGCTACAAAGGAAATACATTAAGTGCAAAAGTTAATTGCATCACGTAACAAAACAAAGGCAGTTTGGGACATAGTGGAGGAGGGGACTGGCAGAACAAGAGCTGAAGAGGGGCAGATGCCAGTAAGAGTAAATGATACATTGGTAACAGATGTGAGCTGTGTTGCAAAAATTTTTAGCAAGCATTTTGTAACTGTTACTAGAAGATACTGCCATGGAATATCTGAGGCCAGTCATTACAAATAACTTTAATTTATAAATAACATCCCCATTACCAACAGAAGTAATTTCCATCACAAAATGTTTTAAAAAGTGTTCCATTAGTTATGATAAAATATCACAAAGTTAATTAAAGAGTGTGTTTCTGAGTTCCACAACATATTATGTTATATGTGTAACCAGTCATTTATCAGTGAAACATGTCTTCAATGATTCAAATGTGCTGAAGTAAGGAGATAAGGAAATATCATAAAATTCGTCCTGCTTCAGTAATGGTAGCATTCTCGAATATTTTAGAAACGGTACAATAAAATCGCTTTCTGATTCGCCTGACAACAAATAACATATTTCCAAAGTCAGAGTTCAGGTTTCTAAATGATTTAATTGATGAGAAGGTTATCCACACATATAATGAGAATGTACTGAACTCATTAAACAATAAATTATGGGCTACTGGTATATTTTGTGATCTGTCAAGAGCATTTGACTGTATAAATCGCAATATCCTGTTAAGTAAATTATAATTAGAAATTGCTCCTAAATGGTTCAAATCCTATATCTCTGACAGAAAACAGACGGTGTCAGATGGAGGAGATATGTTGAAACGGTACAGTAGTTTCCGCTCTATAAGCAGCAGGTTTCGCTGCTCGCTTGCACCGGGAAATAGAAACAGAGGTGGCTCCGCAGCCAATTTTATTACATGATGCGGCCGGCCGCGGGTGCAACAGAACCCATGTGGACGGGTTGAAAGAAATGTGTCAGGCTTCATAATACATATTTATATGTGTCGTGTATTATGCATTTCTTGTACGTGAATGTGATTCTGCACATGAACTTTCCTAATCCTCCTCACACCTTTCTGTAAAGCATGGCCAAATCTTTGTTGGGAAGTAGTTCTGTAGTATAGTAGTGCCAACCTTACTCCTGGCTAGAGGATCAGAGAGACAGCACAGGCAGGTAAAAGTCAAAGACTTTCCAGTGTCACAAGATTTGGGGTGGAGAGGTTGGTCACGCCCAAGTGGTTCGACCAGCCCCTCCACCGGGGCCCAGGAAGACCTCTGGGTGCCCGCCATATTCTAGGAGTGTTACAGAAGATGGGTAAGTGAGCAGACGTGCCCTCAGTGCGTCTGTCTCAATGTTTACGCGTGGAAGAGAGGTATTTGAATATTTGTACTAATTCTTTTATTTCTAGCTTTGGATTGTGTAATGAAATGAATGATCTCGTTAATTGTAGGAAATTTGACCCCCTGTGTTAATGTATCTGGTCCCCAGTTTGCCTGTTATCCTCCTCGCGTAGTGGATGTCCTATGTAAAATATCGGGAGGCTTCAGTGGTATACATTTGGCCAACGCAATTCCATCTTGCCCGTAGAAAAGTGCGTGCAGATTCCTATATAATATACACGAGCTATAAGTTGTAAAATTGTAATATCTGTAAACTGCAACAATTGTTGCAATGGCTGTAAAATCGAGTGATAATATTTAAAATACATATGTAATCAATTGTCATCAATCTTTAACATACCTTAAAAATCACAAAGAAGTCGTATTAAAGGAATTTATTTAAAATAAAAGCTATAGAATGCAGGGACCCACACATCAGTGTGTGAGCCCTCCAGCCCCTTGCCTAGTATCGTACAGAAAGGACACGCTTTCTAGGTAGTGCTCTCAAGCTCCTCTCCCCAGTTATCCGTTGCGCAATTTTGATTCAGGGCTTGACATCAACTTTCATCTGGCGTCCCTAGGCAAGGAGGAAAGACGCTAAACTTTCAATGTATTATTCTATCATCCATTATACAACTGGGAACTAATTATATGTGGTGTCCCACAATATTCATCTCAGGGCATGAACTTTTTCTTGTGAATGTCAGTGACTACATAACCAGATGTCTAATTTGTTTTGTTTGTAGGTGATAAAAATATTGAAATAAACAGGAAAGCAAGTGTAGTCTTAGAAAGATCGGTTAATGATATTTTCATGAACATTAATAAATGGTTCCTAGACAAGTCTTTGTCACTGAACTTTGAATAAAACACACTGTATACAGTTTAGAACTTGTAAGAGGTTTCCTGCCAGTATATACCTAAAATACAATGTTAAGTAAATAGAATAACAGCGTTAAATCCTTAGAATTACAGCTTGATAACAAACTCAGCTGGGAGAAGCATACCACAGAACTGCTTGAGCACCTAACAAATTCCTGTTCGAGTGGATCTGTTGTCAGACATATGTGATATAAAAATTAAAAAACTAGCACAATTTGCTGACTGTCATTGTATAATGTCATACAGGATTATTTCTTTGGAGTAACTCATAAAGCCAAACTAAAATTTTCCAAGTCTAAAAACATCTAATAAGAATTATTTGTGGTGTAAACTCAAGAACATCCTACAGAGGCCTGTTTAGAAAACCAGTGATACTCACTACTTCTTCCCAATATATTTATTCCTTAATGAAATTTGACATTAAAAATTATCTCTTTTTCAAACCAACAGCTCTATCCATGGAATCAGTACTAGAAATAAGAGTAATAAGTCACTTATTTTGATTCAGAAACTTGTCCATTGTTTAAGAATACACATTTACAATAACTAGCCAGCAGTCATAAAACATTCAACTATTAATAAAGTTCAGTTTAAGAGGAGCCTAAAGAATTTGTTGGTGGACAACTCCTTCTACTGCACTGATGAATTTCTTAGCAGAATCGACTCATGGTACGTTACTAATAATAAAATAACATATAATATGACTTTTGTACAAATTCAGTGCAGTAACGCGATCATTGTAAATAAGTGTTGTAAAATGATTTTTCGTTTTGATGTTATATGACTCCAATTGCCAAATACTGTATAAGAGGAAGCTGTCACGAAATATGTAATGATTTGACTGGCGGCATTAGATGCAGGCTGAAGGAGGTGTTGGTGTAGCTGTGCAAGTAGTTCACAGTTGAAGAGCCTATCTGTCACTCATTGGTTCCGCCATCTGGCCAATATTTTTTCTCCCCATCATGGTAGGTGTCAATGGCCTTTCATAGTGGCTTCTCTTATCTTCATGAGCACAACACAGCAGCAAATTATTTGTAGTCTTTAAGAGAACTATTGTAGAACAAGCTCATAAGAACTGTATCAAAAAACTCACAACATTTTTAACAAAATTCATCCAACTTATTTTAAGGGTATTCAGTTTTATAGCCATGAGAGAATATTATTATTCTGAGCAATAAGTGATTTTAGATCAGTCAGACTTGTAGTAAAATTTTATCTTTGAGGAAGCTTGGATGTCAGATTTTGGAGAAAGCAAATAATTGGATAATTATTCAGTTCCTTGGCACAAATGAAACTGATAATGACACACTTTTTTTCAAATTACATTTTCAAATGCAAGTGCCAAGCTCAATGGAAATCATTTGGCCCTTTTGTTCAGGAACACTAAAATTCACTGTCACTCTCAATTTCGAAAACAGTCAGATCCAAATTAAGTTTCTGAAGGTAAAGTTTTGTCTTTATCCATAAAATTATTCGCAGAAGTAGCAGACAGAATGGGAAAGCAGGTGCAGCAGAAAAAATCATGAAGTTGAAATTGAATAAGAGAGAATAAATGTTTAATGACGAGTTATTTAATTTTGATCTGGAAGTAAAATTACAAATATGCTGGTAACAATAATTTTAGTTATTCAGCATTCAAATTCTGCCAGGCAAAAGTCCTGTTGGGCGTGTATAATGGCCCAAAAACGATAAGGAGATACAAAATTACACGACCTTTTAATTCACAGGACCAGATTAGAATATGGTTTTCGACGGAAATTATCGTTCCTTTCTCCCTGATTTAATAATTACTATGGTCTGTGCGTATCAAACTATAGGTGTCAGATGATGGAATGGTACTATGCTTTGCCTTCCTGCAGTTAGAATTTTATTTGAGAAAATACCTGTTTATGTTATGACTTGACTTCGTTCTTAATTTACCACAAAATGATACTGTAATTATTCTAAATGCTCTGAATACAAAGGAAAGGTGCCTATTCTGGGGGAGTTCACTAATGTTGCAATATCATGCAGTGTGTGACATTGTGAAACCTATCAGAGTAATGGACCTACCCAGATTCCGTCATACTCCCCTTAAGACTCCATGGCGATAAATTACGTAATGAAATTGCTATCTTGAAATGCCCTAACAGAGAATCATAAGATGGGAAATTGCAGTACTCTTACTATACAACTATCCATTCAATCAATAGAATAAATCAGTGAATTGAAGGGAACTATGTCTACCTTCAAATAAAAATGCCAATAAAACATAAACTGATTACTTATTATATTCGCCAATTACAAAGTACATGCATCAACATTCTATGAGAAAACAAAGTCAATCACTGATGACAACTAACAAGATTGGCAAGTGGAGGGAGGGCTACCATATTGTAGCTGCACATTAAATCATTAATCCAATACAACCCAACGATTAATTTAGAAACTCCAGTGGTCTATTGAATACCACAAAAACGATACTAAAGCATAAACTGGGTTTATCGGAGCTGTGACAATGGTATGCTCCCTATATAACATTAAACCCCATCTAGTGAGCTGTGCTGCTGTGTAGTCTCACCAGTCTGCTGTGGCAGTAAGTCGGACCGTGGTCATAATGGAGAATCAGAATCTCGCTCTTCAATACATTTTCCTGTAATAGATGAACGTAAGAGACTTTAGATGCAACTAAAGAGTCCAGCCTATCGCCGGACGTGAAAAGGGCAGATAAATTTAGTATAAATGGCAGGAGGCAAGCCGGGTCAAGCCGCCCCTCCCCTCTCGCATGCATACACATACTGTATGGACGCCCTCGAATCTAGGGCAAGCAGTAATCTGCTTTTTGATTGCAAGGTTATTTGGAGCGGTCTACTTGTGAGCAGTAACAATGGAAAGTGTTTTAAACAGCGTCTGGAATACGGGACTCTTCCCATGTAGCAAGCAAATACTCATACTTAGAGATAATGACTTTGCTATACACCAGGAGTCTGATGTACAAGATGCAAACAACAGAATGAATATGAGTCTACATGGTATCTGGCCCAGTCTCAAAATCAGCAATCTAATCAAGAGCCACCAGATTTAGTCAAATCGTCATTTTCTGAATCTGTTAATTACAAATATTGTCTCCAAATAAGTGAACGTTTGAAAAAATCCAGAGAGAAGAATGTTGTAGTGGAATCAAAGGAGGCAGAAGTGACATTTTTGTTCTTGAAAAACAAAAAGAGGAGAACACAAAACTATAATATTCCTGTTATTTGGAGTCTGATACATGTTTAATACAGGACAGTGCTTCAGATGTACGGTCTGAAGAAAAACGCACTGAATGCATATTCTGCAGTGGAATGGAATGCTATCCTTTGGCTCCCAAACAATGTTAACTTGGAAAACAGCTCTTGTATGCAATGAGTGCACTTCTTTTGCACAATAAATGCAGAAAATGTTTGAGTGACGGTAATGAAGAGAATATTTTATTTTAGGGTTTACCTGTTCTTGTATTGGTCGATATTAAATGTTTCCTCTGACTGTGTCATATCAGGCCATCATTACTATTTCGATTTAAATAGACTCGTATGTGGTTTCTGTTTCAGATTTACATTTATTAAGTGTTAAGAAGCACGAATTCAATAAATGATTCCACATAGATTTCCAATTAACAAAAATGCAGCTATAGCAAATGTTGTAACATAAGGGGGAGTAAAGTGAGGTGAGGAAAGTTTCACATCACTGCTTTCATATGGCATCATATTTTGGGGTAATTCATCGAGGAATAGTATTCATTCCAGAAAAGTGTGTAATCAGAATACTAACTGGAGCCCACCGAAGATCACCTTGCAGATATTAATGTAAGGAACTCGGAAAATTCACAGTACCCTCGCAATACATATAATCACTTATGAACCTTGTTATTAATAAACCATTCCAGTTCAAAAATGATAGCAAAGTTCATAGCCACAACACTAGAAGAAATGATGATTTTCACGATTCTGGGTTAAATCTGATTTTGGCAGAAAGGGCTGAATTATGCTACCACAAAAATTTTTGGTCCTTTACCAAATAGAATTAAAAGTCTGATAGATAGCCAACAAGGGTTTAAAAATAAATTAAAATAATTTCTGAACAACAACTACTTCCACTTAATAGATAAATTTTTAGATATAAAGTAGTAACTGAAAAAAAATTATCATGTGAACATAACTAATGTTAAACTGACACACTGCACATCATTATGAAATGTTGTATACATGATCTAAGGAACAAGTATTAATGAAATGATAATTAAATGGACACTCTAGCTGCAAACAGGCGTTGATGTACTTCATTGGGGACATGTTGAAAATGTGTGCCACGACCGGGACTCGAACCTGGGATCTCCTGCTTACATGGCAGACGCTCTATCCATCTGAGCCACCGCGGGCACAGAGGATAGTGCGTCTGCAGGGACTTATCCCTAGCACGCTCCCCGTGAGATCCACATTCCCAACATGTCCACACCACTACATTCGTAGTGCGCCTAATAATGTTTGCCCATCATACTCATTACTCGTGGCAGATTGATCTACCAAGTCCCGTACGAGTTCGGGCATAGCGTGTGCGTTCGCACAAGAAGGTCAGTGGCCGGGAACCCATATTTTAACTATATATGACGGTAGTATCTGTTCCCGAAAGAACAGTTACCGTGGATGACCATGCAGCTTTGCTAGAAATGAAATGATAATTAAATGGACACCCTAGCTGCAAACAGGCGTTGATGTACTTCATTGGGGACATGTTGAAAATGTGTGCCCCGACCGGGACTCTTTCGGGAACAGATACTACCGTCATATATAGACAAGTATTAATGTAATGTAATTTAATGCCAAACAGCGCTGAATGCTACTTTTAGATGTTTCTCTCAAGAGGATACCACCTTATTGTAGCACTAACTTTGTGGGTGGAGAGGTTTATGAGTTTGCGTGAAGCTGAGTGCTATGCCAGCAGCTACTGGCAGGATCTCGCAAGCTGGAAAGGTCTCAGCGGATGAAACTGGCGAAGGGTGTCTCACAATGTCACATTTCTTAGTACATACTTTTCCATAGTCCTTTTCCCCTACACTCTAGGCCCAACACCAAAGCAGAAGGAAGAGGAACGCTCCACGTCTGAGTTTCTAAACAATCGTATAGCCAAAAGATACCAAGTCAGAAGAATTGGCTGTAAAGACGCTGTTCTACTGTCCTTAAGCTTGCAGCAGTTTGCTGCAGTTCTGTTGTCTGAAATCACATGTTCATACCTGTCTGCTGTGATGAATGGTTCCAGAATCATAGCGAGTGGGATATTTCCTTGCAGAGAGAGATCCACCTTAAATAAAATCATGTGATTGGCAATTCTACCTGGCATTGTCCTCAAAGTTGAATTACAGTGGAATAAGAACGGTCTTAGCATGCTTAAGCGAGTATAGAAGCTGATAGTCTGGACCTGCATGTTAGTGGCAGGTTGTGATGGTCGCCTTCCTGAGAACTCCTGAGACTACTCAACAATCTGGTGCTGCATCTGGGACTAGACAGACCTATTGGATAACCACTGCACATTCCAAATGGGGAAGGGTGTAGAAAAGGTGTGCTAAACATCGGTAATTACACTTGCACCTGGCTGGTGATCTGTACCCAGCGGTCACTCCTAATCTGCGAACGAAAACCGAGGTATAACAATATGGTTATGAGTATTGGGACATGGAATGTCAGAACATTATGGACTTAAATGGTAACAGATTAGAAAAAAGAACAACTCTCACCCATGAGATAGTCAGATTAGATATCGACATTGCTGCCTCATGTGAAACCAGGCTATCAGGCGAAGGATTCATCAGTGAGATTAGCTCCTTCACCATCTTTTGGAAAGGAAAGGATGCAGGGCAACCATATGTCTGTGTTGTAGCATTTGCAGTAAAAATATAAGCACTGAAAGAAAATCGATTACCCCTGTTTATTATCCCTGTTGCTGTCAGTGAAAAAATTATGAATCTTTGAATTCCTTTCATCTTTGGCTATGCTCCCACTTTAGACAGTGATGAAGATATAATCAGTTCAAATGTTCAAATGTGTGTGAAATATTATGGGA
The DNA here is from genome assembly GCF_023864345.2 of Schistocerca serialis cubense. Classification (NCBI taxonomy): domain Eukaryota; kingdom Metazoa; phylum Arthropoda; class Insecta; order Orthoptera; family Acrididae; genus Schistocerca; species Schistocerca serialis. The sequence goes on along the minus strand of NC_064640.1, from coordinate 1,026,779,053 downwards.
CTTAACTGCTAAGGTCATCAGTCCCTAAGCTTGCACACTACTTAACCTAAATTACTCTAAGGACAAACACACACACCCATGCCCGAGAGAGGACTTGAACCTTCGCTGGGACCAGCCACAATATAATCAGTTCTACCATTAACTGAACATTGTTTTCGTCCAGATACATACCAAAGATGAACTCTTGTTTGCTTGAGAACTTCATTGCTAGGGTAAGAAGAGAGAGTGGCTTTTGGGGAAACATCATAGATAATCAACATACCGGAAACCTCATGGACTGCTACTTCTTGGTCTCTGTGCTGAGTATGAGCTTTTTATCACCGACAGGCAATTCTGCTTACCTAATCGTTATAAGAGTGAATGTTTACATTCATGCTGCAAACACTTATTATCTCATAAAAGGCATATATGGAACTGTTCGTTCCTCATCAGGACCCCGGAAAAGCTGCTGGTAGTACAAGCATCCTCACTGACATTCAGGACATCTTGAGTCGCTGGAAAAAACACTTCAGCTTACTCTTAAACCATAGCTTGACTGCTGCTGATGATTTCCTCAAACATGTCACATAACTTTGAAGTCAGTCCCACTGACATTTCGTGAATTTAATAAGGTTCTAGGTAGTATGAAGAAGAGAAAGGCTTTCAGACTTGACAGCATCCCCATGGAGATCATTTTAAGTTGTGATGTTATGAGTATGTAGGTGGGTTATTCGTCCACCTAGTACTGGTACTGAGAAGAGCCGAATTTGCTTGCTGGGGTGACTGGAAGTTGGCTGGATGAGGATGTCACATGGCCAGTAGTAGGGTAAACTTCGTTTTGGTGCACTTTGTTATTGCAGGTTGCCCACATTCAGGGACAAACCTATTGTTCTTCTTTGACTGACAGGTCCCTAATCTATTGTTCTGCTAAGAGAATTAAGATCCCCTGGGGATAATCTATCCTTTCGATTGATAGGTTATGGCCCCCTGAGGATAATGCTTCCTTCCGAATGGCACGTCCTTAACCTATTGTTACCCCACACTCCCCCTCCTCCTCCTCCTCCTCCACCTCCTACTCCACCATCCCTCAGGGAACTCCCCTCGCCCATACATGCACACTTTTGATATAAATTTGATTGACTAATTAATTAAGTTGATCAATTAATTAAATCCACAGTCTGGAAAACACCCCTGTCCCTCCCTCCCCAACACCACCAGGAAACTGGTGGGACAAAAATTCAGTTGATCACTCATTTGGATGGAAATCGATTGCAGTGTATGCAATATTGTTTAAACGATTTTGACAATGTGTGGGTTATTGGATATTTGAACAATTTATGGGATTCAAGGTGACATGTGGAATATAGTTTATTTACTTAGTTAAAGAATTTGTCAGGAAATCGATTACAGTGTATTGAATATTGTTTATGTAAGCAATTTATGTGATACAAGGATGTGTATGGAATATGGTCTATTTATCTAGTTAAAGAATTTGTGGGGAAATTGACTACAGTGTATGGAATACTGGTTATTTAAACAATTTACAGGATACAAGATGGTGTATGCGATATAGCTTATTTAAAGAATTCGTTAGCAAATCACAGTACGGAATATTTAAACAATTGCGGCGATTTTTTATTCTGATCGCATATGGAAATGGTGAGTAGACTTAGTTTATATGTGCTGCTGGAGTCAGGGATGTTAAGGCTCATATTATTTATTTTCCTCACTTACGAAGTACATTGGTGTCTAATCACAGACAGGAAAATCAGAACAATTACATGTCTAAAAGTTCATGACATATTTCACAACACAACGTCACTTTCTGCAGATGGACAAATTACTAGAATCTCAGTGGCAAACTATTTTTTACAGATCGAGAAACATTCAGCAGTCCTACTGCATTGACATTTAAACCCTACAAAAGTGGACTACAGATCATGAATGGAATGAAGTGCAGTATAGTAGCCGCCGTTTTGGGGTCTCCAGTGCGTGTCTATATCATTAAGGCACCGCAACGAAGGTCAAACCACCCGATGTCCTAATTACAGATCACGTAACTAAATACCACGGACCACATATCAGCCTCCTTTGATGTCGCAGCCCCCAAGCAAAGTATTAAGTCGCGTCATTCTGCTAATCACGAAATTCCAGTCTCGCTTGTTGTCTGTGTCTCTCTCGAGGCCACTCCCTTGTTGTCTATGTGCACCAAAGTTCCAAAACATGGACACGGAGGTTTGCATCTCTCCTCAGAATACAGTGTTCCTATTGGCTAATGCTGGAGACAAAGGAGGAGCTGATACAATTTCGATATCAAAAATAGATTGAAATAAGCCATTTTCACTACCGTTTCAAACCGATTATTTAACAATTTATACCAATCAAACAGATCGCTTAAAACACTTACCTCCACCTTACAACGATCCTTCTTCTTAATAAAACATTTTCCAAGTTTTAGTATCACACACAAACATTATGCAAATCAAGTTATGAAATAGACCGTAGAGTTAAATATATAGGAGGTCTTATACGCACCAACATTCGAGAGCACAAACACCCTACTGCAGCACAACGTTCTACTAAACATATGTGGTGAAAAAAAAAAATCCTACCGATCACACAAACTAGCGATCGCTAGGCGAGCGCCGTTCGCCGTCTGCAATGTAGCCCCCTCCCGCACCAGCTGGAGAGAGACCCACACTTCCGAACGCTTGTGTGCGCGCAATACATCTATCAGAAAGGCGATTGGGTTTTGAAAAGTACTATAGGGTTCCTAAATTGATTCTCTTCGCTACATTCTGAGGAAGGAGAAGGAAGATAGCCTAATTCACGACAGGGTAGACACAAATACCACATCAAGACAGAGTTCGCTGCAATTTATTGAGAAGCACCAAACTCGACACACGCAAAGCACGATCCAGTTCACAGTGACAAGTTGTCATGGCGAGATGTCAGAGATCTCTATCAGTCGGGAATCTGACGTCGCGATTGGGTTTTTAAAGCGCTATAGAATTCCTAAATTGGTTCTCTCCGCTACATTCTGAAGGAGGGAGGAAGATTCCGCTGCGTGATAGAATAGAGACAACAGCAAATACCACTAGAAGAAAGAGTCCACTGTGGTGTATTGGGAAGCAATATACACGACAGGTGCGGGGTCTATTTTGCATTTTCACGGTTCCCGCGGACTCCCCCCCGCCAGAGGTTCTAGTCCACCCTCGGGCAAGGGTGTCTGTGTTGTCCTTAACGTAAGTTAGCTTAAGATAGTTTAAGTTAGATTAAGTAGTTTGTGTAAGTATAGGGACCGATGACCTCAGCAGTTTGGTCCCATAGGCCGTACACAAATTTCCAAATTTACACACGACACACTTATACCACGATCCAGTGCATAGTAATAAGCTGCATGGCTAGATGTCGGAGACAGCTGAAAATACTCGCACATTTTGCGCGCTCTTGTCCCGAGGTCCACACGCAACGCGCCCGTCCCCATGTACACCGCCAGCGCCGACATAAAGAGGTCAGTGAAAATTTCCGCTGTCGCCGCAGCCGCAGTCGTGGACGCGCGTCTATGACAGAGTGTACCACCCCCGTCCATGGAGGCCATCCGGGGACGATTGGAGTCGTAGGAATTCGGATGTTATGAATACGTCCAGTTCAAACGTCCATCATTTTCAATCTTCTCTCATGTAACACACACATGTCGGCTTCTGTCGCGCTCCAGATGGATGGAGTTTAAAGCTATCAATTGTAAAGTACTGTTCTGTTCTAGTGTCTCTGGCCAGTACCAAGAAGGTATCGGTAGGAGAGAACATAAACACATACACTGCTAAGACTACACAGTTCTGCACTTAAAGCTCGCTATAATGTTACATGATTGCGGTTTCCGACCCATTAGTCGTGTGAAATGCAACTCTGCTGCTATCCCAATGTAAGAAATATATTTCCATCGCATGACATACATTCTCCTTGCAGGATTCTCTGCGACAAACTACGGTCACAAACTGTAAAATGAAAAAACTGCTACCTTATAACACCGATTCTTTGTGATACATGCACGATATAGCTTTCCAGAGGTTTATAGCGCCCACTGTTCACACCTGATCACAGTTCAGGAATTATAATATGCTCCCATTAGTCTTTTATAAAATTATTGTTAGTAATGGAGAACGTCTCGTACAAAAAAAAAGACAAACGCATAGCAGCAGTCCTGAATGAGATTTTCACTCTGCAGCGGAGTGTGCGCTGACATGAAACTTCCTGGCAGATTAAAACTGTGTGCCCGACCGAGACTCTAACTCGGAACCTTTGCCTTTCGCGGGCAAGTGCTCTACCATCTGAGCTACCGAAGAACGACTCACGCGCGGTACTCGCAGCTTTACTTCTGCCAGTATCTCGTCTCCTACCTTCCAAACTTTACAGAAGCTCTCCTGCGAACCTTGCAGAACTAGCACTCCTGAAAGAAAGGATACAGCGGAGACATGGTTTAGCCACAGCCTGGGGGATGTTTCCAGAATGAGATTTTCACTCTGCAGCGGAATGTGCGCTGACATGAAACTTCCTGGCAGATTAAAACTGTGTGCCCGACAGAGACTCGAACTCGGGACCTTTGCCTTTCGCGGGCAAGTGCTCTACCATCTGAGCTACCGAAGCACGACTCACGCGCGGCACTCACAGCTTCGTGCTTCGGTAGCTCAGATGGTAGAGCACTTGCCCGCGAAAGGCAAAGGTCCCGAGTTAGAGTCTCGGTCGGGCACACAGTTTTAATCTGCCAGGAAGTTTCATGGCAGCGCACACTCCGCTGCAGAGTGAAAATCTCATTCTGGAAACATCCCCCAGGCTGTGGCTAAGCCATGTCTCCGCTGTATCCTTTTTTTCAGGAGTGCTAGTTCTGCAAGGTTCGCTGGAGAGCTTTTGTAAAGTTTGGAATGTAGGAGACTAGATACTGGCAGAAGTAAAGCTGTGAGTACCGCGCGTGAGTCGTGGTTCGGTAGCTCAGACGGTAGAGCACTTGCCCGCGAAAGGCAAAGGTCCCGAGTTCGAGTCTCGGTCGGGCACACAGTTTTAATCTGCCAGGAAGCATAGCAGCAGTGTGTGACAGGTGAAATTATACAGCATGCCGCCACTAACTCCGTAATAAACAGGACATCTGTCAAGCAGATGAATACACGGACAGTGTAGTACATCACAGACACATGTTGCTAACTTACAACCACCGCAGTTATGAAACTGAAGACTCCGGATGGCCTCCATGGCCGGAGGTGGTACACTCTGTCATACACACACGTCCATGACTCCGGCTGCGACGGCGGCGGAAATTTCCACTAACCTCTTTACGTCGGCGCTGGCGGTGTACATGGGAACGGGCGCATTACTTGTGGACCTCAGGACAAGAGTGCGCAGGATGTGAGAGTATTTTCAGCTGTCTCCGACATCTAGCCATGACACCTTATTGCTATGGACTAGATCGTGGTTTAAATGGGTCGTGTGTAGTGCTTCTCAATACATCGCAGGGGACTCTTTCTTCCAGTGGTATTTGCTGTTGTCTCTGTTCTATCATGTAGCAGAATCTTCCTCCCTCTTTCCGAATGTAGCGGAGAGAACCAATTTAGGAATTCTATAGTGCTTTAAAAACCCAGTCGCGACGTCAGATTCACGATTGATAGAGATCTCTGACTTCTCACCATGTCAACTTGTCACTGTGAACTGTATCGTGGTTTGAGTGTGTCCTGTTTAGTGCTTCTCAGTACATTGCAGTGGACTCTGTCTTTCCATGGTACTTGTTGTCTCTACCCTGTCATCCAGTAGGCTTTCCTCCTTGTCCTTCCTCCGAATGAAGTGGAGAGAAGCAGCTTAAGGGTTATATAGTGCTTTAACAACCCAATCGCGATGTCAGATTCCCGATTGATAGCGATCTCCGACATTTATCCATGAACAGCTTATTACTACCGAACTGATCACAGTTTAATTATGTCGTGTGTACTTTTCAAAACCCAATCGCCTTTCTGATAGCTGTATTGCACGCACTCATGCGTTCGGGTGTGTGGGTCTCTCTCTAGCTGGAGCGGGTGGGGGCTAAGATGTAGACAGCAAACGGCGCGCGCCTCGCTATCGCTAGTGTGTGTGATCGGTAGGATTTTTTTTCACCAAATATGTTTAGTAGAACGTGGTGCTGGTGGAGGGTGTTTGCGCTCTCGAATATTGGTGGATATAAGACCTCCTATATCTTTAGCACTACAGTCTATTTCATAACTTGATTTTCATAATGTTTGTGTGTGATACTCAAACTTTGAAAATATGTCTTATTACGGAGAAGGATCGTTGTAAGGTGGAGATGAGTGTTTTAAGCGATCTATTTGGTTGCTATAAATTGTTAAATAATTAGTTTGAAAGGGAAGTGAAAATGACTTATTTCACTCTATTTTTGATATAGAAATTGTATCAGCTCTCCCTTTGTCTCCAGCATTAGCCAATAGGAACAATGTATTCTGAGGAGAGATGCAAACCTCCGTCTGCATGTTTTGGAGCTTCGGTGCACACAGACAACAAGGGAGTGGCCTCTTGAGAAAGACACAAACAACAAGCGAGTCTGGAATTTCGTGATTAGCAGAATGACGCGACTTAATACTTTGCTTGGGGGCTGCGACATCAAAGGAGGCTGATACGTGGTCCGTGGTCGGTGGTATTTAGTAACGTGATAACGTGATCTGTAATTAGGACATTGGGCGGTTTGACCTTCGTTGCGGTGACTTAACAATAGAGACACGCACTGGAGACCCCAAACGTTAGACTAGAACCCTTCTTCTTTTCAGTGATCACAGGCCCTGTAGACTATGTGTTGCATCGATGATCTGCTTCCCTCTTCTTCTATCTCTTGCTGTCTCTCTCCACCCTGCGTGGATTCCTAACGCTGTGATGTCCTTCTCTATGTCATCTTTCCACCGTGTGTGAGGTCAGCCCAATCGTTTTGCTGCTTGGGTAGTGCCCTCAAACGCCTTCAAAGGAATTCTGTTGGTTTCCATCCTTGGCACATGCCCAGCCCATTGCAATCTCCTGCTTTTCAATTTCTGGACGATAGTGGGTTGCTTCATTAACTAATAAATTTCAGTGTTCTTTCGAACTCTCCATATGTCATTCTCCAACACAGGTCCCCAGATTTTTCTCACCGTTTTTCTTTAGAAATCATTCACTTTTTCTCTTTCTTTCTTGGTAATCGTCTAGCTTTTTGAACCATACAGTACTACTGGGCAGATGACAGTGTTACATATCTTCATCGTACTGGTGACTGACAAAGCCTCACTTTTGAGTGGGCTGCTTAGACTGTACAGACATTTTGATCCTGATATTGTTCTCTCATTTATATCCAGTGTTATGATATTTTTTCTGCTAGATCGCGATCGGAGGTATTTAAAATGATGAACTTTTCTGATTCTAGAATGGTGGTCAATTTAAAAGTGGGGATTTGGGTTTATGACTCGACCTATTTCCATATATTCGTTTCTTTCTTGGTTTATAGAAAGTCCCATTTTGCTGGCACTGTGCCTGAGAGATCTGTACATGTCCTTCAGCTCTTCTTCTGTTTCACTGAGTAAAACTGTATCATATGCGTATGCCAGGAGTTTTACTTCACTGTGATCGAATCGGAGACCATTATATAGCTGTAAATTACACTCTTGAACCACTTTCTCTAATGCAAGTTGAGATGAAGGAGCATCTCGTCATCGAAGGCCTGTTTTGATCGGGAAGTTGGGGAAAATAGCTCTTCTGAACTTCACTGCTGCCTATGAGCCATCCATGTACAGTTGTATTATCGTAATGGTTTTACTGGGTTTCCTAAATTCTCTTAGTGTGTTGTAGAGGCTACTTCTGTGGATGCTGTCGTAGATGCGCTGGAAATCAATGAACAGACAGTTGATGTTTTTGTTAAATTCTCAGTATTTCTCAAAAATCTGCCTACAGTTTATCATTTGCGGAACTGTTTTGTCGAAATGCAGCCCGGTACTGTTGAATAATACTTCTGCGTAATGCTTTATTTTGTCGAGAGTGATGATTGACAGAATTTTGTATGTTATGCTCAGCAAACTGATTCCTCTGTAATTTCCACATTCCATTTTATTTCCTTTCTTGTTTATGGGGCAAATTATTGCAGTGTTCCAATCTTTAGGTAGTGTTTCACTTTTACACATCATTGTGATATGGTTATAAACTTCTTTGTGTATTTTGTTTCCGCCCTCTTGTAACATCTCTGCTGATATCTGGTCCTCGTCTGCAGCTTTGTTGTTTTTCATCTTTTGAATGGTGTGTACCACTTCCTGTTCATGTGAGGGTCAATGCAATTTAGCATTTCTGGGAAATACTCCTTCCATCTTGCCAGAATATCTTCCAGCTGTGTTAGCATGTTTTGATTTTTATCTTTTATGAATAGGTTTTCGCTTTGATAACCTCTCTTACTCTTCTTTGTATACTGAACCAGCTTCGTTGAGTCTCTATTCCTGCTTTCCACTTCTATGGATTCCAAGACTCCAGTTATATATTTCCTTTTCTCTGCTACAGAGCTCTTGCTGTCTCTCTTCTCTCTGTGTTGAAGATCTCTCTCCTGTCCTCACTCTCCATGTTATGCAGCCAGAGCCTCCTGGCTTCTTTTCTCATTTCCACTGTTCTCTGACACCTTTCGTTACACCATTTCCGTTTCTTCATTTCTTCTTCTAGCCCAATGTTTTCTCTGCCGCATCTGTTACTACTGTCTTTACTCTTTCCCAAGCCTTTCCAACACTATCTTCCTTCCCAACTCCTTGCAATGCTGTAAACTGGTTATTAATTTCGATTACGTAGGTTTCTTTAACAGACAATTCCTTCAGTCTTTCTACATCGAACTTAGGTTTTGGTGTGGATTGTGGTTGTTGATTCCAAATCATCTTGATTTTCATCTTGCACACCACTAGGAAGTGATCTGAGTTACGATCTGCTCCTCTGTGTGTTTTGACATCTCTTATGAATGGACTGCATCTTTTGTCTGCCATAACATGGTCAATCTGATTTACAGTTTTTCCACCTGGAAAGCACCATATACCTCTGTGAATTTCTTTGTGAGGGAACATCGTGGAGCGAATTCATTCTCGTTTGTGGTGCAGTGCTTGCTATGTTTTCCTACTGCGGGGGTGATCATATCGTCTTTATCTACTTTTCCACTAAAATTTTCTAGGATAATTCTTATATATCTTATTGGAGTTGAATCTTCAGTCGTGCATGAACGTTTATGAATGTTATATCGTACAACTGATGTTTGATTGTGATGCAAGACATTCTTTTGTTAATGGGATGGAATTCTTTAACCATATTAACAGTCTTGTTCTTGACAGCACATCCAGTACCAAATCCATTCTGTTTTTCATCTCACCCATAAAAACATGACACGATCACCCTCTGTGTGTGTCCCTTCTCCAAGCCACTTAATTTCCTGTACACCTGCAATATGTATCTTGTATGTTTTATATTCATATGTCAAAGTCTCTGCCGCAGCTAGTTTATTAAGACTACGAACGCTCCATGTCCCGAGTGTGAAGCTGGCCGGAGTGGCCGAGCGGTTCTAGGCGCTTCAGTCTGGAACCGCTCCACTGCTACGGTCGCAGGTTCGAATTCTGCCGCGGGCATGGATGTGTGTGATGTCCGTAGGTTAGTTAGTTTTAAGTAATTCTAAGTTCTAGGGGACTGATGACCTCAGAAGTTAAGTCCCATAGTGCTCAGAGCCAACCGAGTGTGAAGTCCCGTTTCTTGTTTCCATCTCGTGAATTCCTGTTCCATATGCTACATCTGTTTCCTTTGCATCCATTATCCGAGGCATATTGTTGATGCGAGCCAGTATGTAAAAATCCTCTGGCCGCGTTATGAGCGCTGCACAGGTTAAGCTTGGTGATCGGTCCCCCATCACACAGCTTTCAAGCTTGCTGAGTAATGTTTTGGATTACCATTTCCTAAGCAGACTTCCTTTCCAAGGTTACGAGCTCTGCTTGCCCTGTAGAGATGTCTTCCGCCTCTTCTGCCATTGGAATGTCATAAAAATTATCTTCCGTCATCAGAGAAGTTAACATCCTCTTCACTAGTTTTGGTCCACCGCTGGTATTTAATTTCCCCGGTACCCACCAGACATCTGTCTGCTTGAACATCCCCCTATCCGCCACCTGGGGAGGTGCACTATGAGGACCAGCAACCCCTCATGGGAGTCATTAAAATCATTCATTTTATTTTTATTTTGTCATTTCTGTGCATTTTATTAACTCGCAGTTCTAGCCAATGCATAGACTGTCCGACAGCAGGACACAGCTACAGGTTATTATTTGCAGCGAATTAGCTGTGGGGTATAAAACAACCATGCGTGGCTCGGCCCCACGACTACTGCAGGAGAAGAGGAGGGAACAACATAATCCCTTATTATTAGTGTCCTATCATGAAGAAGAGGGCTTTGATATGGTGCCCAGAAAAACTATGTGAAAGGTATTGAAATGTTTCGGCTGCCATAAACACTTTATTGAACTGATTCAAGCTATCCGTGATGTCATATCTTGGCAAGTGCCATACCAGACTGGAATATCTGATAAATTCGCTGTTACTAGTGCGTTCAATCAAGGGTATGTCCCCACGCCAACATTGTTTAACCTCTACCTCGCAGCTATGCGTTATGAGATATCGTCTGTAAACAATGCAGGTGTACAACTTAAATATATATTTGATGGAGGACTATTTAAACTGTCCTGAATCCATTCTACAACGTTCGCAAATCTCACCCAAGTAACTCGACTGCAATACGCAGATGACAATGCTGCTTCAGCTCGTGCACCCATAGAGTAATAACCGACTGTAAATTGTCTCAGTAGTGGATATGAACGATTCGGCCTGACCATAAACATCGCAGAAACAAAGGCACTCTCACAGACTGCTCCTTGACCTGCCTTTCCAGATTTCATTCTTTCTATTTACAGTACATCTTTGTAACAATTAGATAACTTCCTTTATTGCGGAAGTTTGTTATTAAGTAACTGCTCATCGGAAAAGGATGTGAACAACATTATACGTGCTGCCATGTTGCTTTTGGACGTGTAACACGTCGTGTCTTCCTGAACAAAGATCTGACACTGTGCATCAAAGTGATTGTGTGCCGAGCAGTTGTTGTTTCTACCCAGCCCTGTGGTTGCGAAACCTAGACTCTTTATCGCAGTGATCTTAAGAAACTAGAACGCTTCAACCAACAGAAGCTTGGATACATTATGAACATAAAATGGGATGACTTCATATCAAACATGGTGTTCCTGAGAAGCCGAAGATGTTCAGAACAGTAGCCAGCGTCATTAGTCATCAACTCAGATGGACTGAACATCCCCAACGCATGAGAAACGACCGACTTCCTCGACAAATTTTTTTACAGTGAAGTGGTGCTCCTCTGAAGCGTTAGAAGGATCAGTTGAAGAATAATGTCAAGATTTTGTTATCACTGACAGAAGTAAGCAGAAGATCGTACTCGCCGGCGCGCAACTACTTCAGCTGCTGTTTTAGATTTTTAGTAGGAACGTCGAAAACTGGAAAAGGGGAAACGTCAGGGATACACACTTCGCCAGGCCTAGTGTAGCCATCCACCCTCTATTTTGTTTATCTGTATGGCCGCAAGTTTCATGTCAGGCTTGGTCTGAAAGCCTTTGAGGCATCTCCACACCCGATAAAAAAAAAATTAAAAAAAAGGAAATGCAAGAGAAAAATGAACACGCGGATGTAAGTTGCAACCGTTAACGACTTTTAGTTCTTGTAACGTTCTTGAGAACAGTCGAAATGACATGTGACTCCCATTCTATTATGAATTCCGTAGAACGAGAAGTTTGGACTGATTTAAGAGCCTACCCTAAACGATCCGGGTTTAACGTGCCATAGACACCGAGGTCTTGTAGAGACTGAGCACACGCTCGGAATGTTTCATGGGTGGTGATGGAAATCAGCCGTTCCTCATCAAAGGGACCATCCCGGCATTTGTCTGAAGCGATTTAGGGGAATCATGGGAAACGTAAATCTGAATGGCCGGACGTGCATTTGAAATGTCGTCGTCTCGGCCAAGCGGTGTACAGCAGTGGTGAGCACACTGGACGACGGTTCAAACGTGTGTCCGGCCACCCTGGTTTAAGTTCCCCGTGGTTTCCCTAAATCACTCAAGCCAAATGTCGCGATGGTTCTTTCGAAAGGGTACACCCGATTTCCTTATCCATCCTTCCCTAATCCGAGCTAGTGCTCCATTCCTAATGACCTCGCTGTCGACGGGACGTTCAACACTAAAATCCTCGTCTTCCCGAATGCGAAACCAGAGTGCTAAGCACTGCGTTACATCGCTCGCTGCCCTATTTCTTATTCCGAGAACTGTAACGTCTCATTAGCTTGTTATTTTTAACAGCTACGATATTTCTTGAGCATCCCTAGTTTAGAGATGGTCAGAAGAAACAACTTCAGAGTTTAGACGAGTTAGCAATTCAATCGTATACTTCGTCCCCTCAAAGCAGTTAAAAGAAGGATGTATGCCTTCGAGATGCAGTGTTTGCACTGCGCACTGTGATTACACCAACAAAACTGTGATGTGCACTCTCCGTTGTATGCAGTAAATTGCAGCTAATTTTCAGTAATTACTCTCACTCGACAGACTGAAAATAATACCTGAGTTATTCGAGATACGTTGAAAGTAGTACCCGAGAAATTTGTATGGAACTTAATTCTAGTTAATAAAAGTTACGTTCATCTATTTTTATGTGTGTAATAAGAAGATGAACCATGTTTCAACACGTAATGAGGTAATATCTTTCATTTCAGTTCCTATAGAAGATTCTAAAAGTTCTGTTAGTTTCTAAATATTTTTTCAGAATGTTCTCTTCGATTAAACCAAGCATGTTATCAGCCTTCGTAGACACCACGAAAATTGAGAATTTAATACTCATATCGGTCGTTTCTGATACATTTAAACCCTTTTCTTTTGCCCCCCATCGCCCGTCCACAGATAGCAATATTGCTCCAAGCCTTCCACAGAGACGCAGAAATGTTAATCCTACACTCAGTTTAATCTGTTCATCATTGCAAAATTATGCGTCACATGCTATGCATTATTTCTATTAAGTCTACTCTGGAAGCGAAAGATAATTGGCAGGTAGTGTGACAGTGTTCTCTATTTGTACCCACGAACAACTGGTGCGATTGGAAGGGAACCAGGACAGCGTGCCAACCCTACTAACGGTGGTTGATTTTTCGGACTGCACAGGTTTCACTCCAAAGAACACTAGTTACAGCCAAGATGCAAAACTACACTTCCAGTCAACAGTTTTTGATCACCCACGATGAAAATAATATACTTTATTTCGGTGTACAAACACGTCGTACAAACTCAATAGACAAACAAAATAAATATTTTTTTCCCTCTGTCATTAAGTACAATACAATATGGTTAGATTTTAACCTCTTCAAAGTATGATGTTACCCGAGGCCTACCAGGTCGCGAAGCACTTGCAGTACCACCAGTTTACTTGAATGGTTCAAATGGCTCTGAGCACTATGCGACTTAACTTCTGAGGTCATCAGTCGCCTAGAACTTAGAACTAATTAAACCTAACTAACCTAAGGACATCACACACATCCATGCCCGAGGCAGTATTCAAACCTGCGACCGTAGCGGTCACGCGGTTCCAGACTGAAGCGCCTAGAACCGCACGGAGTTTACTTGAACCACTGCAATGTATACACTACTATAAATTGGATGGTGGTGGTGGTGGGTAGTGTTTAACGTCCCATCGACAACGAGGTCATTAGAGACGGAGCGCAAGCTCGGGTTAGGGAAGGAGTGGGAAGGAAAGCGGCCGTGCCCTTTCAAAGGAACCATCCCGGCATTTGCCTGAAACGATTTAGGGAAATCACGGAAAACCTAAATCAGGATGGCCGGAGACGGGATTGAACCGTCGTCCTCCCGAATGCGAGTCCAGTGTGCTAACCACTGCGCCACCTCGCTCGGTATAAATTGGGCTACGCCACTTTTTGTTGCTGTTGTCTTACTAGAATAGACTTTCTGATGCAGAGCGACTCTGCAGCATGATTTGCATTTGCAATCTCCTGCTTCCGTCCTACTAAGAGGTAACATAGTGTGAACATGATCTGGTGTATAAACACACTACTGGTTCAAATGACTCTGAGCACTATGGGACTCAACTGCTGTGGTCATTAGTCCCCTAGAACTTAGAACTACTTAAACCTAACTAACCTAAGGACATCACACACACCCATGCCCGAGGCAGGATTCGAACCTGCGACCGTAGCAGCAGCGCGGCTCCGGACTGGAGCGCCTAGAACCGCACGGCCACCGCGCCCGGCTAAACACACTACTAAATGCCCACAGTGTATTGTAAACTGGGTACTGTATGCTACACGGACAGTTGAAGGAATGAGGCCTATTTGAATGGAACCATCTGAGGTAAAGTGATGTGTAACTGTGCGAACAAGCAGTCAAGGAAGCGCTTAGTCTTCACATGTTTAAACTCTCTTTATTATCAAAACGAGGAGATGATAGAGTATTCAAAACGAAATCCCTCTTTTAACCACAAACCCATAGTTGTGGTAGTTCATCGAAAACTTTTGACCTGTAGTATACGGTATTCAGGTAGGATTAGTTTGCATGGCGAGCGCATTAATTTTTACAAAGCAAGCAATATGGTGTAGGAAAAGGAGAACGTATGCCTAGGTATCTGGATTTGTGCGCACGTGTGAAGTACTTGGGACCTGTACACATAACACTGAACTTCAGCTCGAGCCTTCCTTATCATTATTCCAAATCTTTTCACATATCTTGGTTGACACTTCCCTCTGGTTTCGCATTACAATTGAGGAGGAAATTTCAAAGCGTTACACTAATAACCGAATAACTGACATGTAACATACCTGTTATTAGCACCTGTAGTAATTTATGTCAAAATTGTATCACATTTGAATAGCTGCTAAATTACTGAGAGTTCCTGATGAGTGCGGTGTCATATGCAAAGCACTTCTAGGATTTTATTAGAGTACATATAAGGTAAATCATGTCAATAAGGCATCATTAATGAAATGTGAATATACTGTGTATAAAACTTACACATTAGCTACCTGATAAAATCTGCAATGAAATTTGTTAAAGGACAGAAAGTGTTATTACGGTGTAGTGTAGCCAACATTTTTCAGGGCTACTGCGTAAAATAGTGAGCTTCCACGGGTGTTGCAATAGGTCATACGAGGAGGCAAGTGCGGAGACGACAAAAACATCGTTACGACAGATGCGTCAACGCCACCAGTGGGTTTCAACACTGCGGCTGAGCTAGGAGCCAACAACGACACGTGACAAAGGCGGTGCGACTGCAGGGTCAGCAGGCCGGTTACTACACTTCCGAGCTACAGACTTGTTTTGGAGTATGTTGTTAGAAGCAGTGTTTCGGCAAAAAAAGTAAGTACAAACAGTATAAATACCAATCATTTTTAGCTAAAGGGATCACGGTGTAGCAGCCACCATCTACGAGAGGAGGTCTACAGCAGATGACAGGGAGACACGTCTCTGTAAGCAGCCACCACAAGACATGGCCCCAGCCGACGGCAGGCAACTGCTGGCTCCAAGTCCACTGTTGTTAACTTAGCGCCCTCCAGCCAGCGATCCACCTCCGGGCTCCATTCAGCTGCAGCCTGCCTTCTGCCATTGAGAGCAGCAGTTCGAGGCCAGGGCAGTGCAGCTGTTCAATGATCTACGCCTGTGTTGGCATACTGATACTATAAGCATCTACTCGAAAGGACGAACACCTCTATGGACGGATGTCTTCCTCTACAAGAATCGTTATAGATTTCCGTGTCTTCCGATGTGTCCTCGGACAGTTCAAGTGCTGCTGCGGGCTTCGAATGCGAACAATCCTGCCCAGCTGCTAGCAGAACAGCAGGCCATTGGCAGCCCGCTTGCATCAGCACCTCCACACTCGCTGTCTTCAGCTTGTGCCCAGATGGGAACTGTCACTGCAGGGCATCGCTACGAGTGCTACAATTCGTTCTCCAGTAGCATGTTTGATTAATAATGATATTTCTCTGAGCAACAATTGGTCGTCATCCATTGCCTCAGGGACTGATGACCTTCGCTGTTTAGTCCCCCTTAAACATCCCCCCCCTCTCCATTGCCTCATCTGAACCCTGAGACTGCAGAGGTCATCCACTAAGGACCTCTACATTTTAGTGTATGCCTTCTTATAAGGAAGTGTGTGTCTAATTGTCTAGAAGTGTATAGGGTGTTAACTATGTGTAGCGATTCAGGAGGTGAAGGTGAGTTTTGTCGAGAAGTAGTAAGATAGTATTACATTTACACGTCCTTGTCATTATTCTGTTTTGTTCTCATTGTTGTTGTTTTTGTAATTCGCAAAGGGTTAATCATGTTGTCGTCAATAGCACAGATGCCTACCCTTGAGAAAGCATTGCAAACTTAGTCAGTTCAGTTTGGTCGGATGTGAAGCATAATGCACTAATACCTAAGCGAGTAAAGATGAGAAACAGAACATAGCATTGCACAGAAGAGTTACTACATGCAGAAAAGACGTAGAAAGAATTTTACTTGTCTGTCGTTTAAAACTATCACAGTTCTCTGTTAGAAAGGAATACGAGGATTTTGGAGAAGACTGAAAGAAGATAAAAAGAGGCCTACTTGCGCAGAAGCGGAAAGTAAGGAGAGGGAAATTCAGTTGATGTGCAGAGTACTAATGTGGTAGAAGTTGAGAAGAGTAATATAGAATTGTCACCTGCAAGATCTTGTGGAAATGAAAAGTTTGGATCGTTTGTAGCGCCAGACGAATTAAGTGTGTGTTGTTCCGAAGTAGATGAGCGTGTGTAAACAACAAGGGTGATTAAAGTGCAGTAATGTATATCCCACTGAGTGATAATGAGTGTTATTTACAGACTGTGGAGGCTGGGCCAGATGTATAGGCAAGTTCATATGACCACGAATTTTTGTGTAATGCAGTGTGGAACTGCAGACAGTAATTTTATTGTAGGTACTGCGGAGGATGCACAGGTAGCTATTGATAATGTCATCTGCGTTGCAGATGTGAGTAATGAAGTGGTACAGATGCATTTATTTATGAATGGCACAGATTTGTCACCACCTGCGATGGCGCCGCCCCCTCAGAGGGGGGAGAGGCGCTGTGTGGGAGAAAACGAGGGAACTTGATAAGGCTAATGGTTGGGTTGACAAGGAGAAATCCTTTGAAGAATGTGTGCCTGAGGATCGGGAGATTCACAAAAGTGGTCACACTTGCAATGTAATGTGTAATGCACGTGGAAGTTACTGTACAATCCTAGGGCTAGACTTTCTGTTCAAGCATCATGTCAAAGTCGATCTTCAGTAACGTACAGTGGAACTGAGGGGACAGTATTCCAACTGGAGGAACTTGTCGCCTGTGAAATACAGTTCATTTATCATGAGGGATGAACGAATTAAACTGCAGCTAAAATCACTAAGATTCAATTTGCGTGATGTAGCACTGCAAGCTGGATAGGAACTTAACATTGCAAGAAGAATTCAGTCTGTTATTAGCATTACAGTGAGGGAACTAAGTGGAATTAATTTTTAACGTACTGTGTGCAGTAATAATACCATATGTAAGTTTTGGGTGAGCATAGTGTGTGTGTGCGTGTGCGCGCATGCTTTAACTCACTTGTTTTTATTTCCACGTGACGTTGTGAAGTATCCCCAGATAAAGATGCCATAACAGGGCTCATATCAATATTCAACATATCACTCAGTTTAAACTGAAGCCAAAGTAAACGTATCACTATCGGGATTATGTCAAATTGTGGCTTCAACCCAGCTGTGATTTTTGAAAACCCACAATACTGTGGCAGTAAAGTGATATTTTCCCCTACAGAATGGTGTAGGTTGTGTGATAATTCAACTAAAGTTGTGTGTATGATTGTTTAAAATACTAATACATCCGCAGTGTTACTGCGTCATCACACAACCAGCACAGACGACTTCTCATGAACAGCTACACTTTTCAATAGAACAGAGCCCACTCACCTGGAGGAGAAGACCTTCAAGAAATCAATGTATATGAGTTACACTATACACTAGGCACTCGACCAGAGACTAAGGTGCCAGCCTAATGTTTATAGCTTTTATGGATCAATTTAATAGAACTGTCACAGCAAATTCCGAATCCCACTGAAGAAAACATAGCTCAATATTTTGACATGTGATACACATCTTTACACAGAACTATATATGAGTTTAATACACTAGATGTAGGCATAGAACTGCATTGTTATTTAAGAATTACTAGGGTCATTCAATAAGTAATGCGTCACATTTTTTTCTCAGAACGTATGTATTGTTAAGAGTCAGAATTTGGTGACAATATACATCAACATGTCTTGTCCATGTCCTATTTTTCTATGTAGTCTCCATTACGTTCTATGGCTGTTGTTGTTGAAGAGCATGAATTCCCTGCTGATAAAAGCTCTTGTCCTGTAGTCGTAGCCATGTTTTCACTACATGCATGACTGACAATCTCTACATCTTCAAAGTGTGTTCCCCGTGGAGAACATTTTGTAAGATGGCAAGAACTATGCCCCTTACATGAAGTCATTAAAGATCACCTAACTCACGTTGAGCGAACAGTAGGGCTGAACAAAAATGACTGACAAGGCACAATGCATCTTGTAGACGGTATAGTATGGACATATTGGAATAATTAATGTCGGGTGATGGTTTTACAGTAATTCAGACGATATTTTTATGTTCAACATTTGCATCTGGTGTTTAATACCTGAATATAACATCAATGTGCACCCCGTTTTAATTAAAAGGGATCAATTCTGAATCAATTTATGTCAACACTGCCACCACAGTTCAGTCAGGAGTCACAGGGCCTTATTGCTTTCTTTGCGTTATCCGATATTGCGGCAGTTTTGCACTCTCTGTTGATCTGTTAGTCAATTACCTGGGGTGAACACACACCAAAACCAGATAAGTGACGGGTGGGATGTTACATATGGCTGGCCCATGCCAGGATAAGATACTTCAGGATTTGCTAGGAAGTAGTCTTGAAAAAGGAAATTTTTCCATGTGATCCATTGCTTAGCCATTTTCAATTGAAAAAAAAAACGGGTAGCATTAGTTACAATAAGTTACACTGTCTTCTTCATGTGCTGTCCTTTCAAATTGACATTTATAGGTGCCTATGCATTATATTTGTGATTTGTTGGAGTACTTGTGATGTGCAGTGCCGTAATCAGCCGATGCTGAGCACACAGAACAGAATCATTGCTACTAGCCCTTTTGGGGGAATGCTTCATGAACTATTTGTCGGGTCACTGCTCACACCCAGTGTATCAGTTTGTGTCCTGATATTTGTTTTGTGTTATCCAATTATTGAGTGTAAGGGGTACTTGGGTTTTGAGTTTTCATGTAACATAAAAGTGCAAATGATAACGAGGGGAAAAGCCAAGACAACGGCAGAATATAATCAGACAGTTACTCGGCAGAACATGGGTGATAGTAGGGAAACCTCTACCGATGAGCGTGAAGAACGCGAGTTGCAACTTCCTGAAACTGCGTCTCATGGCTGGTTTAGTCCGCTGAATAGCAAGGACGTTGATTCAGGCAGTGATATTGAGGGCTCGGGGGGCGCAGGGAGTACGGGATTTATCCATAAGTATGGAAGATCCAGCGTAAGAAGCCAGAGTGTGTTGGAACAAAACGGTGTCCGACGATTATCAAACGATTCATTCACAAGTGATCCGACTGGGGCGTGGAGACGGTACTTGTCTAGATATCGAAGGGTTCCTCAGAACAGAGGAGAAGAGTTGCATTGTCAACCGCAAAAGGACGAGGATCAAAATGCGGCTACTCTCACAAACATTACGGACCTGTTGCAACCGATGCAAACGGTGAACTTAGAGCAGAGCGCCAACCTTAATTCCGAAATTAAAAAGGCGAATTCGGAGCTGAAAGAGAACCTTAATGCCGAAATTAAAAAGGCGAATGCGGAGTTGAAAGAGCAAGTAAAAGAGGAGGTAAAGAATCTCGACGTCAAAATAGAGAAAGAGATTTCCATCAACAAACGAACGGCAATTGAAGCCAAATTAATTGCGAAAGGTGCAAGGAAAATAACGAGAGAAACTCGGGACTCCACGCAAAGCACGGCAAAAGTAGGAAAGGTCATGTTATCAAGGCTACAAAGCCGGATAAAACGTGTCGAAGAAAAGCAACAAGAGCAACCGGACATAGGGCCTGACGAGATGTTGAAAGAGGAGGTGGCGATATTAAAAAGAAATTTAGAGGACGAGGTAAAACGTCTCATTACAGAGAGATAGGAAAGAAGAAGGGTGTAAGTACTGCGTCGGCTGAACCGTCACTTGCCGGAACACAGATAACCGCTTCACGGTGTGACAAAGTTGACACTATAAGCAACGGGAGCCACGCCTTGATTCACAGCTCTGAGGCAACGACCGAGGTAAACACGGACAGCGCGCAGCTGTGCAGTGAGCACAGTTGCTGTCAGCTGATTAGATGTACCGAACAACTGTCGAACATACAGAAGGGGAGAGATGACGATAGCGTGTCGGAACGAATTAGTCCACGTCCCGAAGTTCATACGAATCGTAAGAACGGGCGAAATGATAACTGGAATGATGACCGGTTTGACTACAAGCATTTTGTGTCAGTCCGAAAGTTCCATCACTACAAGGACGAATGTAATAGCTTGCATCCAAAAACTTTTATGGGACAATTCGAGTTATCTTTGCCCCCACACTGGCCCTTGATGTACCAGCTGGATTTTGTGTGCTCCCATATGGAGGGCGCGACCGCTGAGTACATGAGAAATGTAGCGAAGACGAGCGTCTCGTTCGAAGAATTCAAAAATACCTTCTTGGGCAAGTATTGGTCTGAAGAAACCCAAGAAAGGATCAAACAAGAAATTATGATGCCCAGAGATATGGAAGGGGCAGGGTACTGGAGTCTGGTCAAATTTTTTGAAAATATGACAAAAAGGAACCAGTACCTAGACAACCCATGTAGCGGTGCGGAAATTATCAGATTATGCTACATGAAACTTCCCATCTCGTATCAACAATCACTTGCCGGTCGTTGTGGTAGTGATACTGAGGTATTTAAGGGCATTTTGCGCGAACTGGAATTCACATTTCAAGAGGAACAGGCGCGGGAGAAACGCCGACAGCGTGAACAGAATAACAATCGTCGCAATAATGGACCTCAGTGGGATAGTAGGCCAGTGCCGAACTACAACGGCCACAATCAAAATAAGAGTAATTGCAACTCGAAAAGAAGGTACACGGAAGATGAGCGACACTCTCCGGTGCAACATAATAAATTACAAAGGACTTGGGGCGGTAATCAGCAATCGGGAAGGAACAGGAATAATGGTTACCAAAATAACAACCAGGAAGAGGTCGAAGTCCGCCCTCCGAAGCCTGGTCCATCCCACCTTAACGGGCAGGATTACGAATGACTAGACCAGAGCGCGGACGTATTAAATATAGGCTTAGAATAAGGATTTTGTTAAAGTGTCTTGTTTGTTTGTGTATATACTGATCTTAGTGGTAGAATGTCTCGTTTATATGTGCCTATATTTTGTGTTTTTTTATTAATAATTATATCTCGCCTCTCGATGTTGTAAAAGTGAAGCATTAGATTATTTTGTAAAAACACATGATTAAAGAATGGAATACAAGTATTTCTGAGCGTACCCCTAGAAAAAGATTGATTAGGAACTCTGTAAATTACAGAAAAGTTCCCGGTAATTGTATCTCCGTCATTGGAGAACATATTTAAGGTGGCCAGTCCCGTAGGTCGTTACGAGGACGCACCGCTGCTTCTCGTATGCCGCTGAATACGTAAGAGGTGGACAGCTATGCGCAGTTGCGTGAATTAGCGCACCCAGAGTATGTTAAAATGAACCGGATGTAATCATCTACAGAGCGAACAGCAGCACTGATACGCCAGAAATACTTGTTGACACATAGATAGTATAACAACTGCGAGTGTGAGCAGTGAGCTATATTTGTGTTGTGCCATTATGGCATTGCTAATCCGAAACATGTTCACAGGTATTATAAAACCATTCGTGACAAAAGGAGAAAACGGGAAGAAAGTAGAGGAGAGAAGAAGTGTCGCAATAGAACACGATAAAGGACGCTATCCAAACTTCCAACAAAAAAATCTTGGTAAGACTGACACATGTCTAAGTTTGTTGTGTTTTATACATGTTCGCAGGCACAATATGAGGGACGTCTGCCACATAGGAAATTCAGAAGAAAAAACAAGATTAGAGATAAAAAGTAGTAAATAGTAGATATGTAGTCGGGTTGGCCAACACCGTGTTAGTCGTAGGAATTGGTAGTTAGAAATGGTGATGGGATCCTGTCCAGATAGTATTTATTCCCTATCCCTTGATTGTGTGTGTGTGAACGACTGTGAAGCAAGTTGTCTTGTACATTTTTTATGTTTATGTATAAAAAAATGTATGGTACTGATGGTTAAACATGAGCACTTTCCATGTACTAAAATTAGTTGTCTTAGTGTGTTAAGGTGGCGTAACTGAGCAAGAGGGACTTGAAGCTACGACACCTGGCGCACCACACACGAGCTGACAAGGAACGAGGACGACAGCAATGAGGGGAGCATACAGCTGACGATGGTGATGGCATGCAGACCACGCCCTGAATCGATGGGAACGGTGGTCAACTCAGCAGCCAAGGAGAGGTGACATCCAGCACCTCGGTGTACGACAAAGAGGTCGGTCCTGGTCTCTGTACACGGTACGGATCGGGGGCAGCAATGAAGAGGTCCGAGAAGGTTTCTGTATTTGTTGCTCGCCTTATCAGGCGGAGCGACAGCCCAGATGACCTTTTGTGCCTAATGACACCAACTTTGAAGGCCTGAGCAAAAAATAGGCTCTTGTCTGATCACGGTCCCTCCTTGCCCTAAAACGTCTATAGAACGAGCAATGACCTGTGGCTGAGCCGTGAGAGGTCACCGATCATAGACGCACCGATGGGGTCTTGTGCCTGTCGGACAAGATGTCAACAACGAGCTCTTAGGTGAGAGCCATCCTGCCTCAAGAAGATGCGGGCCCCTGTGGCGCCATCTTCGTAATCGACGTTGCTCTTTTTCTCAGCCGTTAGCCAACCCTCAACTTGCTAGTCAGAACTAATATCACTTCGTTTCCTGCAAGAAACTTGTGCCATGTGTGTGAGTGTGTCAGTGTGGATTCAAAAGAATAACATGCGCCACAACGAACGTACTCATTTGTTCTGTTTATGAATTATGTTATGAGAAGGTTATGATTTTATAAATGTGCCATCTGTTAAAACGTCATATATTTGTCATGCCATGTCTGTTTGTGTTAGAATAAGATTTCATACTTATACCTTGTTACAAATACACAACAGTGGTTGCTCAATACGCAATGATTCTTGTCATTTTTCTTGTGTTTCATATATATATATATATATATATATATATATATATAAGGTACATGTGTGTACACAATCCAGACACTGGACTGGGCCAGACCTTGTTGATTTGTGTAAAGATGACACTTACACCATGCACAATATAAACGTCCAGAGACAGTGAGACACAAAAAAACCCTTTATTTAGAAAATGTCAAACGTGTGTTCACATATAATTGATTGAGAGCAACCACTATCAGCCTCACAAAATGTTACACGAATATTGTTCATGTATGTTTTTAGTAATTTAAGTCGAGTAGGGATGGATAACTGAGAGTGAATGGACCTTAAGTTATAATTGCGGGTCTTGCCATTCAAATGCCAAGCACAGAGGTGCTTAAACATGTGTATTTGCCTTTTGCGACGTGTGTCCTTGTAATATAATTCTAGTTTTCTTTTGAGTACTCTGACCAATAATTGTCTCAGGAATCGGCAGAGATTAAAGTAAAATTAGACTAAATAATGACCACATCTTTAACAGGAAATCCAGTCATTGAAGGCAGGTACCCTAGGAATGAGTCGGAGTTTGCATCAGAGAGGAGGCACTGGTATTCAATTGCCTGTAACTAACCACGCGAACGAATTAAACTAACAGTTATGGAGATATTAATAATGTACCACAGGTGGTAACATCATAGGAGTCATCACCTGCATTACAAAATTGATTTGAAGAGAGGGGCTATGTAAGATGGTAAGAACTATGCCCCTTACATGAAGTCATTAAAGATCACCTAACTCACGTTGAGCGAATAGTAGTGCTGAACAAAAATGACTGACAAGGCACAATGCATCTTGTAAAGGGTATAGTGTGGATGTATTGGAATAATTAATGTCGGGTGATGGTTTTAAAGTAATTCACACGACATAAAAACTTTGTGGAAATGCGTCGATTTACTGGAGGCTAGTTTACCCCAGGGAAGTACTCAGAAATGACCGTGGCCGCCGGCAGAGCGGCTAA
Organism: Schistocerca serialis cubense; assembly: GCF_023864345.2. Lineage (NCBI taxonomy): Eukaryota > Metazoa > Arthropoda > Insecta > Orthoptera > Acrididae > Schistocerca > Schistocerca serialis. The sequence goes on along the minus strand of NC_064640.1, from coordinate 1,026,754,581 downwards.
GGGAAGCGACAATAGGCAGCTTAGGGCGGCTCAAGCTCTGAGAAAGCGGTAACGTGGCGCGGCCTCCAACTGCCTTAAGATGAGTGACAGTGAGTGGGTGGTTGACCCCGACTCCATGCTGGTATACTGAGAAACAGATGGAGACCTTTACGCCTGTTGATAAATGTCCGTTGTCCCGTTTTCTGTGAAACATGTTAAAAAGCCGTGCAAAGCTATTGTGGAGCGGTCAACAGACATCAAAATATGCGTGTTTGTGACTATAGCAACTTCACGGTGAATTCACGGTCCACAGAGCCTGAAGTAAATCAGGTGAAGAGCGACAGCATGAAATACGTCAGTCTCCAATGGGATTGTAGGAACAAGGAATTTGAAGTACTCTCCTGGGAGTCAGAATTCCGGAAAAATTGGTGTTTGTGCAGGTGCTAACCTCGATGGGTGGCCTACGGGGAGCAAAATAGCAGAAGTTGAGAGGAAGGAATATTTTGTGGGAATTTGTTCACTTCCCAGAGCAGGCATTGGTCGTTGCTGGGAAGCGACGCATAATTAACGCGACTTGCGCTGCAATTGGCGTAAGTGATTTTGCTGGAGGGGAAACCGAGGCAATGAGCGGCCTGTGAGAAGTCTCCGTAGAGGTCTTCCGTTCCCAGCTTGCCTAGAGTGTGGACATGGCGTTCTTGACTCAGCTTGCCTGAGAAAGAGTGAGCATCTCTGCAGTTTAGGACTTAAGACGGGTTCACACAGACAACAAAAGTATCGCCACTACTAATGGCGAACTGCAGTTGCTTTGTAGTTGCATTTGTGAACTCCTAGTTTTCGGTGGCGCCATTTAAGAAGCGCAACTTTTGTCACGCCACAAAAAGTTGAACTTGGTTCTACTCTGTTGCGCAATTTTGCCTTTTCCACAATCAATAACGTCATTCGATTGCTACCTCGCGGCTGGATTCAAACCTTTCTAGTGCATATTCGTTCGCAGATAGTGCTTTTGCTATTAATAAGTCGAAAAAGTGGTCAACAGCGACAATTGTGAGATTCTTGGAGGTGTATCAAGAACGAGAATGCCTTTGGAACCACAAAAGCAAATCATACAAAGACAGAAATTTGAGAGATGCTGCATTAATTGAAATAGTAAACAGTATGCGTGAATATGTATCTGGAATTGAGAGAATTGGAGATAGGAAGTTTTGGTTCAGCTATGTACTGAGCAAGATAGCTGGGAGTGAATAGACGAGCGCAGCCCTGCAGCACCACGAGGTCGGTCGACGTCCACACAACGACGCTGCTCCGCCACACTGAATTCGGTGATATTGCGCCCGCTCTGGCCACTGATAATTTGTTGGATCACGTCGGCAAAGTTTCCACGAGGGTTTCATGGGCCGTGTATTGTAGAATTCTTCTCACACTTCGCATTACGCCTGGGTCAGCCGATAGGAATTATTTTTGATATATCGCGCTTTACTCCACGCAAACGCAATTTATTACCACTGCCTGTTAGGAGAGTCATGTAATGTGATGATTGACGGTCGTGAGTTTACATAAATCTGTGCTAATCGACTGCATCTGTTTTCAATCAAGTAGTTGAAATCTCAAGTCACTTTCTTAACTAATTTTATATCCAACATTTGCATCTGGTGTTTAATATCTGAATATAACATCAATGTGCACCCCTTTTTAATTAAAAGGGATCAATTCTGAATCAATTAATGTCAACACTGCCACCGCAGTTCAATCAGGAGTCACAGGGCCTTAATACTTTCTTTGCGTTATCTGATATTGTGGCATTTTTGCACTTTCTGTTGATCTGTTAGTCAATTACCTGGGGTGAACACACACCAAAATTAGATAAGTGACGGGTGGGGTGTTACACTTTAAGTGGCCCAAAGAGATGGAAGTCTGAGGGTGCCAGGTCTGAACTGTAGGGTGGATGAGGCAATTATGTCCAACCCAATTTGGCGATGTGTTCCCGGGTTCTCAGACTTGTGTGTGGGAGTGCATTATCGTGTTGGAGCATGACCTCTGCTGGATTCCTGTCCGATTGAACACGGTTCTTGAGTTTATTCAGAGTCTTCACGCATGCCTCCGAATTGATAGTGGAGCCACATCCACGAGAATGACGCCATCACAATCCCAGAAGACTGTCTCCATGACTTTTCCGAGGGGCTGTCTTGAATTTCTGCTTTTGTGGTGAATGAGAATGATGCCACTCCATAGACTGCCTTTTTGTTTCTGGCGAAAAGTGGTGCACCCAACTTTCGTCCACCATAATGATCCGTGACAGAAAGGCCTCTCCGTCAATCTCAAAATGCTCCAACAATTCAGGTGAAATGGTTTTTCTTTGAATCTTGTGGTCTGCTGTGAGCATTCATGGAACCCACCGTGAGCACCACTTTGAATATCCTAGAGTCTTGATCATTGAAGACGCACTTCCAGTGCTGACCGACAACTGTAGAGCCAATTGTCGAGTTGTGGTGTGCCGGTCGGTACGAATAATGGCATCTGCACGATTCAACATGTCTGGAGCAGTGGCTGTGACAGGACGTCCCGAGCGTAGCTGATCATGGAGCTCTGTTTCTTCGTTTCCTGAGGCTGTAACTTTCTTTATCCATCGTCCAATTGTGCTCCTATCAACTGCAGCATCGCCATACACCGCACACAAAAGTTTATGGATGTTCACCACTGTTTCTTTTTCTGCACAAAAGAATTCAATAACACCCCGTTGTTTGTAACGTGGGTCGTATGTAGACACTATTTCGACGCTGTACTGCGGCTCTGCCATGTGCCAGAATGGCTCGAAACTTCACCGGTGCACAGAACAAGCGTCAACTGTGAAGCACCAACAAGGACGTTTGTCTATGTATATTAATGCCCTTTTTTTAAAAAAAATGTGGAACATTACTTATTGAATGACTCTCGTACATATGCCTGGCTGTATGGAAGAGGTTATAAAAAATAAATGAAAGTTGTGTGTGACACCTGTGTTCTTTTTTCTCTCCCTATAAAATCCCATACATGTTAATGTACTTATATAGTCTTCACCATGAGCAGATGGACCTAACACCTATTTCACAAGGACTTGGTCTAGGAATACTGTAGAAAAATAAAATAAGAAGAAGAATGGTTCACTACTGCCAGACATTATATGCTCGATAAGTGTAGGTCCATCAGATTGTGGCAAGACAAGTGTCCTCATGTCCATGCTAATGTACCCAGATAGAGTTTGCTTCGAACACATATATATATATATTTCCAGAAAATTATTCCAGCCCAGATACCAGCTACTGGAGGAAGCACTTTTGGGCATTGATGGTATTGCATAAAGGACGTTTTCCAAAAGTGGCGATGTTCCACTACATGAATATTTCACTTCCACTTCAGAAGTCGTATGGGTGTTGATGTCTTTTTCCTAAGTCGAACATACTCTAGGATTCCAAAGCAATAGATAAGGGGTAATGCAAACCTTACTATTGCTTCCAAACAAGATAATATGAATTAAAATACATTTATCAGGTATATGTAAGACACAATATGATATGGGGCAAATTTACAACTTGATGTGGAGAGTGCTGCAATCACAGTACAGCTTTTTGTTTATCAGTAAAACAAGGCAACTGAATGAAGGCCGACACCGACAGAACTTTCAGGAGGTCTTTAAAGCATGGTGGCATGTATATACAGGCTGGTTCTTATTAGCATTTAAAATCCCCTGATGCGATGTAGATGACAGTGATACAAACAATTTAATATCACGAAACAATAAGCAACCAATTGCATAAGAGAAATTTAATTTCTTTAGTGGTTTCTTCAGAAGGTAATGCCTGTCATTTGTGAGTGTCAATAATAAAGTGCATACAGCAAAATGCCATGGTCCTAAAAAAATATATGCAGGAGCGATAAGTAATACAATATTACCTATTGCTCCTGCTCATATTTTTAGGACCATGGCGTTTTGCTGTATGCACTTCATTACTGACACTCACAAATAATGCTATAGGCATAAGCAAATGCTGGGAAATACCTCAGAAATAAATGGTAAATGCTGAACATGTAATGTCACCAGATGATGTATCTCGCCACATGTGTAGCATTTCGGCTTGTCGGTCCTGCTCTTGCTGGTAGGTATCAGCGCTACACACCATTATGTTATGGCACTCTGTTTTCGTTCTTAAATTATAGTGTGATACGGTAGTGCTTGCTGTAGTAGTAATACAAGACTGCGATGAACCGGTTTACATTTATGAAAAGAGAGCAGCCTACAGTAGCGATGTTTGGCGCTACCCTCTACCAGTGAGAGTAGTATGGACAAACCCAACCATTACACATGTTGTGAGGTACGTCATCTGGTGATGTAACAAGTTAAACATTTGTCATCCAGTTTTGGGGTATTACTTGACAGTGATGGCCTGCTGTGTCTTATATTAAATTACTTGTCTCAGCATCATTTACCTCACTTTGGAGTGTTTTAAACATTAATAAGAATCAGCCCGTATTGCGAAACAACGAGGTAATTGCACCATTTTACATCGCACTGTGACAAAAATTTCCACTCATTTCCCTCAGCAGTCTGTCTAAGACTGTTATGAGGCAGACCACTCGTATTGTATGGTGATGCGAAAATTCAGATTCTTGCCATTAGTATCACATATCATACCACTAGAACTGAAGTACTCAACAAAAGTATCAGAGAAGTAAATACTCATTTTCAGGCCATTTTGAGGTTAATAAATGACTTGAATTCAATGCTGGCTGTAACTGAAAAGAAAGCAAATGAGAATGTATATAAATTGTATACTGTTCCAAAGTCTGCAGTTGCTTAGTTCACAGCATTTGGAAAGAGACCGGTCACTTAGAGAAACGTTTAAGCCTGTTACTGAATCTGTAAAACGCCTCTCGAATGCAAATGACGCTGAAAGAGAAGATGCTAGTGGAGATTACATTAAATATCACAGTGATAGTCAGACAGACAAAACATATTTGGTAAGCAGGGAAAAACCATATATATTGTGTTTTCAACCTGTAAGTTTAATCAATGATGCAATACACATCAGTGATTGAGAATCTGAGAGAACAACACGTTTGCCGAATCAAATATTTTTAAAAGCTTCAGAAATTGACAAATATTTATCGAAACAAAGAGTCCTATAGGGTCAGATGTTACACATAACTGAAGTATGTAAGAAAGCCAATGGATTTGGAACAAAAAGTCTCAGCAGTTCGAAATAGAAAAATATGATTAAATCAACGCTAGAGGCCATACATGGCGATGGAATTATCGACATTCAGAATAAAAAATTAAAAATTGATTTTCACAGTACAAATACTATGACGATCCCAACAAAATAGTTTAACGATTAAGACTACTCACAGTGTTGACTGCACATGAGAAAACAATTCATACAAATGAAAGCATCAGTAGTTTAAGAGCTTCAAGAAAGACATATTATCGAGTAATGGCGACAATAGGTCAAGATATCCACAAACCAGCATGCAAGACATTTCTATGGAGGGATTTTGAAATTTGAGGACTGGACAACTTATGGCAGGGAGATCTCACAGATGTGGGACAATATTCATGGAATAACAAATGTTTCAAATTTATTTTAATGGTGATTGGTACATGCTCAAAATTTTCTTCGGACTTACCTGTGAAAACAAAGATACAAAGTAAGGAAAGCAGTTGCACAGGTGACTTTGAATTGCTGCAGGTGGGAACCAATCGGCTCTCAGACAGCATTCAAACATACCATCGTAGAGAGCTTTAAAATTGATGGATATCTTCCCACAAACCACTGACCAGTATAATCGTACCATGCACCAAACAATAAAAATGAAACCAACCGGCACTTATGACAATGAGCTTCTAAATACCAAATATACAGGGTGCCCCAGCTACCTTGTCCACCCAAAATATCTCTGGAACAATAAAAGCTATTGGAAAACGACTTTCACCGGTATCAATGTAGGGCTGAGGCCCATGAATGTACATATTTGGAAACATTCTAAAACGAAAGCATACGTCTTTTTTAACACAAACTTATGATTTTTTAAATGGACCCCCTATATTTTTTTCTTCAGCAATCGATAACATGAGAAAGCACATACACAATGGCGTTGATTGCATCGCAATATTCCCGTTACATCCCGAGATATTGAGACGCGAAGTTGACGCTTGAAACACCCGACATGCGCTGCTAGCGCACGTCCTGAGGCTCAGGCGTGAACCCCATGCTGCCCGTAATCGCGATGTGATTGACATGTGTAATCACACCTCCATACTTATCAAGAGGTCCGAAACGAATAATACGGTCTGCTGCCATCAACTCTCATAAGCACATAATGGTTTCCCTGCCGCACGTTTTACGTATCTACGTACACAATATGAACCAGTACCCATCGGTGTACACCGGTCAGGTTGTCTTATTTATCCTGCACACCCAAAATAAGGTTTATCTAATGCGTTATATGACCCATTTTGCCTGTCGCGCAGGGCCTGGCTCTACCTAGTCAAGTGTCCAACGTAGTTCCCACTACTGCAACAGTTACCACTTCGCCTTGTTTATGATTTGCGACCCATGCAAACTCCTGTACTCCACCACCCTCCGAGCTGCCCATTTGTTGTTGCTTTGGCGTGCAGTACACCGCTTGCCAGTGTAGTCGTGCATCAGAATAATCTAGTGACGGCACGGAGGTAGTACACATTGTGAATAAACGTTGTGTTGTGGAACTTATACTGTACAGTATAATGTACACACATGAAGATATGGTGGAAATGCTGCTGATCTATGGAGAATGAACGTTGACGGGAAATACGTTATGAGATTGCTTGGTTGTTGATAGTACTGTTAGCGAACATTATGATTATTAAGTTAATATGTCTGTTTTCTACCCTACTCTACGTACCTGTACTGTACCCTGTTGTAGGTGGACGAAATGCTGTTCAGGCAGAACGACTGTACAGAAGACGATTCCCTGACAAGCCATCGCCTTCGCGCCGGATGTTTGGTCGTCTCACATCTCGCCTACGAGAAACGGGAAGCTTAAATCCAAGACCTCGACATCGTCCTAGAACACGCACAGATGAACGGGCTGAAGTTCCTGTGCTCGCTACCATAGCTGTGAATCCTCAAATCAGCACACGTCAAATTGAACGTGAAGTTGGTGTGTCGAAATCAAGTGCACAGCGTATTCTTAAACGTCATAAATTTCATCCTTACCATGTCATTTACACCAGGATCTTCATGGAAATGACTTCCGCAATAGCGTAACATTTTGTCGGTGGGCTCAGCAAAAACTTCTGACTAATCCAAATTTTTTTGCAGATGTTCTCTTTACCGACGAGGCATCATTCTCCAACAAAGGAATTGTCAATATGAGGAATATGCATTATTGGTCCAAAACGGCTCCGTCAGGTAGAGCATCAACGTCCGTGGAAAGTTAATGTTTGGTGTGGGATTATTGGAGATACCATTATCGGACCTTTCTTTATAAATGGCATCCAAAATGGCAGACAATACTCTAGATTTATACGACACAATCTTCCTGTTCTCTTGGACACCGTACCTCTGATCCGGAGAATGGTCATGTGGAATCAGCATGACGGATGCCCTGCACATAACGCCTTACGAGCACGACTTCTGAGAAGTTCTCTGGTAGGTGGATTGGACGAGGTGGCCCAGTTAGGTGGCCTGCCCGATCTCCAGACCTTACACCGCTGGATTATTTTCTTTGGGGAGCAGTGAAGGATGCTGTTTACCAACATGAACCAACAATACCAGAGGACATGAAGCAACGCATTATTGATGCTTGTACAGCCATCAAAGAGGAAACAGTAGCACGAAGTAGGGTATCCTTCTTCCGCAGAGTGACCCTATGTATGCAAGCCAATGGGCATCACTTTGAGCATGAGATGTGAACGCTATGTTTAGTATGTAGTACTGGTATCACAGTGGAAGTTTCTACGAAGGGCCATTTTACCCAGTGATGTTAAGAAACATTTGTTTGCAACAATTTGTCATTTAACACATTAGATAAACATAACATTGATAATTATGTGATAATAAAACTAATTGGTTAAACATGTTTACACTCATCTTCTATGTCCTACCTGAACTTCCCAAATCAAAACATTTTTACCTAAACAACGGTAAAACTTTTAGTCCACTTGCTCGTTTCACTAAAACCATCAGCATGAATTTTACTATTACGAGTGAATGATTAACTGTCACTTGCACTAGATCAACAGTAAAGTAAAGTTTTAACGTTGAACGGCATTACCTTCTTAGTAACGGATTAACGATAAGCGAAGTTAACTTTGTGACTAACGTTGCGGTACACAGATATGTTACAGAACCGCATCACCCCTAGCCTATGGGATAAATACCTGCTGGAATGTACGACGTTAATGCAGGATGGTAGCAGACCGTATTATTCGTTTCGGACCTCTTGATAAGTATGGGAGTGTGATTACGCATGTCAATCACATCGCGATTACGGGCAGCTTGGGGTTCACGCCTGTGCCTCAGGACGTGCGCTAGCAGCGCATGTCGGGTGTTTCAAGCGTCAACTTGGCGTCTTAGTATCTCGGGATGTAATGGGAATATTGCGATGCAATCAACGGCATTGTGTATGTGGTTTTTCATGCTATGGATTGCTGAAGAAAAAATATAGGAGGTCCATTTAAAAAAACATAAGTTTGTGTTAAAAACACATATGCTTTCGTTTTAGAATGTTTCCAAATATGTACATTCATGGGCCCCAGCCCTACATTGATACCCGTGAAAGTCGTTTTCCAATAGCTGTAATTGTTCCAGAGATATTTTGGGTGGACAAAAAAATGGTTCAAATGGCTCTGAGCACTATGGGACTCGACATCTTAGGTCATAAGTCCCCTAGAACTTAGAACTACTTAAACCTAACTAACCTAAGGACATCACACACACCCATGCCCGAGGCAGGATTCTAACCTGCGACCGTAGCAGTCCCGCGGTTCCGGACTGCAGCGCCAGAACCGCACGGCCACCGCGGCCGGCTGGGTGGACAAGATAGCTGGGACACCCTGTATATTACAATGGTAGATCCACACATGGCTCTGAGCACTATGGGACTTAACATCTCTGGTCATCAGTCCCCTAGAACTTAGAACTACTTAAACCTAACTAACCTAAGGACATCACACACATCCATGCCCGAGGCAGGATTCGAACCTGCGACCGTAGCAGTCGCGCGGTTCCGGACTGCGCGCCTAGAACCGCTAGACCACCGCGGCCGGCAGATCGACACAAGCATTAATTAAATGTATGTGACTTAGTATGTATATCAAAATATAAGACTGTATTTGAGAAATCATACCTATGAAATTGACCAACAGACATATTTATAGTTTCCAAGGTGCAACGATCAAACACTAGTACTTACATCTTGAAGTACAGCAGTGGCAGTAAGGAGTAGGCAGTTTTTACAGTGAAGAACTAAAGAGAAGCCATCATAAAGCATCAGGGAAACAAGGCTCTCGTTTAATGCATTTCCTTCTTTGCACAACAGTTAGGTGAATGACAATGATTTGCTTTGTAACAAGGTTCACAAACATCAAACTATGTAATAGCGTAACATGACATGTATGATAGGAGTCTCATCAGCAGAGGTAGTAGTGTCCTCAAGAAGTTATCTATGGAACTGCGCATCCCCACTTCTAATTATCGCAGACCAGAAATGAAGCTTGAGAAACGACTTGTGCATGGTGGCAAGGGAATCATTCTACTAGACGAGGCCTGCAGATAACATGACATAACCTACACTGCAAATAAAGATCTCCTAGGACATTACAGTAAAGATCGAATTTTAGCTGACAGAGCTAAGGAGATACGTGCAAAAAGGGATATCAGCATAGATAGGTCAGTGTATCACTGCATTTGTAGTATAGAAAGCAATGCATGCAAACTTATATTTGGTTGGGTTAAAATTTCATCTGGGTTGTAAATGCAGCTCATTGTCCACTGAAGATGGAGGAGAGTATAAAGACCACCTGTTTGAAAAAAAATAATTCAGTTGTGTTGTTGTTGTTGTGGTCTTCAGTCCAGAGACTGGTTTGATGCAGCTCTCCATTCTACTCTATCCTGTGCAAGCTTCTTCATCTCCAACTAGCTACTGCAACCTACATCCTTCTCAATCTGTTTAGTGTACCCATCCCTTGGTCTCCCTCTACGATTTTCACCCTCCACGCTGCCCTCCAATACTAATTTGGTGATCCCTTGATGCCTCAGAATATGCCCTACCAAGCGATCCCTTCTTCTAGTCAAGTTGTGCGACAAATTTTTCTTCTCTCCTATTCTATTCAATACCTCCTCATTAGTTATGTGATCTACCCATTTAATCTTCAGCATTCTTCTGTAGCACCAGATTTCGAAAGCCTCTGTTCTCTTCTTGTCTAAACTATTTATCGTCCACGTTTCACTTCCATACATGGCTACATTCCATACAAATACTTTCAGAAACGACTTCCTGACATTTAAATCGAAACTCGATGTTAACAAATTTCTCTTATTCAGAAACACTTTCCTTGCCATTGCCAGTCTACATTTTGTATCCTCTCTACTTCGACCAACATCAGTTATTTTGCTCCCCAAATAGCAAAACTCCTTTACTACTTTAAGTGTCTCATTTCCTAATCTAATTCCGGCAGGATCACCCGATTTAATTACGACTACATTCCCTTATCCTCGTTTTGCTTTTGTTGATGTTCATCTTATATCCTCCTTTCAAGACATTGTCCATTCCGTTCAACTGCTCTTCCAAGACCTTTGCTGTCTCTGACAGAATTACAATGTCATCGGCGAACCTCAAAGTTTTTATTTCTTCTCCATGGATCTTAATAACTACTCCGAATTTTTCTTTTGCTTCCTTCAATGCTTGCTCAATATACAGATTGAATAACATCGGGGAGAGGCTACAACCCTGTCCCACTCCATTCCCAACCACTGATTCCCTTTCATGTCCCTCAACTCTTATAACTGCCATCTGGTTTCTGTACAAATTGTAAATAGCCTTTCGCTTCCTGTATGTTACCGCTGCCACCTTCAGAATTTGAAAGAGAGTATTCCAGTCAACATTGTCAAAAGCTTTCTATAAATCTACAAATGCTAGAAACGTAAGTTTGCCTTTCCTTAATCTATTTTCTAAGATAAGTCGTAGGGTCAGTATTGCCTCACGTGTTCCAACATTTCTGCGGAATCCAAAGTGATTTTCCCGAGGTTGGCTTCTACAGGTTTTCCATTCGTCGATAAAGAATTCATGTTAGTATTTTGCAGCTGTGGCTTATTAAACTGATAGTTCTGTAGTTTTCACATATGCCAACATCTGCTTTCTTTGGGATTGGAATTATTATATTCTTCTTGAAGTCTGAGGGTATTTCGCCTGTCTCATACATCTTGCTCACTAAATGGTAGAGTTTTGTTAGGCCTGGCTCTCCCAAGGCTGTCATTAGTTGTAATGGGATGTTGTCTACTCCCGGGGCCTTGTTTCAACTTAGATCTTCCATTGCTCTGTCAAACTCTTCATGCAGTGTCATATCTCCCATTTCATCTTCATCTACATTCTCTTCCATTTCTGTAATATTGTCCTCAAGAACATCGCCCTTGTGTAGACCCTTTATATACTCGTTCCACCTTTCTGCTTTCCCTTCTTTGCTTAGTACTGGGTTTCCATCGGTACTCTAGATATTCATGCAAGTCGTCCTGTTTTCTTCAAAGGTCTCTTTAATTTTCCTGTAGGCAGTATCTATCTTACCCTTAGTGATAAGTGCCTCTACATCCTTACATTTGTTCTCTAGCCATCCCTGCTGAGCCATTTTTCACTTCCTGTCGATCTCATTTTTGATACGTTTGTATGTAAACATCCTAAAAATGGCTGCTCATTAACAACTGTATAAAGTTGAAGAGACTGAAGAAATCAGCCAGTCAGTTGCAAACCAAAGGTTTATTTAATGCTAGATCAAGGTGTCGATATTTCTAAAAATATCTTCTTCAGAAGGAGTTGATCCTAAAAATGTATATAACCAGCTATAAACTGTTTTTACATACACAAAAAATATTAATAATATAAAAATATTTGTAAGGTAAGCATACTCACTTGTTACAGCACATGGTGATTAATTGCAGTAGCTGAAGCTGAGCGGTTCTTGTGATATATAAAGTCGATAAAAAAACCTCAGAAACGTCACATGCCATAGCTTAAGATAGCAGTCAGATTAGATTCAGCATAAATGTATTTACACAGTGGTAAAGGCTCTTGTCAACATAAATTATAACAAGATTTTAAAGGATAATGACGATGAGGTCCCATACTCCAAGGAGCGTAGGGGACGATGTGGGAGACCCACACCGCTGACTAAGCAAGGTCGTAGCGGAGGTGGTTTGCCATTGCTGTCCTCCGACCCTAATGGGGATGATTGATGATGATGTAGACGACACAACACCCAGTCATCTCGAGGCAGGGAAAATCCCTGATACCGCCGGCAATCGAACCCGCGACCCCGTGGGCGGGAAGCGAGAACGGTACCGCAAGACCACGGGCTGCGGACTTACAGCATAAAATATTTGCGTAATCTAAGTATTCAGCATGCCAGAGACAAAGGCCAACTGTTCACAGGTACATGCTCAAACGATAACGAAAAATTGGGCTGCAGAGGAGGCTAAATACATCTGCATAAGAACCACGCCTTTCTTGTGTTAAGTAACAAAAAATGGTGCAAATGGCTCTGAGCATTATGGGACTTAACTGCTTAGATCATCAGTCCCCTAGAGCTTAGAACTACTTAAACCTAAATAACCTAAGGACATCACACACATCCATGTCCGAGGCAGGATTCGAACCTGCGACCGTAGCGGTCGCGCGGTTCCAGACTGTAGCGCCTAGAACCGCTCGGCCTTCACGCCCGGCTGATAAGTAACAGCGTTTTGCATTAAAGTAAGAATGAAAATTTCCTTCACAAGGCTGCAAATAATGCAATAAATTTACGGGTATACATTATGCATAAAATCTCTAATATATTTGTTGACACAGTAATACTACAGGTAAATTAACTGTGCAGAAGACAGAATCTATTTATAAAGAATCACTGTTATAAATGCGTGGGGAGAGAAGAGCAAATATGAGCTAAAACAACGTCACTAAAAAGAGAAACTTCCGCTTAACACTACAGAAGCTTAAGTAATAAGGAAAATTAGAATGCAGTGGGAGCTACATATATGCACACAAGTACTGTGTCTTGCTGGTGTTAAGTAATGTAATTTTACATTAAAGCAAAATGACAATCTCTTATAGGCCAGTAATAAATGCAATAATTTTAGAGGTATACATTAAATATAAAATTATCTGTAAAACATTTATGTAGCAGAGTGATACTGCATGTAAATTTAGTTTGCAGACGTAACAATTCTATTACAAAAATCTACTTCTGTTAGAAAAATGTGAAGGAAAGAATAAAATGGACAAAGTTACATTTCTTTTGAGTCCTCAGTCTTCTGACTGGTTCAATCTGGCCCGCTACTAATTTCTCTCCTGTGCCAACCTCTTCTTCTCAGAGTAACACTTAAACCTACATCCCCAATTACTTGTAGGATTAATTTCAATCTCTGTCTTCCTCTACTGTTTTTGCCCTCTACAGCTCCCTCTAGTAGCATGGAAGTTATTCCCTGACGTCTTAACAGATGTCCTATCATTCCTGTCCATTCTCCTTGCCAGTGTTTTCCACATATTCCTTTCCTCTCCTCGTTCCTTACCTTATCAGCCCACCTAATTTTCAACATTCGTCTGTAGCACTACATTTCAAATGCTTCGATTCCCTTCTGTTCAGGTTTTCTAACGGCCAATGTTTCACATCCATACATTGCTGTGTTCCAAACGTACATTCTCAGAAATTTCTTCTTCAAATCGAGTCCTATGTTTGATACTAGTAGACTTCTCTTGGCCAGGAATGCCCTTTTTGCCAGTGCTAGTCTGCTTTTGATGCCCTCCCTGCTCCATCCATCATTGGTTGTTTTGCTGCCTAGGTGGTGGAATTCTGTTCGGGGAGTTGGAACACCCTGTCCCGAGAACGTTAAATTTAGTGACTTCGCTTCCCTGTATTTCAGGAACCACTGTAGCCATTGACATAAAACTTTTATAGGATAATACACTGTATGTACTGAGTCTAATAAACTACAATAATTGCATTTCATCCACTGATTTTGGAAATACAAATTTTTAGTTACATGGTTAAAATTTCGTGTACTTTTTTGTACATTATCCTAAATAATTTTAATTATACATAACATTATACTCTTCTTTTAGTTCAATAGACTCAGGATATGTATGTTATTACTCTCTGAAAATTTGAATACTCTACTCGAAGTGGTTTCTGAGATTTAGGGAAAAATGCAACAAAAATGTAAATTTTCGGGAATGGCCTCTAAAGTTTTAAAATATTGTAACTTACTTAATATATGCTTAATTTTTTGTTTTTAGTCACTCAGAAGCACACTACACCATACTCCTCCTGATCTTTTTTCCTAGTTTTTTCTTCTTTCTGGACTCCTTAGTGGCCAACTGTTCTGCATACTCTGCTTTATCAATGCGAGACTTGTCCGTCTGTTCAAGTTCTCTGATGCAGTTTGCTCCAGGATTAATTCCCATATGCTGTAGCACTTTCACCCTACCAATGTTGTCATCATTAAAAGCAGTAACAGCATCACTGAGCCCCCACTTTAGTGTCTTCATTCCAACAAAAACCTTTTTTGGTAAGTGAGTCCATATAAGATAATTGAACGACTCATTGGGATTTTGAGTCTGACCATGCAGACGCTTTTTCAGTAATTCAGGATTTGCCAGGTCTCTGTAAATAGCTTTTATGATATAAAAACGGTTCAATGGCTCTAAGCACTACTGGACTTAACATCTGAGGTCATCAGTCCCCTAGACTTAGAACTATTTAAATCTAACTAACCTAAGGACTTCACACACGTCCATGCCCAAGGCAGGATTTGAAAGTGCGACCATAGCAGCATCGCGATTACGGACTGAAGTGTCTAGAACTGCTCGGCCACAGCGTCATTTATGATATCCATGACTGCTGCTGGGATGGAACGTTTATGACTGTATGAACGTTTTGAGTACTAGGCATTGCAGTAATTGCACCATGAATCAGGTAGAGGAGGGCAAAGATGATGTACCGGTTTTTCATCAGTTGACAGTCTGTGGAGGAAGGCAGCCTGTACTGGCTGCTTCATTTTCAACAAATCCTCAGTATTATTTCTAATGGCCATCCCATAATACTGCCATAGTTCATCAATCATTTTGTCTGACAGTGTGCCTCTTATGGTTTTACCATCAGAAAGTTTCTTGTCTCTGAAACGTCGTTTCAACTTCCTCAACCTGGTTCCCATCCTCTTCTGCACATGACCAACACATTCCAGTTTTGTGATAATCTTCTCACCATAAGGCTGAGCGGCTACTACACTGTTATATGCTTCTGAGTCTCCATCACTTAAGAACTTAGAGTAACACACTCCCATTTCGTTCACAGATCGACTAAAAATTTCAATAGCTGCAGAGGCCTCCATGCCACCACTTGTTCCTTCATAATTTCTGTCACAGATATGCCATTCTTCATTCTCTGATTTATACTCATAACAATGTTTGGTTAAAATCTGGATATCTATTACCATTCCAGTATCCCCACTAGTCACTGTAGCAACAGAATTCTTAGAACTGTTAGCCACATGTCTGCCAAGTACCATCAAAAGCTACTGGTATGTCTGTCATACCATTATTTATTGCAACAGTTTCGTTTGCAGGACCCTTCATTGATTCACATGCAACAGATTCCACAGCAGCTCCAATAAACCCTGCATATTTGTCGATTTTACAAGGTGGGCATGGCATATTCATCACAGCACATAATGTTTCTGCTGCAGTGTGTCCTTTGCCAATAGCTCTCAATCCATAAAACCACCTAACATTTACTTTAAAATAATTACCTTTACACTTATCAGAATTAAAAAATGAATGAGTATATGTACACCTGGCACTATTAATGATAGTATATTTACAACTGGCACAATTAATGACAAGTTTCCTGGCTAGTCCACTTGATACCTCAATGTATTTATGTAAACTAACTGGCCCTCCACATATTTTACAACACACACATTCACCCCCTGTTAGGATTCGTAAATCTATCAGAATATAACTCCACCTACCAATTACATCAATTTCGTTTTGACAAAACTGTGTATCACAACATTTTATTTTAATCTTCAAAGCACTAATGGGTGTTTCATACTGACGAAATTGCCTGTATTTCATTGTCTGCAACTTCACATGTCACATGTTGAACACAGTGTTTCCCTTTATTCGAAAATCAATTATTATGAAACCTACGATTCTTAAAAACACTTCGTTTTGGCGTCTTTCTTTACTTTTTGAGAGATCCTTCATTTTTCCTCGGAAAAACGTTAGCACTTCGACATACAACGAGTGTTTATACTATGAAACGATACGATACTGTTTTTGACATTGCTACCTATACAAACATGTAATTTAACTTTTATAACACAGAAATGTGGAGCCTTCTATATAAAAAATTACATGTTATTTCATTCGAAAAATAGCAAATTTTATAATGAGATGAAAATCCGAAAATGTGAAAAAACTTTTTTGTCCTCTCTAGCTCCCCTTAACTTCATCTACTTCATGACCATCAATCCTGATTTGAAGTTTCTGCCTGTTCCCATTTCTGCTACTTCTCATTACTTTTGTCTTTCTTCAATTTATTCTCAATCCATATTCTGTACTCATTAGGCTGTCCGTTCCAGTGAACAGATCTTGTAATTCTTCTTCACTTTCACTCAGATAACAATGTTATCAGCGAATCATATCGTTCCTACCCTTTCACCTTTAATTTTGATTCCACTCCTGAACCTTTCTATTACTTCAATCATTGCTTCTTCTATGTACAGATTGAACAGTAGTGGCAAAAGACCACTCTTGCTTTTTAATTTCACCTAAGGTTGTTTTGACTTTCCTATATGCTGAGTCAGTCCTTCCAACAATCATTTCTTTTTCGATTTCTTCACATTTTTCATGCAGCCGTTACATCATAACTTCCCTGTACTTCCTATTCATTTAGTTCTTCAGTGACTTGTATTACTGCATTCCTGAACTTGCCTGTAGGTAAATTCAGCGTGCAGAAGCTAGACCTCTATTTACAAAGGACCACTGTTATGAAGGCATAGTGAAAGAAGAGCAAGAGCAAGTTACATCATAACATAAAAAATGAGAATCTTCTGATTAAGTGTACGAATACAATTAACTTTTTTAATATCAACTGTTGGAACATGTGCTCAAAAGGCTCTGAAAAACGAAACTCAGTGTTATGAGATGTCTGTAGCTATATAGTAGAGAGAAAATATTTAGAGGAAAACGGCACATACACCGATGTTAGCGGAGGTTGGTAAACATGTATTATGTGACCGTGAGCAGCAGTTTAAATCCATCAAGGAAGTGCATATTTGCAAGTTGAAACTGATCGTTCAAAATGTTACCATCTCTCTTCGCAAGATGTTTATAAATTTCAAGTTCTTCTAATAAATCCAATGTCCAGCCCTTTATTTCCTTATGTGAAATTACGATTTCTTCTAATTTCCTCTGAGAATGGTCTGAAATAAGTAAATGTTCATCAAATGAAGAACTATGAACATTTTCCCCTTTTGTACCCAGTAGGTGCTCCTTATATCTGGCTTTAATAGCTCGACGAGTCTGCCTTATGCAATAGGGCAATATTTACAGATCATTTTGTAGACGCCTGAATTTGTGAAAGGATATGGTTCAGTTTTTAATGTATGTATAAAATTTTTCTTCAATCTGTTGTTAGCAGAGAAGGTAAATTTACAACCATATTTTCTAGTCAGAAGACAGCAATCCTGTAGGGCTGTTTTCTAGTCAGAAGACAGCCAATCCTGTAGGGCATATTACTCAAAAATGATATCGAAATGAACGTGCCATTTCCCTCTTCATTACTCCTCAGTTTGATGACACATATTGTTGAAATTTTTTATTTGCCCTTTTGTTACTCAGTAAAAAACAAAAAAGCACACACACACACACACACACACACACACACACACACACACACACACACACACACACACACACATGCATGGGCGAATTGTAATAATTTAAATGAGACTAAAAAATCTCAAATCATTAATTTTTCCATAACTTGCGGTTCATGTTGACAGCTAAACTGCTGCACATGTAATTGTTCCACAAGTAACTAGCACAGGAAAGAAAATCAAGGCAGTGTATGACGTTACACCACAGTTGATTTCTCATAATTGGGACTTTAATTTGTTGATATTAAAAATTTTATAACAACTCCTGTCCTGCAGATCTTATGATAACTTTTGAATCTCGTATATTTTACTAGTAATGAAACAGTTCCTTCTTTATTCCCATTATCCATCACAAAAATGTGAAGTTTGTGTATTGGATGATGAAAACAAACATTCAGGTACTTCACAGTTATTACTAGATTTTTTAGACAGATCTGGAATGGAGTAAGTAATGGTTGTGTCCATTGTTCTGCATATTGTGCTGCTCACCAGGCATACTTGGTCAAATTCTCAAAGTGTGGTTATGCAAACTGACAATACAGGAATGACTGAAGTTGAGCAATATTGTTCTGCTGAAAAATCTGATATGACAAAGAGCTATTATAAACTATACTGTCTAATAATTTTGTGCAAGATGCTTTAATAGATGCATTTTTATCGAGAGGCTGAATTACACTATTAGTTCTGGATGGAACCCGAGTTATATTAACGGTCTTTTCGACTTCCTCCTAAAGACAGAGGTCCCAGTCAGCAGTCCAACAAAAGTAAAGAATTATTTTCTACAAATGGTAGGAAGACGTTTCGGATGAAACATTAAAAACGATTCCCTCCCATTTTTCCAGATTTTGCTACATCGATTATATGATACTTTTAAGTAAACAGTCCTTTTTTTAAATTTTTAATTATAATTTGGCTTGATGTCCCTGAAGACAGATATAAAACTGAGGAAACAATATTCCACCGATACTTATCATTGGCATTGTTGTATACGAATGTGTCATCACATTCATCGACTGCACAACCAAATTTCTTGCTTCTTCTAATTTTTCCACAATTTCTAACGAAATATCGACGTCATTCGAATGCGTGTAGAAGAAATTAACTAATAAATAACACAAATGTTGGTATTCAGGAGAAGTAGGTGATTGTGATTGCATACCACGTTCTTCATATGTCCACTCCACAAGGTTGGATTCCACATCACAGTCAAACACTGGAGCCTGCACAAAAAGACAGATGCTATCAACAAGCATATATTAAGAAATGACAAAGAAAATTCATTTTTTATCTTGATTATTAATACTTAGTGATAGCACAAAGGCAACCGCTATTTATTATGGATATTAAATGAGTTGCAAACTCGAGCAAATAGTAACTGTGAGCATTTCAGTCAGAGAAACTATCAATGGCAACTGAAGTTCACTGTACAAATTACGATCACATTGGGCCACCTGATCTGTTTACCAATGTTCTTTCTACAAATGAGGTGTGCCCACCATTTTGTGCATGTACTGTGTGCTACAGCTACAGCAGGGGTGCATATTTCTTCACGCACCTGGCCAGCTACGAATTTGGCAATTTTCAACATTTTTAACAAATACAATGTTACTTAGCAACTAAATTTTTCACATTTGCTTCTTTCGATGTATTTTTCCTGTATAAAAAATTTCGGGGCAGGTTTCGACATGTTGCATTGGACTGCTCCATGTTAAGTTCATTTGTATATAGACCACTTGAGATTTCAGACCAAGACATTCTAGCGGTGGAACTACAGCACCCACAGGCCATGTTCTGTGTGAAGAATTACAGAAACTGTCAGATACAGTGTGTCATAAGACCAAACAAGTCGAGGCCACAGCCTGCTGAGGATGAAGAGGAAACTGTTGCGGTCGTGATAATCTCATATGCTGCGAACACATTAGCAAAAATCGGAAGAATTATCTGGAAACATAATGTCAAGTGCCTACCAGCCAAGACGAAAGCCTTGTTGGGATCAGTCGAGGATGACCTAGGACTTGAGTCTACTGTATCCCTTGCGAGTATGAGAAACTTTATGTAGGACAGACTATTTGAACAGTACAAGAGAGACGTGCTGAGCATAAATGCTACACATACACTGAACGCTCGATAAAGTCCACTGTGGCAGAGCACTGCATCTTCTATGGAAATATGAATTAGAATGGCACCAAGTTATTACAGCAGTCGAACTCCTTTTATTCTGATAGACTCTGCAAAGATCTGCCTACATTATGAATCAATAAATAAAGCCAGTGGTTTTCAATTAAGCAAGAGCTGGGATCCAGCGCTAACCATGGTCAAAGCACAACGAAAATCTATGTGCAGATATGCGTTTGTCATGGCAACTAAAGAGGACAAGAACGTATTGTCACCACCCCAGTGTCTAGCACTGGTGACAGTGGGAGTGAAGACATCAGATCATTCCCTACAGATGCACTCCCCTGCCATTGCAATAGGTCAGCACCCAGCGATGGTATGCCGATGGGGGGTGGGGTGGGGCTGGGAAGGGGATACAATGGCGACTCCCAGTGGAAGGTAACCAATCATCTGAAATGCCTGAAGATGGCAAGAAATTGGCTTGCCACAATATCACACTTTCTGGGTGACAAAGAGTGGCAGAATAACCAAGAAATACTCAGAAAGACTGAGAAACACATTTTCTCATCTCTAATTGGTTATCCAAGGCATGGTCTTATAAGGAGACGAGATACTGGCAGAAGTAAAGCTGTGAGTACCGGGCGTGAGTCGTGATTCGGTAGCTCAGATGGTAGATCACTTGCCCGCGAAAGGCAAAGTCCCGAGTTCGAGTCTCGGTCGGGCACACAGTTTTAATCTGCCAGGAAGTTTCATGATGATGAATATTTTAAAACGTCAGTAACACCATTGTCTGGAGTATATCTATGTCTTTTATTACACCAATCTGAAAACCTGAGCCTGCTAAATATCACAAAAATGTTTTCATTTTCACTTCATTTGAAAGGTCGCCATCTCTCCTTTCATGATCTTTGGGTAGGACATTTGCCTGTCAAATAATGATTTTATTCTTAAACCTGAATAAAGTTCTACAGTCACTCTCTTCAATGTTTCTTGGAGCTCTGTATTCATTTTTTGGACTCCAAGCAACGTTAACACTACCATTTTTACTGATTTCAACCGAACTTACTCAGCTCGAAGTACGCTACAGAGCTCACTTCAGAAAATGGAGACAATTCTCCACATGTGAGAATTAATACAATTTATACAAAATTGGTGAATGTTCTTCGTGTTGAACAGCTTCCCCCACACTTTCACTCATCCTGAGGATATTCTGAGGTGAAGTATATTCTCCAACTCACTTTATTCGTGGAAATCTGAGAGTGTTCTCAAAAACTCTGAGAGTAAAATACATTCCCTGTTTTATTCATACCATCCATAGGGTCGTACGAATAAAAAGGAGGACATTTCCCAGAAAAGATTCTCGAGACAAGAGAACATTCTCTCAGAAAATTCTCAATTTTATATGAATAAAAAATTCAAAGCATATTCTCTGACCAGGGAGTTCTTCCTTAGTACCTCCCCTTCTTCTTGAGAAAGTTTTCAGTGTGTGTTCCATTCCGCATCCCGCACAGGACACACACAAAATCTTGCATTTCATTCAGTTCGTTCAAACAGGCAAACTATTCAGTGTAAAAATATGGAACTATCAACAGTGTACTCTGGGAGAGTTATACTATGTTTTGACTTAAGTCTTATATGTGGCAACAAATTATTAAGACATTAAAAGGACAGCTCACAAAAATCGAATTTTCGATATGTGGGAAACACTTTTGTTATTGAAGTTTGGTAAACACGAAAATTTAAGAAACCATCACAATTTCATCTACTCCAAACCAGAACTCTGTCAGAGCTATCTAATACAAGACAAATTTGCCCAAATATGACACCTCATGGTCCACTTGCATGTCAAGAACTGGGCAGTTATAATTAAAGTGCAGCTACTTACAGAGGTCCAGTATGGGCTGTAATTATTGTATGGCAGTGAAACTTGGTAGATATTATAATGTGTTAACGGGAAAATGATTTATGTGGGAAAAAAGTTACTTCCAATTGTGCCACCAAGTATAAATCTGGTGCTGTGAATGCAAGGAAAACATAAAGAAATGTTTCCGTATGTAATGGACCAGGAATGGGATGTGGGCAGATAAGGTCAAGCAAGTGAGAAACGCATAATGGTGGTTTTATTATTAACTGCTGATCACACAATTTGTTCAAAATAAGTACTGGGGACATTAACAAGATGTTGTACAGTGCTGATTCAGGAGGATATCAGTTCAAATCAGTGTCTGGCCATCCTGTTTTAGGTTTTTCTTGATTTCCCTACATTGTTCCACACGAATGCCAAGATGGTTAGAAAAGGGCGTGGCTCATTTCCTTCCCCATCCTGAAACAATCTGAACTTGTGCTCTGACTCCAGCTACCTCATGTTAACGGGTCGTTAAAGTCTAATCTTCCTTCCTTTTCGTACAACACCAGGTTTGCACCTGGTGGCCAAAACTGTTACTAACTTTTCCCTGCGTAAATCGTTTCCTCAATTATGCATTAGCATATCTGACAAGTTCCGCTGTCATATGAAAAGTGCGGCCTACTCTGGACCTCTGTGATTACACGCCCTGTACTATGTGGTTGCCAGAGCAGTTCTGTTAAAAGAAACAGATCAGTAGGTTTGTAATTAACGATTTATTAATATTTATGAGTCACCTTTTTATTCGTAACGTAACAAAACACAATATTCTTGCCGTGAGGGATAGGCCCACTGCCACTGTGAGGAAATCCAAAAGTGATACAAAAAACAGTATGCCAGTATTGCAGGAATATTTATATTGCCTGATGCAGACTGAATTCCTCAGATGAACTTCATTTAGAATTAGTTAATAATAAGGCTTTGTTAGTAAAATTTCAAAACTTATGCCAATATAGTTTACCTGAGTGTCACTATCACTGTAGATATTTGATGAAATAATCATCTCGCCCACTGAATTTTCTGGAACAGTTCTTTCTGCCATGCCTCACATCAGGCGTTTGTGGATTCTGGAATGGTGTCATTAGTCTCCATGCGATGCCACACCCATTGCCTCCTACAATTCATGCATTGGAATGGTTCTTGGTTAGTATCTGGCATACATCACAGTTTCCCCATGTCTTAGCATCATGTACAGATGGAGGCCATAAAGTATTGGCACTAGTAAACATTTCACCATAATCACATGTCACCTGCAGGTTGGTACTAGAAAAAACCTTTCCGTTAATATATTCGTCTCCAAGTGCATAAAATAGCATGATTGGTATGTGCTTACAACTGTGGGCTCCCACTGGACATAGAAACTGATATCTTGACTGCCATTTATGTTTTACTGTTTATAGATCTCCCAAGTTCCTGGGAAATCACATCTGCAAAGGTGCTCTTTAGTAACATTATGAAGAACATCTAAATATGTCAGTGGCAAAGTTGTCTGATGTATGCATAAGTCTTCTCCTACACTAGTCTGAAGAACTAGGTCTACTAAATAGCACAAAAACGTTCTCGTTTGCTATTTGTTTGGAAGAATGCCCCCCCCCCCTCTTCTTTCATGATTTTCAGGAAGTGATTCGCCAGCCAAATAATGTATTCAATGCTAAATTTATATAGGCATAACGTCTACAGTTTCTCTCTTCAGTATTTCTTTCGGCGATGTGTATCTATTTTTGGCTTCTGGGTAACATAAATACTACCATTTTTACTAAAAAGCTCTGTAAAGCTTAACCTCAACAGAACTTACTCAGCTCGAAGTCTGCTACAGAGCTTACTTTAAAAATTGTAGAATGTTCTCTGCTTGTGAGAATCTTCCCTAGTTTTATTCATATGAAATTGGAGAACGTTCTTCACTTTGAACAACTTTCCTCACCCTTTCAGTCAAACTGAGAACATTCTCATGTGAAGAATATTCTACGACTTGCTTTATTTGTGCGAACCTGAGAATTTTCTCGAAATTCCGACAATACAGTACATTCTCTGTTCTATTCATATGACCCATTATCCCACTTTCACCATTCTTACCTTTCTTGAGGAAGAAAACATGCGGAAGAAATATCCACATCGTCAAGAAACATTTGCAGTTAGCCCCTAAAACAGAGGAAACTAATAAAATAAGGGCCGGAAATCCGCAAAAGCACGAAATCCGTTGTTATATCATGAGTTAGCGGCCCCACTATGTTAATTTTTAATGCTTGCAGACAATGAAATCTTGCATCCCCCCCTAGTTCCTAGTCTCAAGACATTGTCTACAAATGATATAACATCTTGATTAACTGCAATTGGATGTAGTTTCAGTAGTTTCATTAAGCTTCTTGTCAGAGCCAGAAAAGAACATATACTATTATATAAGAGAATCGTTCTATATTCATTAAATTACCATAAAGATAAGTAATTGGTTAACAGATGCTTTGTACTCTTGTTGTTTGTAGCATTTGTATATCTTTAATTAAATGTCAATAGTACAATTAGCATCAGCTTATATTAGCTGAAATAAAAAAAAGTTAAATTACGTGTTGCGTGACCGAAATTAAGCACTGATGAAGTAAAAACCCTTTTCACTATTATGAACTAGCACAAAGTAAACTGCAATCTCTGAAAACAAGTTTCGACCAGGATTCAAAAACGATGTACTTTGGTGTTTTGTCGACATTATTGTATACGTTACTTCGGAACGTCCGAGAAGTTATTAGTAGAAGTTGCTCTTGTGTGGATACATTTAGGCCGTAAATAGTCGTGTTTCCTTTAATTCAGATACGCGCGTATGTTTATTTTACTTCGCAGGAAACATAAAATTACGTCATGGCAACGTACAATTAGCGTCTAACGACAGTCCGTTGTTGTAGCAAAGCCTTTCGGGAGCGGTGAGACGCCATCTAAAGTTGTTGCCAGAGAGCAAAAATTGTGACATAATGGCGCAACTTTTAGCGATAGACGGCAGCAGAGTGGCGTTCTTTATGATTTAAATCAATAAGTGTATTTGTGATTGTACTAAGTGTTTCATCGAACTCAGTTTTCTGTGTTGTATTTTCGGTGAAGTTTTCTCTAAACGGAAAGGCAATATTGTAGCATCTACAGAAGAGGGTAGTGGGACGTTTCCCAACCGACTCGATTGGCGTAAACAAAACGTATGTTATACACATTTAATCCCATTTCGTATGCTTATATGATATATTAGTATAGTTTTTGTTTTGTTTTACTGAAGTGGCTTATGTTCTACGATAACGAATTTTAGATGCGTAGTATTAATTGCCAGCCTTTTTTTCCATTATCTCGGCATTTTGTAACTTGTTTAATCACACTGCATGGTATGTACTTATTTTTTTCAGCTTTGTTTTGTTTTATTTCAAATTTTAGTGTAATTTAAATTCCGTACATAATGAAGAATTTTTATAACATAAACAAACTTTTGTTGGAAACTTACTGATACCCAACGATGTGTACTTTTGGCTGTGCACTCTTTTGTATAGTTCTACATTTATAAGACTTCGTGATGAACGCATATGGCGTATGTCGATTGATTACTGAGGTAATTACATTATTGAATAAACTCTCAAATAACTCAGCTTATATTAATGTGGAAAGTTACAGTTTTATCAACATATTATCCAGTGTGTATCGTAATTGTAAACAAGACGTCCTTTGTATATACACGAGAGATTACTGTGACACTCATCAAATTCTCTGAGCGAGTGGCACATTTCTCTAGGACGAAACATTTGTATTCAGTTAGCTCAAAGATATCGATTTTAACTGTATACAGAAAAAATTTGAGATTTTTTAGTAATAGCATGGCACTTTAAACACACAGGCAAATTAAAGCATATTTCACTGTTTTAACTAATTATTGTTTTAGTTTTCTAATATTGCTTTGATGTAAGCTTTCAGTGCTACACAAGTTTTACTGTTTCCAATCGTGGCTATGTTTACTTTTTAAAATAAATTACTTTTGTCTTTGTTTGGCAGTGCTTCATTTATTGTGTTTGTTATTGGAGACTTCATAGATTGTAGGTGTTACCTGGTACTTCACACTTCTAATGAATCAAATTGAGAACCAATATATGTATTCAAATGCAGAGTTCATGTGAACGAGCAACACACACAAAGTGTACCGTATATTACATTTTTAAAAAGTTAGTGAGTTCATGGGTTTGTGTTGAAACTAGATTACATTTCTAACTTCAGACACTTTCTAGTTACGGACATTTGGTAAATGTGCATCACATACCTTGTGATGTGATACATTACTTAATACAGAATCCAGGTTAATGACATCTTACAGAAATATTCTCGTGGTTCCATTTAAATTATATTCTGCTGATATGCAGTGTGTAGATGTGTGTATCTTATTAGTTAGTGGGTGTATTGTAGTCATGATTAAGGTATAGATTACATACCAGGAGATGGGAGTGGGATTTTTGCATCTTGAAGCAATGTAATATTAAGGGTTGAGTTTACAGGGATGTTAAACATATGTAGCATGTTCATAGCTTTAATGTTTCAACTGAGTTTTATAAAACATACGTAAGATTTTAAATGAAGTTGTAATGAAGTGATAATTTAAATTATCCACTGTAGACATTTCTGAGTCAACCCTAGGAAGCATGTCTGGAGTTGGCCCTTCTACTAGATCTGTGCTTCTGAAGTGGCTGGATATGAATATGAATATTAGTACATGTACTTACTACACTGATCTTGTGCAGGCTTCTGCAAGCTTGAAGAGATCTAATTTTCCAATCTTTCTGTCATCAGCCATCTCATTTATTTCCTTGTAGAAATCATAATTAAGATACATTTAACGTGTTAGAGCATTAAATAAATATTTTTATTGAATGGTAAACATAGCTTCTCATAAACTATTTTCCTGATAGTATATATAAGAAATGGAGTAAAAAGGAAGCATTTTCACGTGAAAAAGAAGGTATAGGATCATGGGCGTAGTGCAGCCAATGAAGTGTTACAAAAGGAAACAGCTTGTCTTTCTAAGATCCCTACAGATTGCTTGTACCCACGTAGTCATTAATGTGCATAACTGTGTATCTCTTCAGTTACCTGTAAGAGATTTTCAAACACAGTTTCAGGTTGTTAGCCACATACCTTTCTCCAGTGGCAACTGTGACCTGATTAACAAATATAAATATTTCATGCTAGTATTGACTGCTGAAGTCGGTGGTAACGAAGCAGTGCTCTGTCTCAGATTTGAGCTAAACTGTAGCGATTCAAGCTGCAAAACTAGGGTCTCAAAGATGCACTATATTTTTTTTTTTTTTTTTTTTTCGCCAGTTGCAAAATTCTGATAGTGATTGCAAGAGAAGTAAACTTTCACCTTTAGAACAAAAATCATGAGTGTTAAGGTCACATGCAGTTAATGTTGAAAATTATCTGTTGGTAATTCAGGAAGACCTGCAACAGGTAGTTCTTTGAACATGAACGCAGGACAATGGCACTTGAGGAAATACGAGAAATTATTAAGATTGTGATTCAAATCCCAGCATGAACATACATTGCTTTACTCCCTCCCTCCTTTTTTATTTATCCATTTGTGCAAGAATAGGCAATTAAAACTGAAAACTCAGCTATGCCTTTTAAACTTGTTTTCAGTGTAGAAATATGTTTGAAAGTATTATAACTTTTCTTAAAGTCTAACAGCCTTGTTGTTGTTTCATTGCTGTTTCAAGTTGTTGTCGGCTGCGTGTAACCTAAAAAGAAGTGTGTTGTAATGGAGGATTCTTTTGGAAATTTATTATTGGTTCAAAAATGAAAAAAATCGCTTACTATTAAAAGCGATGGAAATAAAAATGCCATGTTTTGTGATTGAGTATTTTGTTTCTCTGTAACAGAGTGGAATGTGCACCAGGTGCAAAAGCCAAGACTGGTGAAGCTAGAAGCTAAGGAGAAGCTGGTCATTATAAAATGGAAGACGCAAATTGAGATTGTTAAAAACCATTCAACAACCAAGATTGCATAAAATATTTTTTTTGTCTAAGAGAATCAATTTCAACAGAATATGCTGTTATCTTCAGGTCTTAAAATCTTTTGTTGTAAAATACTTCCATTTTACCCTGACCTCATGCACATTATAAAAGGTTTTTCATAGTCTGTTGAAACCAGTTGTCTTAAAAGAAGAAAAAGAAATGTGCGATCACAGCTGTTGAATGGTTTTTAGCAATTAAGCAGATTGCCCTTCAGTTTCACAGAGTGAGAAAATTCAAGCAAATTGAGATGTTAATTGGGGTTGTAGGCCTGTTGATAAGTTGATAATGCTTCTTCTCATGTGGCTGGATTGGGCAATAACGGTAAAGCAACAGTTATCACTAATATTGTAATAGTAAAGGTGAAATAAAAAATAGAAAAAAGTCGTGTGGAAAATAGGAGATATGAAATAAGTTAACAAGGAAACAGCAAATGTGTAGAGTTGCAGAGAACGTGACATGAAATTGAGTAGAAATGTAAGAAAAGTAGGTGTGTCTCATAATGTGGACAATGTAGGAAAAGATAGATTTCTACTTACCATAGAAATATCACATTGAGTTGCAGACAGGCACAATTAAGGCACTTACACACAAGCTTTCAGCCATCGCCTTCTTGAGAAAAAGAGAGAGAAACACACCATATTCACACAAGCAAGCACACCTCATGCACACATGACCGGCAACTCGGGCCATTACTCATAATGTGTATTGACAAAGAGAAAAATAGAGTAGAATGTACGTAGACTGCCACCAAAGGAAGAAAATGAAGAGAAAATCAACACAAGTTATTCACAATTGAACAGTGAAATGTAGTGCATATAAATTAATTCTCATCTGGATGCTAAGAATATTAACCTCCCTTTATTTTATTTTAGTTCCCATGTTACCTTGTGCCCCAGTACTGTCTCATCAAACCACTAATTCCACTGACATCGTTCGACCACTCCTTTATTTCCCCCCTCCCTATAATCTTGTTATGTTACGTATGTTCTTAAATTTCATTCCCGTCATCTGGCACATGGGCAGTTTTTTTATCTTCTGTGGTATTTTGCTAGTGAGACTCCTCATTGATTTTTGTGTATTGAGGGATTTATTGTTACAGTGTAATTTAGATTTCAGTGGTAATAAGCAATTTAACTCTTGAGTCTTTATATTATTCCCACATTTCAGGTTACGGTTTTGTTAATATGCAGTTACAGTGAGATGAACTGCTGCCCTCAAATCACAGATTAACTTGTGTTGGATGACTGCTTGTCCATAAGAATTCTCGTTTCTATTCTCTGGCTCTGTAAGTGAAGTAGGCCTCAGTGTGTCATCTCATTTTTGTGTAGTTAAGACATCTTTGTATCTGTTCTTGTCTTCCACAGTTTCATTTTCAGTATTTTTACAAATATATTAAAGTACTGATTTATTTTGTGTAATTATTCTCTAGAGAACCATTTTGGTTTATAGCGAAGTTTGGGGGAAATGTTGAAAAATTGTACTGCTTTTGGAACTGTAAACTTCAGGATTTCTCAAAGTAAGTTGTTTATCTTAATACCATGGCAGAGGCCAAGACTCATTAAGTATCAGTAGCTACACGGTGAAGTATGTGTAAAATATTTGTAGAATACTCTAGCACCAAGTGTGGAAGACACTGTATAGGATGAACCCAAACTCGGACAAAATTTCAAAGATTGTTAATAATATTTCCTCGGTATTTTGGTATAAGGGACCTATGGTGTCAGGTGACCTATCAGACTAACTGCATTTCATGCAATATCCTACTCCCATTGTCTATGTACTTGAAATGAAATGGAAAATATCTACACAGTGGTGCAAATATAGGAATAATGTGCTGTGTCCTCGTTTGGAAACAAACTTTCTTGAGTCACTCATAGTACTTATGTAACAGCAGTAATACCAATTTAACTTTCTGCCCTCAAGCTTGTGATCAGTATTGCTTGGTGCAGTCCTGGGTTTCTTATACTGGCAATGTTAACTGTATGTTAAGTGACACACAACAGTATGGATATATTTACTGATGACGAGTTTGCTGTTGGGCGCCTCAAATATTGGTGTTACTAAACTGTACACTGGCAGAACAAAACGTCCAAACTTTGGTAATGGTGTTTTTCATCAGAAGTTTGTTGCATTACACTTTTACTATTAGATGATTGCACTTTACAATGTGGTTAGGGTAACAAGCCAAATAAATCATGGTTATGTTATTACTCTGTAATGAGCCACATAAGCCTATGATTCTCTTATACTAAAATACTTGGGAAATACACTGGAGAACCTTGGAAATTTTGTTGAAGTTTGGCTTCAACACGAACTCATAATTACCTGAATTTATGTTGCAGCTTGATGTCTTAAAATGATTTTTATGTTTTTGTATGATACATAAGAGGGGGGGAAAACCATTGGGGACAAAATTGATCTCTATAAATCTTGCATTGTGAATTCAAATTAACTGCAGGACTTTGTTTACTATTTGCCTTTGAGAATTTGGGTTTTGTTCCACGTGGTTTCTTTGTAAATAGTTGGCCTCTATACTTGTATTCAGGGTACAAGGTTTTCTATAGATGATTTTAGTTGTATTTAGAAAAGATTAATTTTTTTTCTTTCTGTTCATTTTTTAAACTGTCCTTGTGTATACTGGGTGAAATTCTTTTTTAAAACAGCTCAGTTCTTGTATAAAAGGCAAGCAATTGTCACTCTAAAGTTCTGTTTTAATTACAGTTTTCTTTCTTTTTTCTTCCTTTCCCCTCTCCCCCTTTTTTTACATTGTCCTGTTGGGTACAAAATGCCCATGTGTTCCTCTAACTTGTAGACCAGCTTCCTGTTAAATTGGCTCTGGTACCCACAGTTGGATGTGGTGTCAACATACAGTAGAAATAGGCACTATCCATATAAATTATAGAGGAAAAAATTCTTACATTCACTTTTATTTTGCAGGAATATACCAGTCATCTTTGTGAACATTAAAATGAGTGCCCCTGCTGTGAAACAGTCACTCCCAGCTTCTGGAACTCCAACTAAAGTTGGCCCAGGTGCACCTGCTTCTGGGGCTGCAAATAACTCTCAGTCAGCAGGTGTACCAAAACTGTCAGCTGTGAGCCCAGCTAAGCCACCAGCATCAGGAAATGCTAATCACAATGTATCAAATATGCCTCTTAGTTTAGTTCAGGAACACAAAAATGGAAGCGGTCAGAACCAGACCGTGTCTGGGCCACCAAGAGGATCTGACAAGAACAGAGATCTTGCACCTTCAAGTGCTCTGAAACCTACATCAAATGGTGTGGAAGGATCCCCAACTAAGCCCCAACACAGTTTAACAAATTCAGGAAATGATAAGAAGTCAGATGAATCACAAGCAGTTGCAAATCATTCAGCTGATTCAAGTGTCACATTACCTACATCCCAGACAACACAACAATCAGTTCTGCCAACACAGCAGGGAACACAGTTACAGTCTCAGTTGCAGTTACAACAACTGCAGATGCAGCAGCTGTTACCACAGCAACAGATGATGTCACAACAGCAAATTGTACCCCAACAGCAACAGTCACTGATGCAACAGCAGATGTTGCCACAGCAACAACAGCAGCAACAATCACAGTTTATGACACAACATGGGATGCCAAGACCATCCCAACAAATACTACCACAACAGCAAATGATCGCACAACAACATATGATTGCACAGCAGAAGCAACAGATGCTAGGGCAACAGGGAATCGGTCAACTCGTAATACCCCAACAACAAATGCAGACACAACAGATGATACAAGCACAGCAACACCTGCAAGCCCAACAGCATCTACAAGCACAGCAGCAACAGATGCAAGCACAGCAATTACAACAGCTGCAGGCTCAACAGCACATGCAAGCTCAGCATGTTCCAGGGCAGCAACAGATACAGAATCAAGCACACATGCAAGTGCAGCAACAGCAGCATCTCCAACCTCCACATATTCAGACACAGCAGCAGATGCAACATATGCAACCACAGCAGCAAGCACAACCTCAGTTACAAGTGACAGCACAATCTGTACAGCAGCAGGTTCAGCCATCTCAGCAACAAAATTCAACAATATCACATTCAGTGCAACAAGCCCAAGCACAACATGGGAAAGGGCAACAGCAGTTGCAAGAGCAGCAGCCACAACAACAGAACCAAGGAGAGAAACAGCCATCTACGGTGCAGGATAACCAGGAAACGCAGACACAACCAAACTCTGGACTCGAGGGCCAAGAAGTGTCGACTGCTCTTACGTTGACGACAGCTGATGCCAGCAGTGTACCAGAAAATGAAACAGAAGAGCAGAAACAGGGGGAAAAAGAACAAAATTCCCAAGCAGAAACAAGTGGAAAGGAGCAGACCCCTAAAGATGAAAATGTAACGTCAGAGAACACAGAAACACCTTCAAGTACAGCAGGTATGTGGAAGCTGTTTGTAGTTTCAAGTTGCCAAATCATCTTTAGAACTAACTATTTTGTGTGTTTTACCATTAATTCGTATAGCAGACATGTTGGTTAGATGTTTTATGGTGAATCAGGGTTACTAAATTTTAATTTGTTGTTGGTGGTAACAGAAGACCTTGCTTCTTCAGGTTGGTACATTGTTACAGTATGTAATTTTTTGGGGTATTTGTATTAAGAAATACTCATTCAGTATCCATGAATGTATATTTAGTTTAATCAAATATGTTATACATTATTGGCTTGAATGGCACCACAGGTTTGAAGAACATGCTGTCCACATCAATGCTCTAATTATGTGATGGGTGTTATATTGCTCAACTTATTTGCCTTTTATGGATGGAAACAATGCTGTTTCGGACTAAGAGTATACACAGCTTACACACAAGATACATGCTTCATATGATGTGTGAACGCGCGCGCGCACACACACACACACACACACACACACACACACACACACAAATTAGGACTTAATGATGATAAAAGAAAACTGATGTTTGAGTGAAAGATTTCTGGTGTTGGTAATTGGGGAGAGTCCCCTTGAAGACTAGCTTTTTTTTAAAAAAATGAAAATATTTCACACAGTTGTATGCCCAAATTAATGTTATATGGTGAATGTAGACTACAAGTGACCTATTTTTTAGCTGAATTTTGGACTGTATGGATGTATACCCTTGCTAAATTATTCCCAGAAGTGTTTTCTACCATCTCACATGCTCCGTAATAATAGTTTGAAGGTGGGCACTCAAGGAGATGTATTGTTCATCCACGTGCTTGTGAAACCATTTCTGCTGTTTTGCAAGAGAACATCCTTGTTAGAGAACATACGTTCAATAGAACATTTGTTGCTACCTAAAGTTTCACAAAAAGTAAAGACCCATAGAAGTGTCAACCTCCCATTTGATCTCGTGTGTGTGTGTGTGTGTGTGTGTGTGTGTGTGTGTGTGTGTGTGTGTGTGTGTGTTGTGTGTGTAAAATTTTATGTATTTATTAAAAATCATGTTCGTGACCATCAGTTACTGTATAGACTTTTATTATTGCTGCTAGTGTAGATTGTTAAAAATCCTTGTCAAACACAAGGGTTTTTTTCCCCCCAATTATACATTTGGATACAAATGTGTTGTTTTTTCCCCACTCTGTGTAATATCAAATGCATGTTCTAAACATGAAAAGCGATTTGTGCATTCCTTGTGTTATGTGGACCGAGATATCATGTATGTATACGGATTCTGGATTGGAAAAATTTCTTGTGTCTGATGGTGATTTTGTAACAGTTGAAACTCGTAGCAAATCATAAAGGATTTCATGGCAACTGTTGGAAGTACAGTGATTTTCAGTAAATATTATAATCTATTCTCTATGCATGTAAGTCCCTGTTGTTTGGGCGTCAGTCACATTTAGTGCATTGAGAATGGCTAGTCACTAGCTGAAATCTGGATTTGTGTAATAAAATCTAAAAAAGGATGCATGATGGCTGCACTCTATAATTTATAAAATTTGTGAGTTTGTTGCACATCACTTACACACTGCCAACTAAACATTTGTCTCTGCAGTAACAAATGTATTTGAGCACTCAAGTGACGAATGTTATTAGATTGCAAAACTTATTCATTCTGTAACTTAGTTTGTCATTTTAGTAATGCTTGTGGTCACTGAAAGTAATGAGGGGCCGATATTTTATGACTTTTAGAGCATTTCAAGCAAACTTTAGATTGCTTTACTTACTACCCATGTCAATTTTTCTGAGAAACTGTGATACCATATACCAGAAAAAAAGTTTCTTTATTAAGCTGCAGTGCAGTGGCAGTATTTATTTAGAGGACAAATGGCAGCTGGGGACTCGAATAAGATGAAAGGTAACAATTATGAAAGGCATTGTGAAGATTCAGTTGCTGTTAACTTCTGTAAGCTAAGCTGTATTAAGTGGCTTTGTGGTAGTAAGATGTAATTGGAATGTATTGACATACTATTTGCTGTTGTAATGTTACAGCACTGTAATATCTCTTTACTCCACAATGAACATGGTTCTTTTGCTTCCATCCATAAGGTAATGTCTGTCTGTTTCTTTTTGTCACAGATACTTTCTGTCGTGGTAAAATGTTTGCCAGGTATGCTGCATCAACATAAAACATTTTTGCCTTTGTTATCAACTATTTAATGCTGCTCACTGTTAACAGTAGGGCTGAAATTCAGTTCATTGTGACACTCTGGTATTTCTGCGATGGAAAGCTGTAGAACTGAATCTACTCGGTTACGTTAGACCAAATGAGAAACTGCTTCAGTCAAAGTAAACAAGGAAATTGGCATGCAAGCCACT
Organism: Schistocerca serialis cubense; assembly: GCF_023864345.2. Lineage (NCBI taxonomy): Eukaryota > Metazoa > Arthropoda > Insecta > Orthoptera > Acrididae > Schistocerca > Schistocerca serialis. Next base: position 1,026,719,616 of record NC_064640.1, on the reverse strand, counting down.
GAAGTACCGTAAAATTGAAAGATTTGTCCAAGGCCGGGAGTCACAACACAAATTTGTTTTTATCAAAACAAAATGAAGAAGAAATGTGTGCTGGAATGTCTAACTTTGCAGATGCGATAAAACATAGTGGTTATCATGTTGTATTTATATTTTATAGGGAATTTTAATATTTGAAGATGCTTTAGACAGCTGTCAAGTGAGTGTGGTTAAGAGTTTGAATTAAATTTGCAATTAGAGATATGGTCCTTTCTACACTTGGTTCTGGCATCCAGATTCATGTTTTTAAAGAATTCCCTAAACCATTTCAGGTCTCTTGATGAATCCTTTGAGAATGCCACCCTTAATTTTCTGCTCCATTCATGTCCAGTTAGAATCTTTGGTCCATCTGCAATGACCCCATCACTGATTGTACAGTAAAATCTGTCTTCCTAGGTTCTGTACAATTGTCATATCATCAGCTTGATCTTGGTCGAACTATACATGCAACAGTGTGAAATATATGCAAATCAGTTTAGTATGTTTTGCAGAAAGAGAATTCCTTACATGTTACGATAGCTACAACGTGTAGATGCAAGTCGATATATAGATTGCAATAACTATGCAGACAAGAGGAGGGACAGGGAGACTGTAGACCAGTGTGGAGAACTACATCGAACCTGTCTTTGGACTGAGTTTCACAACCCAAAAGTGCCACACAGCAATACTAACAAATTGTGTAAAATACTAAGCAATAAATACAGATAATCTGTTGGAAAATGCACTGAGATGCACATTAGAAATTCAAGTGAGGTACTTTTCTTTGTTGTTTAACAGAACAGTGTTGAGTGGAAGTATATTCAGAACTATTGCAGAACTGTTAAGCAGATGTGTAGAATCTTCAGTGCAAAATACAGTGCAGTGACAATTATAGCCCTTAAGACCACTGTTGGAGAAATGCAGTACCAACATGGAAAAAGATAAAAACTACAATACACTGAAGGGAATGGATTAATAATGAGTTCATAGTTCATGAAAAGCCATTGGCTTCACTAATGCGCTAAATTCATGAACAGGCTTTCTTATAAAACTGGATAGAATGATGAAATGAACAGAGATGGTAAGTCAAATGTAAGGACTTGCTGGAACAGAAGCCTCACATTTTTGGGGATGCCAATTGTTCATCAGAATGATACAGCAGCGAAAATAGCAAGTACTGGGCGAAAATTAGTAGACACAATTGATTTTTCATGAATGAGTTATCAGCAATGCGCCAACAAAATGCTTCATAGGGAGAAGTAGAACAATGGAAGGCATTTTGAATCGTGTCACCTCTCACTCGTTGACAACATACAATTATTTGCCTTCCCCATACACACAAATCTATTTAAATCACGACAAAATCAAGAAAATTTTGACATTGCCATTGGTTTATTGAAAAACCATAAAAGATAGCTGAGGCATAATTGGAACTTAATAAGCTGAAGGAGAATTTTGAAGTTAAAAATGGGGCGATGTTTGGAAGGAATGGGTATTGTCCATGACCATTTCTGCTAAAATGGTTTTGCAAATGAGGTGTGTCTGAAGAAAGGAAGGGGCGGGGGGCTAAATGAAGGAAGAGTGAGGAAAGAAACTAACTTGCCAAATGCTGTTAAAAGAACAAAATACTAAGTGAAGTACTGAAATAAATCGAACCAGAGATAAGTTGTGACCAGGGAAGCTGATGTGAAATCTGTGTCGGCTGGATGTGGCATAGGAATGTGTTGATAAACCTTTGATTGAACAAAACTGGCAGTTTTTACACAAAATGGCCCAAGCTGGAAAACTGGTGGTACTGGTCATAAGACAATAGTCGTGTTACATCGAATGTAATCAAAGAATATGTGATAGCTGTGCAGAAGAGGAAAGTTTACTACTAGCAAGAAATTAGTCAGTTTGTGTATGGCTCTGTGTGACAAATTGTGCTGTAAACTTTGCATTTTTCACAAACTGGAGTGTGGTAAGGCAGAGTCTAAGCTGCAAAACATTTCCAGGGGCTGAAGTGGACTCCGACCAAAATTTATTGGTTGTGAATTGCAGATTAAATGTGAAGAAATTGCAGAAAGGTAGGAAATAAAGGAGATGGAACTTCCCAATTTGCAAGAACCACTGGTTGTTAGAGTTTAGAAAGGAGCATTAGGCAAAGATTTTTACATTGGAAAGGAATGCGCTAAAAGACCGACAGGTAGCTTTCAGTGGTTGAGAAGTGAAAGCAGACAAAAAGACCCAGTAGAAATAATTGGATAACAATAGTTGTTGAATTTAGTTGGCAAAAGGAGGAAATATAAAAATGCAGCAAATAAAGAAGGCAAAAGGTAATGCACGTGTATAGAAAAATTGGATTGAGGGAAGTGCAAAGTGGTAAAACAGGAACAGCTAGAGGAGAAATGAACAGCAGTAGAATCGAGCAGGATGATGGGAAAGAAAAATTAGACACACATGTGGAGAAAAGAGAAGCAGCTGTAGGAATATGGCTTACATGGCAAGCCAGTACTAAGCATAGAAGGGAAGGCTTTAAGATAGAATATGTAGAAGTGCCATACAAAGACAATGAACGTGAAGACATGTTACAGAAAGGGAAGAAGTAAATGCAGATGATACAACTCTGTAAGAATAATTTCACTGAGCACTGGATGGACTTAGGTCAGAGCAAGGCTGTGGAAATAAATGACATTCCCTCATAATTAGAGAGATATTTGGGACAACATACTATGACAAATTATTTCTCCTGGTATACAGACAGGTGAAATATCCTCAGACTTGAAGAAGACTGTAATAATTCAGATTCCAAAGGAGGCAGGTAGTGCTGGGTGTGAATATTGCTGAACCATCAGTTTAATTAGTCATGGTTGTGATGTATTGACACACATTATTAGCCCTCAGGGGCTCAGCATTATTTTGCTGGATACAAACTTGGCAACCTCAGAGTTCCTGAGCTATAGGTTGGTGATCACCTCCAGTTCTCTGTCACTGTAACCTCTGGGCATTCTTCAGTGACCCTCATGTGGCATGACAATCGAATGTTGTGTGTCACAGGTCACAGAGACAGGAGATCTCTACTTAATTGCCCATGTTGTGAGGACAGTACAAACCTCTCTAAAGAAACAAAACTCTCAATTTTAAAGGTGAGGTGTGCACCAGTGAGGTACTTGGCTATTAAGGTGGAGCATTCAATGGGTGACCTTTGGGGATCTGCTGCACCTCAGTTGTATAAAGTTTACTCAGTCAAGCAGGACTCTGTCCGAGAGGACCCGTACTTCCCTAGCTGCTTGTGGAAGCGAGATGGAACTCTTGAACTCAAACTTATCAATTGTACTATCTATAGTCACACCTAGTCATCCGATTGAATGACAGAGGCTAGTCCTGATAATCATATTGCGTTTAGCAATGGGGCTCAAGGAGTCTTAAATTGTATTGTTTTTGTAGTGATAAAGAGGGAGAAGGAAATCGGGGGAAAAATGGGAGATACTGCCTATAGGAAAATTACAGAGACCTTTGGAGAAAAGAGAACCTTCTGTATGAATATCAAGAACTCAGATGGAATCCCAGTTCTAAGCAAAGAAGGGAAAGCAGAAAGGTGGAAGGAGTATATAGAGGGTCTATAGAAGGGCAATGTACTTGAGGACAATATTATGGAAATGGAAGAGGATGTAGATGAAGATGAAATGGGAGATACGATACTGCGTGAAGAGTTTGACAGAGCACTGAAAGACCTGAGTCGAAACAAGGCCCCGGGAGTAGACAACATTCCATTATAACTACTGATGGCCTTGGGAGAGCCATTCCTGACAAAACTCTACCATACCATCTGGTGAGCAAGATGTACCATCTGGTGAGCAAGATGTACCATCTGGTGAGCAAGATGTACCATCTGGTGAGCAAGATGTACCATCTGGTGAGCAAGATGTACCATCTGGTGAGCAAGATGTACCATCTGGTGAGCAAGATGTACCATCTGGTGAGCAAGATGTACCATCTGGTGAGCAAGATGTACCATCTGGTGAGCAAGATGTACCATCTGGTGAGCAAGATGTACCATCTGGTGAGCAAGATGTACCATCTGGTGAGCAAGATGTACCATCTGGTGAGCAAGATGTACCATCTGGTGAGCAAGATGTACCATCTGGTGAGCAAGATGTACCATCTGGTGAGCAAGATGTACCATCTGGTGAGCAAGATGTATGAGACAGGCGAAATACCCTCAGACTTCAAGAAGAATATAATAATTCCAATCCCAAAGAAAGCAGGTGCTGACAGATGTGAAAATTACCAAACTATCACTTTAATAAGTCATGCGTGCAAAATACTAATGCGAATTCTTTACAGACGAATGGAAAAACTGGTAGAAGCCGACCTCAGGGAAGATCAGTTTGGATTCCGTAGAAATATTGAAACACGTGAGGCAATACTGACCCTACGACTTATCTTAGAAGCTAGATTAAGGAAAGGCATTTGTAGACTTAGAGAATGCTTTTGACAATGTTGACTGGAATACTCTCTTTCAAATTCTGAAGTTGGCAGGGGTAAAATACAGGGAGGGAAAGGTATTTACAATTTGTACAGAAACCAGATGACAGTTATAAGAGTCGAAGGACATGAAGGGGAAGCAGTGGTTGGGAAGGGAGTGAGACAAGGTTGTAGCCTATCCCTGATGTTATTCAATCTGTATATTGAGCAAGCAGTGAAGGAAACAAAAGAAAAATTTGGAGTAGGTGTTAAAATCCATGGAGAAGAAATAAAAACTTTGAGGTTTGCCGATGAAATTGTAACTCTGTCGGAGACAGCAAAGGACTTGGAAGAGCAGTTGAATGGAATAGACAGTGTCTTGAAAGGAGGGTATAAGATGAACATCAACAAAAGCAAAACGAGGATATTGGAATATAGTCAAATTAAGTCGGGTGATGCTGAGGGAATTGGATTAGGAAATGAGACACTTAAAGTAGTAAAGGAGTTTTGCTATGTAGGGAGCAAAATAACTGATGATGGTCGAAATAGAGAGGATGTAAAATATAGACTCGCAATGGCAAGGAAAGTGTTTCTGAATAAGAGAAATTTGTTAACATCGAGTATAGATTTAAGTGTCAGGAAGTCATTTCTGAAAGTATTTGTATGCAGCGTAGCCATATATGGAAGTGAAACATGGACGATAACTAGTTTGGACAAGAAGAATGGAAGCTTTTGAGATGTGGTGCTGCAGAGGAATGCTGAAGATTAGATGGGTAGATCATATAACTAATTGCGAGGTGTTGAATAGAATTGGGGAGAAGAGAAGTTTGTGGCACAACGTGACTAGAAGAAGGGATCGGTTGGTAGGAAATGTTCTGAGACATTGAGGGATCACCAATTTAGTATTGGAGGGCAGCGTGGAGGGTAAAAATCGTAGAGGGAGACCAAGAGATGAATACACTAAGCAGATTCAGAAGGATGTAGGCTGCAGTAGGTTTGTGTGCTTCGATATTATGAACAGAGACATCACAGAACTAGAACAACAGTGGGCATCTCAAGGGATAATGGATGTGGTTGTAAAAGAATAATGGAAATTGAGAAGACCACTACCTTCGTTCTGACCTTCTGTTCTCCAATGCTGCTTGAACACATTATGGTAGGATTCCTGAGACTTAGGCTTAGGCATTATGTGGTGCTACAAATGCTCGCAGTTTGGCCATACGGTGCTGCATTGTGGAGGCGAAGCGACCTGCGAGATGTGTGGAAAGGCAGGCCATGAATCTGGTGGGACTGCTGCGCGTCTTGAACATTTTGTGTTAACTGCTCTGGGAACCAACCACTCTGGAGCCCAGACTGCCCTGTTTTTGCTGAGGAATGCAAAATTCAGGAAATAAGTGATGGGGTCCATTATGCAGAAGCCAAAATAGAATGTAAGGTGACAAAACCCTTGCTTTTGCCAATTTATATGCTTCAATGATATAGAAACCTGTTTCTAAGGTGGAAGTTTCAACTCAGACCATGTCTGGTGCACCCTTATGCACCACCAGCACTTGGGCTTGCACCTGTACATACCAAAGCAGAGCGAGTAAAGACATAGAAATCCAGGCAGCTGTGACAGAAGACAAAAGCGACATTTTTGCCGTAAGCATCAAGAATGCAATCCAAAAGCTAAGTGACTCTTCACATCCCCCTTTCCCCATCATCCTCGGAGGCAATGGGAGCAGGGGAGGGGTCACAGTGTTTGGGTCAAAAGTTGTCCTGGACACCAACAGATGTCATCCTGACATGTCTGACTGACGAGGACGGTGACACGGATTCAGTGCCCCGTTACCAGACTCTGACAACCCCTTCACTTCCCTTAGCTCTAAAAGTGCCTCACCATCATGGCCAAAAGATAGGGGTGAACTGAAACAACGGCGCTAATGTCTCCCATACTCCAGTGGGATATGAATGGACTCATCTGGAGGAACTGACTCCTTGTACAGGACAGACGTACCCTGTTGGTTGTAGCCCCCTGACCACACTGGGATCGCTCTGCTGATTCCTGTGCCGTTAACTCCCCACGTATGCCAAGAAGTGGATGCCCGTCACCCTGGGGCATTGGGACTCCCGGCAATGGCCCTCTTGCCAGGTGGCCTTTGCTGCTGTTCGATGGCGCCCGTGGGGCGGGCTCCCTGTCAGAGTGGGTGGCATCAGGGCGGATGACGTGCCATGAAGCATACCGTGTCATCACTTGCTGGTGATCAAACACCAGCAGTCTCTAAGTGGTCGAGGTCTAACTTCAATGCTAAGAAATAAGACTCCAAAGCGTGTCTCCGGGAGGTGGAGGACTTGTCTGAAATGCGGTCAGGATCGGTCTTGATCAAAACGGCTTCCTCTGCCCAGTCACTGGCACTACTTGCCTGTGACAAGCTGGGGGATGTTTGTTTCCATCATGCCCCATAAGAGCTTAAATATGATACAGGGTATAGTATTTCACAAGGACCTTTTGCAGTCTGATGATGAGCTGCGCGCCAGTTTAGAGCAACTTGGTGTCCATTTTGTGCGGCATGTCCACCTGGGTCCAAGGGATAATCAGATTGCCACCGGTGCCTTCATCTTGGCCTTCGAGGGTGATACATTACCCAAGAAAGTCAAGGTGATGGTCTACCGTTGTGATGTAAAGCCATATATCCCTCCCCAATGTGGTACTTTAAGTGCTGGAAGTTCGGCCATATGTCTTCTCGCTGTACTTCCAGCATCACCTGTTGGGATTGTGGACGTCCTACACATCCCAATACTCCCTGTGCCCCACCTCCCATCTGTGTCAACTCTGGAGAGCACCATTTGCCTTGCTCGCCAGACAGCAGGATTCTCCAGACAGAAAGAAAAATAATGGAATACAAGACCCTGGACCGACTGACGTACACTGAGGCTAAGAGAAAATACGAGAGGTTACATCCTGTGCATATGACGTCAACCTACGCTGCCGCTATGACAACGGTTCTACCATCTTCCGTTCCCCTGCGTACAGTTGGCTCTCAGAGCTGTCAGACTCCACCTGCCCCCTTGATGGTGGGGGCACTTCCCTCACTGTTGCTCCTGCACAACCTACTTCAGAAGCTAAGAGCTTGTCAGTCCACACTTCTCAGCTGCAGAAGCACAAGTCTTTTTCGGCTCCTCTCGCCAGGAAGGGGTCCCTTGGGTCACTCCCTTCCCAGGTTCCTGCCAGTGACAAGGCTGACATCTGCCAGTGGCTGAAGCAACTGCAGGTAGCTGGTCATAGGGCTTCACAGTCCTCCTCTGTCACTGAGACTGAATCAATGTAGCCCTCCCACCCGGACAAACCTAAGGAGCAGCAAGAGAAACCTAAAAAGAAAAAGACCCTCAAGAACCAAGGCACTGCGGTGCCACCCACACCACCACTACCTACAAGCTCTGTGTCTGAGGATGAAGTGGAGATTCTGGTGTCCCCTGAGGATCTAGATCTCGCTGGCCCCTCTGACACAATGGATGTCGATCGCAGAGGTACTCATCTGGTGGCAGCAGGTGACCGTGAGGTGTAGGCTGCCTCGTTGAGTGTTTCATGCCTTCCCAATCTCACGATCATGTAATCCTCCAGTGGAATTGTGGCGGTTTTTTCCACCACCTGGCTGAGCTACGACAACTGTTAAGCTTTATACCTGCTTTATACCTTTATACCTGCCCTCCGGGAAACCTGGTTCGCGGCAATGCATGACAACCTGTGTGGTAGTGACCACTTCCCCATCTTCCTGTCACTCCCCTGGCGTCATACCCACAGACGCCTACCCAGATGGGCTTTAAACAAGGCAGACTGGGAAGCTTTCACCTCTACTGTCACCGCTGAATCTTCCCTACATGGTGCCATTGATGCCATTGAGCAGGTCACTAAAACGGTTGTTTCTGTGACAGAAAATGCGATCCCTCGTTCTTTAAGGTGCCCTGGCGAAAGACTGTCCCTTGGTGATCGGCGGAAGTCACTGAGGCATTTAAAGAGCGTCGGTGAGCTCTACAGCGACATAGGTGGCACCCTTCCCTAGAGCACCTAATAGCCTTTAAGAGGCTCCGTGGCCATGTTCGCCAGCTTATAAAACGACAGAAACAGGAGTGTTGGCAGAGGTACATGTCTACCATTGGGTGCCATAGGTCACCTTCCCAAGTCTGGATGAAGATCAGACGTCTTTTTGGGTACCAGACCCCAACAGGTGTCCCTGGCATTAACATCAATGGTGCATTATCTACCGACGCAAACGCAATTGCTGAGCACGTTGCTCGCTGAGCACTCACTCGACTCTTCCATTTCCTTCAGGGTGTGCTGGTTAGTCCTTACCTGAGTTATTTGCATGCGCTTATAAGTCTAAGTAATTCACTCATAAAATTCATTCCTTGATTACTAATTATACTTAATGGTGATCCAGACTTAAGAATCCATTCTTTTACAAAAACTTTAGTTATAGTCTCAGCGTTGTGATCAGGTATGGGTATCATGGGAAGGTATCTAGAGAAATGACCTAACATTGTCATTATGTATTTGTTTCTATCTTTAGTCTTAGGCAACGGTCCTACGACATTTAGTCCTACACATTCAAATGGTTCACTTGTTTCTGGCAGTTCTTGCAATGGTGCTATACTTTTTCCTACATTACTCCGTCTGTTACAGGAATCAAATTGTGAAACAAACTCAAAAATATTAGCTTTGCGGCTCGGTGACCAAAATGTTTGAGCTATTTTAATGTTTGTTGCCTTTTTTTACCACAATGTCCTCATAATAAACAATCGTGTTGTTCTCTCATGATTTGCTCTTTCATGCTTTCTGGGATAAATAAGCGGTTTTCTTTACTAGTGATTTTGTACAATAATCCATCTATTTTGACAAAATGTTGATCATTTTTCCATTACTTGCATTGTTGATCTTCTTGAGCTGCTTTTAACTCTTCTTCTCAACTTACTGTAACACAAACGTTGAGTTTGACTCGTTGCATCAGCATTCACGTGGTGTTTACCAGGTCAGTGAATAACCTTAAATTGGTACTCACTCAGTCTTAATGCCCATCTTGTTAATCTGAAACTTGGCTCCTTTAAGCTCAATAACCGTTTCAGTGCGGCATGATCTGTAATAACTGTTAATTCCCTTCCTGTTAAGAAACATCTGTTATGTGTTATACCAAAAACCAAAGCACAAAGCTACTTCTCACTAGTAGTATAATTACATTCTGCTTTGTTTAATTGTCTGGAAGCAAATGAGATTGGATGTTCATGACCATCAACTTCTTGAGACAAGATTGCACCTATGACAAAATTGGGTGCATCTGTTGAAAGAATAAAAGGTTTACTGAGATCCAGATAGGCGAACACTGTGGCTGTGGGTAGAGCAGTTTTAAGTTCTTCCATTGCCCTTTTGCATTCTGTTGACCAATTAAATGTGGCTCCTTTCTTCAGTAACTGTGTCATTGGACATGCTATATTCATACAACCGGTTATAAATCGTCTGTAGAAATTTGACAATACCAAGAATCATTGTAGTTCTTTCAAATTCTGTGGTTCAGGAAAATTCTTTACATCTTCAATTAATTTTCGATCAGGTCGAACACCTTCACTGGTTATAACATGACAACATAGTTAATCTTTCTTTGTACAAAATGACATTTATCTGCTGACAAAGACAGGTTTGCACTTCTTACATGCTCAAATGCAGCTTGTAGTCTCTCAGTATGCTGCTTCATTTTTTCACAAAAAATTATTACATCATCAAGGTAAACAAGTGCTTGTGTTGGGGCGAGCCCTTGTAAAACTGAATTCGTCAGACGTTGAAATGTAGCTGGAGCATTATGAAGTCCAAACGGCATACTCCTGTTGCTGTTACAAATGAAGTTTTTGCTTGATCATCCGGATGCATTGTTAACTGGTGATAACCACATGTTAAATCTCATACTGAAAAAATTCATCTGCCCAAGTAATCCAAGGTTTCCACTAAATTTGGTAGGAGGTAAATGTCAGGTGTGGTCACAGCATTCAAAGATTGGTTATAAACACAAAAACGCAACTGTGGTTCTCCAGAAATTGATTTCTTCTTTACAATTACAACAGGTGAACACAACGGTGGGTCTGAAGGATCTCTTAGTTTTATAATTCCAGCTTCTAATTGTTCTTTAACCATGTCTTCTACCAACTGTCTTTGACTGAATGATATTCGGTAATGTTTCTGTGTGATTGGAGCTGCATTCTCTGTATGAATACGATGCTGAACTAAATGAGTGACAGGTAAATTTGCAAGTTCTTGGAATAAATCTGCATACTCCAACAAAACAGGTGCTAAAATCTTATGTTCATCACCTGTCAAATGTTCTATCTTCTTCCAAATCTTGCACTTCAGTTCATTATCAACTTTGTTTCCTCATTGCAATTGTGTGGACTGTACCAAAATCTGTGTTTATAACTGCTGTGTTTGTTACTTCATCTGGAATCTGTATTACGTCACTTTTACTTATACTCGACACTTCAGCAACTTTTGTTCCTCGTGGCAAAACAACATCCTCATTGCTCATATTCGTTATTGTAACTGGGACTTTAGGGACATTCGTCTCTCCATTGTAGCGACACCTACACTGCTAGAGACATAACAACACACAGTATCCAGTAACTCACTTTTCTCGGGTTGCTCAATTAATAACAAAGTTCCTTCCTTGCATTGGGGTGACTTAACTTCAACATAGATTGTCTTTCCTGCTCCCCTGGGAATTTGCTGAGGCTGATTAATTTGAACATCGACTCGAACAATTTGAACTGGTGCATCGTTTGGGCGGTTCATTTCCACGACATCAGTAGTGCTGCTCCTTTGAGTACGATCTGAAGAAAGATTCCCTAGGTTTTAGTTGCTATGGCCTAGTCTGATCTTTCTTTCTGCGACAAATCTCTCTGCCTCATTAGCGGACAAGAAATAAAATCAAAGTACACCATTTTAACGCGTTTTGTTATTTGAAACTACCTGCACCCTTGCTGTGTATTTATCTTTATTTTCACCTTCATATTGGCCTTGGCCAAGAATTAATTCTACGTCAACCTCTCCATAGTTATGTAGTTTTCCTCCATTTAATCCTCGCACTTTTAATAGCGGCAGTCTCAGTTTATCCTGTTTTATCTATGCAGCGCCTCATTAATGAGGTCTGTGCTCCTGTGTCAATAAGTAGTTTGATGTTTCTCCCACGATATACAGCACTTATCATAGTCATTTTCGGTCTGATTTTTGCTGGAACTAATAGGAATCACTGTCTCTGGCAGGGGGCGGACAGAGTGATGGCCCGTACGTCCCCATACTCAGTTAAAGATCTGGCAGATTGTCTGTTGTTCGCATTACCATCCTTGTTGTGACAATTTCTCGAAACATGACCCTGCATCCCACAATGATAGCAGATTCGATTCTCTTTACAATCCTTACGCTTGTGAGCCAGCTTATTGCATCTGTAGCATTGTACTGTTATGTTGAAAACTCTGTGTTCTTGTTTCTGCATCTCATTCAGTCGTCTTTGTGCTTCAACGAAACCAACAGCTGATTCTACTGCTTCCTGAAACGTTTTACATCGTGCCATTCTAACAGCTTTGCTTACTTCCTGTCCGTATAACCCATGAGTACATGTGTCCAAGGCTCTCTGGTTGGCTTTGAACAACTGAATGCGATTTTCATTTTTATCTTCTACTAACTCGTGCGTTTGAGCATTGATGTTTCGAATTCTGTCGGCAAACTGCTCGATAGATTCATCTCGTTGCGTTCGCAAACTGTAAAGCTGCTCTCTATACATCTGATCACGTTTTTACATTCTAAACTCATTGTAATCTTCTGTTTTCATGCAAGTAGGTGCTGCACTAATGAAATCTTGTGCTACTCCCGGAATTCTTAATTTGGTAACCATTAGCTTATCTTATGATCCTACAGTGCGGCACCTTCAAGTCTACGAAAAAAACACTTTCACATCGTCTTCGGGTTTCCCGCTAAACACTGGTACTGATGGCAATAATGAAAAATTCTTTATTGTAGTTGTACCTGTTCTGCATGAACTGTCATTTGACAAGTCTTTCTGCTTTTAACTGCCGAATCTCTTCTTGCAGTTCATTAATAACAGTTTGTAGATTGACAATGTTACTCTTGACTGGATTGTGGCATTTCGTCTAATTTAACGCCAATGAGTCACTCAAGTGTAAAATAAAACTCCATCACTGCCTTTCGTATTGTAACCAAACTGGAGTAGGTCCACCTGAATTCCAGCGTTGGATGTCCCTGAGTAGTCGGAAGATGTTCATGCTGCTGCTGCTGCTGCTCAAAGTTCACGTTGTGCTGCACCTCTTCAGGACTGTAGGTTTTCCATAATGCTGACACCAGTTGTTTGTGTTGTTGTCCCGGATTATGATTACACGAAATATTTGTCAGAATTTGTACGTGGTGGGTCCTTGAGGTACGGCAATACGCGAACACAAAGAAGTAAGTTTAAATAGTTTTACTAACAAAAGGCTAATTATAAAACACGCACACTACGCGCACCCTCATCACTGTGTCTGACATTCTAACAGCAGCTAATTACAATCGTATCAAAGTGCTCCATGGTGAGTTAAGAAAAGAGTCATATTCGCGCGCTGGTTATCTGGCGGGCTTACAGATGGGGGCCAGTGGCGTACTCTCATGTGGCGCACTGTGGCTGGACGCACGTCTACTGACCAAGCAAATTGTCAGCATTCCAAGATGGGTCGGCTGGCAAGCAAGAGTTTCATACTGTACGGCTACGTGCAAACCCATAGACCCTTACAATAGTGAATCTGTTGGTAGGATACATTCTGATGCATCAAGGCATAGTTAGGTAGCATGATGAAGTGTGGAGGTAAAAGTGTTAGAGGGAGGCAAAGGTTTGACTACAGTTAGCAGGTCCAAGATTGTGTGGTTTGCAGTTGTGATAGGCAGGAGAGCTGCATAGAACCAATCTTTGGACTGACGATGAGAGCAAGGATAATAATCCTAGAAATCTAAAATAGGAAATTTATGGTCTTGTTTGCAATGTCTAGACTACTTATACAAATTTTCCTTTTAAATTATTAAAGGGACTCATTTTTGGTGATCACTGTTCATGGAAGTATGAATATTTTTATGTGACTCTTCAATTTTAACAGTTATGTTGATTTCTCTTTTCTTTCAACTTCTGTGCTTTTCTTTTTAAGCCTGTTGTGCAAATAAGAGTTTAGAGGATAGGCTTGCTATATAACACAACTATACCGCTTGTCTGAAGAAAACGCAAAATCACATTTGAGGATTGCAGTTATGGCTGCTGTGTAAGAGTAACAAGAGTATGTGAACACCCTAACTTTTGAAACCTTGCAGATTTATTGATTATTTTTCATTGAATGCTGTTAAATGTAACGTAGATAGGGTAATCTACTGTGATATGCTTCAATACTGCTCCTCTAGAGTTATGAGCACATCTTCAATTGTGTACATTTTAGGATCTTTTGCGCCTGTGCAGCTGGGATGACATAATTGCCTTATAGTTCAAATACATACAGGCTTGATAAACAACCTGCACAGTTTGTGGCATACACAGCTAGTCCTTACCACTCAACTACAAGTTTTCATCAGTGCCAGCAGGTGGCAATGCACTGTGCAGATATTTACCTCTGGTCTCTTGCAGTTGGCATAAATGCCGTTAGATAGTAGCACACTCCTCAGATATGCCAATTGACTCACTATATAGTAAAATTATATTGGACGTAATTATTAAATTATTGTTACTATTGTTATTGGCAGTGGCCACAGTTGTATAAATTTGTTAACTGTCTTAACCGTTATACAGCAGACGCCTATTTCAGGCTTTTAGGTTTATAAGAGTCAAAAAATTTGTAAACATCCAAAACGTATACTTGTGAGCTGCCACTGGAGGATTTTAAGCTATTTGCTAGTCCTCTTACTTTTTACTACATGCCACACAAGTAGTCTTATGTACTGTCTTGAACATCACCGGTGCATTTACTTGTGAATAATAATTGCTTATACAATGGATTCTGCAGTTGTGGTTATAGTTGAACAGGAAATGCCATTAGAAGCAGATATCCATCTGTATATTAGGACTGAACTATAACAAAGCAAAGTAAATAAATTTCTGGTGTTGTTCTGTGCCAACTAGTGTGATTGTATCAGATTAGACACATTAGATGTGTCGCTTGTTTGATATATTGAAGGAGATATCAAAAAGTTCCATGACTGGCTCTGTAATACACCAGTGCAAGGCTGCACACAGATACTGGAAGTACCGATATCCAGAAGTGCCATGAGAGAGCATCCTGTTTACGTTGCGAGCTGTACAGCTGTGGCTATTCTCACCACATTTGTTTCCATGTCTGCATGAGTAGCAAGCTAGAACAAGTGAATGTGAGTTTTTGTGTGAAACTGGGGAAATCAGCATCAGAGATGCTCACTGTGATTGTGTAAGTGTACACTGATGTTGCAATGAGTTGTGCAAGGTGTTTTGACTGGCACATGTGCTTCAAGAAGAGAGCATCATCAGCAGAAGACATGAGAGATCGGTTCGACATCCCACAGGCAAAACACTGAAAAATGTCAAATATATTTGGCAGCTTTCGCGTGAAGATTGTCAGAACAGTCCACAGCGTTGTGACCACTATTGTTGTGTAGGCAATCCTTACGTGTGATTTCAGTATGTGTCATGTTGCTATCAGGTTTGTCCCCAAGCTGCTAACTCGGTTGCAGAAGGAACACTGTGTTGAAGTCTGCCGAGACCACCATCAACATGCCTTAAAGGACCCATCCTTCATGCCGAGGATCATTACAGATGATGAAATGTGCACTGTGTATGGGTACGACTGTGAGACGAAGCAAGTCATCACAGTGGAAAAGCCAGTCATGACTGAAAAAGGCAAGGCAGATCCACAGCATGACAAAGTGCACACTCGTAGTCTTTTTAGACATTTGCATCATTGTACATCATGAATTCGTCCCAAGGGCTCAGGCTGTCAATAGCGAGTTCAAGAGGTATTAACCCATGTAATGGGGGGAGGTGGAGGGGACATTCAGTGAAAGGGACCATATTTGTTGTGTATGAAAAACTGGTTGCTGCATGACTGTGCACCCTGTCACTGCTTCATATTAACACAAGAGTTTCTCACCAGAAACAGTATTATCACAGTCCTTCCCCACCGTACCGGATTTGGTTTTTGCAGACAATGCCGTCTTCCTGATTATCAAGGTACAGCTCAGAGGTTACCATTTTGCTACCACTACTGAGTTCCAGCACAAATTGCAGAAGGTGCTTGACAAGTTTCGAAAAGAAGACTTCCAGGACACATTTTATCAGTGGCAGAAATGCTGGGAGTGCTCTACTGCTGTACAAGGTGGTGCTTTTGAAGGTGGTGGTGGTGTGTAAGTGCAGATTGTAAATGAAGTATTTTTTGATACAGTATTGTCAGAGTTTTTCAGTATCATTCCTCCAGTATTCTAAACGTTTGTAGCAAACGTCAGAGAAGCCAACGTTTTGAATTGTCGTTACTGTATGCATGGTTTTCTTGTGTTGTGCTTGAAGATTTATGGTGAGTACTGATGTTCTAGTGTTTTTATGGGCACAGCTGCTCATTAATATATTGACAGGTGAATAGGAATGTGATAAACCCTACATGTCATGGACTTAATGAAAGGGAAGCAGTTGGTATATAATTTGAGATTACCATGACAGTTGTACGGTTTGCTTCTATGATAATTATAATGGTGTAGTCACATGTGCTTTTTCAGTGTGAAGCTATATTAATGTTAGCTGAAAACTTATCTTGCTCATGATTTCTTTCACATTGTGAAATACCCTGTGTTACATGTTATCAGCCAGTGTGAATGGAGCACACTGAGGCTATTTAAACTACATCCTCCAATCCATGTTCTGAAAAAAATATGGATGCTTAATGACAGAGGCTCAATAGATCACACATTCATAGGGAGTGTATTTAGTCTGCGGTGGAATGAGCAAATACAACTACTCCCTGTATAGTGGAGATATTGACCTGGTATAGACATCAAAACAGAGAAGTTAAGCGTTGTAACTCAGTGCTACATTGATCCGGCCATATAGGTTATCTGGGGATGTGCGGACCGTGTAAGGTTACCATCAAGGGTGATTTTGTTGGTAAATTAACTGTGTGTAACCTACTGAACTTCCCCAAGTTATAGTTTTGTAATTTCTTTTTGTTTAGTTGATTTGTATTGAAAATTTGACAAAATGACAACTCCTTAATACAGGAGACCCATATCTGCTATTAAAGTGCGCGTCATTTATGTTGGCGGCTGAGTTTAGGTTCATTCTGCGCATCTGGCGTCACAAAACACAGTCAGCCAATGAACAGAGAACGACGTTGCCAGATCTCGACTGCAGTGCAGAGCATGGACGAGTGTCTTCAGTTTTAGAAACGTTCAGTCATAAATAAAGTAATAGAACAAAAGCAATGTCTTGATAGCAGACTTTCTTTTATAGAAAGTTTGGAAAAAGCATTCTTTATACCAATAGCTTCATATTCTATTAATTAATTAAACCAAACAAGCAATAAGACTCCTAATTCAGGCGATAGCAAGGAAAGGTGTTTGTATCAATCTCACAAACCGCTTTTTCGCAACAAAGAACAGCGGTAATTGTTTATTTCCTATTGTACTTCGATGAAGCGTGAGTAATTCATAGTCATACCAACAGTTTTTGTCAGTACTTTGCGTGACATGTTAGAGTCCTCATGGCATTCTGTGTGTAGACGAGCTGTGTTAGTGTAATGGTTAAGTTGTTGGGCTTCCATGCCAAAGGTTATGAGTTCAAGCCTTGTGTGGTGTGTAAAATTTTCATTATTTGAAAACAATATGGAAGTGCATTACTTCACGAATTATATTCGTTTGAATGCAATTTTTTGAAATTTCTAGTGCTTTGTCTCTTCATTAACCCTTTCGCTGCTGCAGACACGTGCTCCCCGCATTCCGCGCTGTGCGCGATTTTGTCATCACTGCACTGCTCGCCTGTGCAGACACATGGTGTTCCCACTGCTTTGACACACTTATAATTCAATTTCACAAAAACTATTTGGCCCAAAAATTTGATTTTTACACGTCTTCTTGACTGATACCTTCCCCCCTCAACTTTTACCTCTGCAAACTCTTCAAAATTTCGTGCAGTGGTTTACAATATTTAATGCTGCATAATAACTGCGTTGAACATCGAAACAGAATTAAGCCATTTATCGGGGGAAGGTATCAGTCAAGAAGACATGTAAAAATCTAATTTTTGGGCCAAATAGTTTTTGTGGAATCGAATGACAAGAGTGTCAAAGCAGTCGGAACACGATGTGTCTGCACGGGCGAGGAGTGCAGTGACAAAATCGCGCACAGCGCGGAATGCAGGGAGCATGTCTTTGTAGCAGCGAAAGGGTTAATGCGGCCGTGGTAGCTTTACTTCATGAACTGCGCGCTCCCCCCTAAACGTAAGCTTGCGAACTATGCTATACTATGGCGCTGCTTCTATTGGCGCGTGCGTCGTGTGCAACTGGCAACGCAGCAATCTCCCGCATCTGGGCGGGCATGCGCGAGCCGCCAAGATAAAAGAATTGAACTATACTAACTTTGATTGCATTTCAGTGAGCTGAGTGGGAGGGAGCAGCAATCAGCCAATAGAGCTCTTTGTAGAGGGCTATGTCCTAGAAATACAGTAGATACATAAGGAGTCTTGTCATGCACTGCTGGCTACATACTAGCAACTCTGCGCCCCCCCTGCCACTGATGGAATCTGTCAGTCTCAAAGTTAATTAGTTTTTTGGAACCTATAAATTTCAACATACACATTTAAGGGAAGCTAAGTGTTCATTTATGATTACTATTGCACATCTGTTTGGTACTTCAGGCTATGTAGTAGGGTCCGTGCCAGATATCAAACTTTCCGGCATGCTAATTTTGAAGTACAGTCGGGCATTATCTTTCAACTTCGTGATTTGCCTTATACTGCACAAAATATTTTTTGGCTTGTCTCCATTAAATTATAGATACCTTCCAAGTAAATCAGCATCCATCAAAAACTTCAGTAGCTTGTTGATTTGCTGTGGATGACTGCCCTATATCATACGTAATCAGGGTGTATACCACCCGGGACAACTGGGAGATACGGGAAAAACCTGGGAATTTTTTCATCCAGGAGAAAACTGGGAAAAACCTGGGAATTTTTCAGAATTGCGAGACGTTTTTGTTTTAGTTTTCAGTTAAATTTTTGTAATTTTGACTTGTAAGAAACAATACTCTAACAAAGAATATTACTACATCCTGCTACTGCAGAAAAATATTGCAGCAACAAAACATGAATGGGAGAGAGAAAACAAAAAACCAAAATAAAACTTAAGTTGCAAAGGAAATGTGCCATATACAACAACAAAACAGTGCTCATACAAGCGTCTTCCAACAGCAGAATGTGTCAAAGGCTTTAGGAAGACTCTGTAATGCTTCATAACAACAAATTGCCTCTGATGAGTGTGAAGTCACAACTGTTTACATTAGTTTCGTTTGAGCAGTTGCGAGCGGGCTCATGCACATGGCCAGTTGTCACACATGTGTAGTACCTTCTCCTGTTACTGGATACAGAAGTATGCCTGTTAGCTGTGTAGGCAGTAGCAACTAGCAGCAAGATGCTACCCGGAAAAATTTTACTGGCGTCCACAAACCGGGGTATCTGCCGTGGGCGGCAAGAATTCATATTCTTGAGGAAAAAAGCCTTGTTTCACAAAGCGCCTAGTATCTAGCGCATGTTGGTCTATTGATTATTCATATGATTTTGAAACTCTTCGCTGTTGGTTTTTGAACATTTGTAAACTTAGAATAAGTTTATTTCAGAATCGATCGTAAGTTGATTTTTGAATGCGTGCATAGTGTAAGTCATGTCTCTGCCAGGGGAATCCCCATCACATCTAGAAATAAAACTTTCCTGTAAACAGAAGGGGACGGGGCTGTACGAACTGAGCGGAATAAAGCTGAATGGGTGAATGTCAATCGCTGTTTGTTTATGTGATTGACTGGGTTTGCGAATGATCAGCATTGTTTATAATTACCAGTGAAATTTGTAGATTCAGACTACTAGAGTGGAAATAAACTACTAGCAGGAATAACAGGTAAGAAAAATTATGTACTATTTTCTCGATGTATCCAAGAAAATGAAATTCTGATAGAAAATTTTTGGCCAGACCGCTACACAAGTAGCAAATGGCCAGTTGTACAGACCCCAGTAGCAGCCACCTAAGTTCTATTCTGGGAGTAGCGTGGAAAACACTTCGTAAGAACACGTAATAACGCCTAACCAGAGAATAAACGCGCAATAACTAAGCAGTTGATTGTGGCAGGGTTAATGGAATTAAGCGGAGAATAAGTTTTGACACTGGCTGGAATAGTTACAGAATTAGTGATGACAAGATTGTTTGTTAGAATGAGGAAGGAGAAGAAACGGGGACATCACACAAATCATGGGAGAAAATGACGATTCCAAATTTATGATGTAAAAATTTCGCACTGCTACTTTTTGATCGCATGCTTGAGAAGCTGAAGTGTATGAATGAAATGTGAAACTATTTCTGAACATAAAGCTTTTTGCTTGTAGTAGGCCTAATAGGCATTTGATATTAATACTTCATGAATTATATCCTGTCGTGTTAAAAAAAGTGACCATTTGTGCTAAAACAGTCTGTTTGTTTAGTGTGTGTTACAATTGCTGCAGTATTAGACAGTCCTATTTTGTTTTATCTAGCAGACAGTGACAAAATACATGTAATCAGGTTGAGAAACCACACCAGTTTTAGGTACTGTTTGCATTAACAGATTTTTCAGTATTAGGCGACGACATTTCGTTTTTTCATGTGGCAAAGCATTTGATGAAGTTTGATGAGGTAATAGATCCTTTCGCAGAAAGGAAAGGACACCACGCAAAGCTGTAGCAAAGTTGGAGAGAAAAAAATGCCGGGGCTGCAGGATTAAAGAAATGTGGACTGTCTTGCTTGTCATTTGCCTTTATTGGTTTCATGTATCCTATATTTCATTTTATGTTACACATGGCATCCATTATATGTTTGAATTCCACAGAGCGAAATACAATGACATGCGATAGAAGAATGCTGTGTGGAGAGGTGTGGCACTGCACTTTGGTGCAGACCAAATAACATGTCTTACATTTCTTCGAACACATTTTATGTATCACACTCTTCAGAAAGATGTGCACTACAAAATGAACATATTTTTGAAAAGTTGATTTTTTTTTTTTTTCCAACTTTTTGGCGTCCTACCTCAAACGCTCGAGGGGGGCCATGGTTAGGGAATATCGTAAATATGGGGCTGATGCACAGAGGAGTCAGAGTTGTAGTGGGGAGGTGGGTGGTCTCTACGTGACCTGCATTTACATTAAGTGATTTTGCTATTTCCTCTTCGTTTATTGCTCTCACGTCAAATGAAATCAAAACGGATTTCTGTGGCCGGGAGCTATCAAGTGAATTAAAATACATTCACATACTCATGGAAGGCTAAAATGTTATTAGTTTCAGATTTTATTTCCCCTTTCTGACAGCCAAATATTAATCGCCTTTCAGAATAATGAAGTTATTTTTGTCGGTTTGCTAAAGAAATTTGGCTTTTATTAATCTTTTCTGCCGAGGCAGTCAATTTATGTGAAACAAAGTGTTTAATTCCACACTGTTGGCTAGTTTCAACTGTTCGCTGCGTTTCAAAGGTGTTTCTTTTTATCTTCTAGCACATATGGCATTATGCCGTAATAAAGAACCAAACATGAGATGATACAGTTCTGGTTCTCCAAGAAAATTTACATCCGAATCTGGACATATGAATGTGCACTGTAGGCCGAATTATGCATTTTAGTATGGTTCACAAAATTTCAATGCTCTTGGAGTACCCTCTGATGTCTTGTATCTTTTATGACGTAATGTTTTACACGTTCAAGCATACGGGCTTCCTGTGCCATCGTAGCTGCACATGCACGGTGACGCCTGTTACCTGGCGCTTTCTGGCAACTGCTGAAACGAACCTATTTCCAACAGGTGGCAGGAAAATATTGTAAATGGTTGTTTGAAAAGCGTTACTTTCAAAGTAAATTTTCTTTTATGCAAGCTGAACTATGTGCGAGAATGTACAATGAATTTCTTAAATCACAGAGCGTTTGCCTCTCATTTAAAAATAAACTCTTTGAGGACGATCATTTAGAAAAATTTTGAGCCCAGATGATCAGGCATTTATATCGTTACTAAAAATTTTGCTGTCACATTTGTGTCATGTATCTTAAAGTGTAACACGCACAAAAAAGATCAATATTATATGTGAAAGCTTAGCTTCTCTTGCAGCTAATTAATCTTAGAGACCAATATTATATGTGAAAGCAACACTATGTATATTAATTTAAACCATACTTAACAGTGATGTTGCTATTGGCTGACTGTCACGTGTGCTATGCTCTGAATATCAGCTGTCGTTGGCTGGCGAGATCATGTGACATGAGCTGTGACTGGCTTACAAAAGCGCATCGCAATCTCGATTTACATGCTTCAGAAAGTAACATGCGGTGTTTGGTGGAATTCAAATTTATACTTTCATAACACGAAAATATGCAGTGTACATGTTGCTGCACATCAAAGATATTTCAAAAACTTTTTTATTTATTATTATTATTATTATTATTATTACTATTGAGTTCGGTTTTCTAAATGGCCGGGAAATTCTACGCTGGTGTATAAAACCATAACTGTTCAATGGATTGGTAAGCTTTACTGTTCCAAGAAAAAGTATACTGTCACTTACCATGGAAAAAGTGTGTTTTCGCCTGGGAGAAAATGTATTTTTAACTGGGAAATATGGGAAAAATGCAGGAATTTTCTTTTCTTGTCATCATATACATACCCTGGTAATGCTATCTTCTGCCTGCCCACCATAGTTTTTTTTGAGGAGCTTCAAAGCCTAAACAGAAGCTTATTTAATTTATCCCACTGTGTCGGGGGCTAGACTAGACCCGCAGTTACTCCTTACCTGCTGTAAGAGTCAGCCAAAAGGAGTCCTGTACTTACAAGGGGAGGCCGCCAATTGTGAAATTCAGATTCGATTCATACTGCGCATAATAAAAGCTCATGGCCAGAGGTGTAATGTGGCAAAGCACCAAGACGCACTTCTCAGCCGTTGTCGAGAAAATCGACAGTTGCGGTGAAATACTCTCGATGATTAATAATTTTCTACAGCGTCGTGGCGCAGTGGTAAGCGCTCGGGTTCGTAATCCGAAGGTCACCAGATCGAATCTCGCGCCATGCAATTTTTTTTTATTATTAGTTTTTTGTAATTCAAATATATATATATATATATATATATATATATATATATATATATATATATATATATATATATATATATATATATATATATATATATATATGTTGGTGAAGGCGGATCACTCTCCAATTGTACCACCTCCATTTCTCCGTTTTTTTTTTTTTTTTTTTTTTTTTAACAGGGTGTACCAAAGCTCTCCCGTCCGCACTGATTTTCGACAATGTTATAAGTTGCGCTAGGGACCGCATCTACCTTCTTTCGAAGTTAGCAGGCAACTACGCTGTTATGCGGTGGCTCGTTTCGGCCAATTCAACATCTGTTATTCAAGTGTAACGAGCGAGTAACGGAGTTTATATTTCATACCTGCCACAGGAAATTTGTGTTCGTGGGGTCTCTATTCTAATTCGAATGTTTGACTTACGCTATACGTATTCGTTTCGGAATATCGTTTCTACGTCTTCCGTTAACTATACGTGTTTAACATTATGAAGACAATTAATAACATTTGTGAAATACAACTTTGTTTGCGGAAAACATAATGATGTTCGAAGTTGCCAGTTTTTCCACGACAAACTACTTCCAACAACTTATTATATTCATAATTGTTGCAACTGATTGCCGGGAATTTTATATATATATAAATTATAAAAAAACAAATACTTAAAAAAAAAAGAGGTTGCATAGCGCGAGATTCGATCCAGCGACCTTTGGATTACAAACCCCAGCGCTAACCGCTGCGCCACGACGCTGTACAGAATTATTAATCGTAGAGAGTATTCGACCGCAACGCTTTCTTTTAACTCGATTTTCTCGACAACGGCTGAGAAGTGCATCTTGGTGCTTTGCCACATTACACCTCTGGCCATGAGCTTTTATTATGCGCAGTATGAATCGAATCTGAATTTCACAATTGGCGGCCTCCCCTTGTTAGTTAAACTTTTACATTAACAATTTGGCTATTATTAGGACCTCTGTAAGCCTTAGCTCATCTCACGACTTCTCCCTCAACATTTTTGGCTTTATTACTTATGATACCCATTATGGGGTTGACCTCAATTTTTCTAAATTTTATAAAAATTCGGGCCATTTGGGGAAAGATGCATAATCTATCCACCATTCACTCTAGTCTTTGGCACCTACTATTAGGCCCACCATACATGGAGCAACTCAAATGAAACCCATTGGCTAAATAAGTGGGTAACCAGTCGATTATGAATAAGGGACCCTCACAGTTGCAGCCCCTTGACAATGCAGGACTTGCTCTGTTTGTAGCTGAGCTGTAACATACCTGTGTGTGCCAAGGAATAGGTGCCTGCCCAGTCTAAGACACTGGGACTCTGTGCAATGCGTTCTATGCCAGGCAGCCTTAGCCATTGCAGGGTGGCACCTATGGAGAAAGCTAGCCATCAGAGTGAGTGGTATCAGGGTGGATGATCCACAGTGAAGTGGATCAAACTCACTCATATCAGTGACCATGCCAACACAGCTTTCTCATCAGACAGAAGGCAAGATTTTAATGCAGAGGCTTACAACCATTTGGTGTTTACGTTTTTGACCACATCATCAGGTGTGGGTATACTCCAGAACTGACTGATAAATCTTTTGCAACAACTGTTTTTCATCGAAAATATTGAGTATAGGTTTAGAGAAGTTACTATAGTATAGGAATTGAGAAATGGATCTTTGTTGATGGAAACTTCGAATACTAACCAATCACAGGTGCTTCAGTCTGTCACAAGTTCGGGGATATATCAGTTGTTTGTTGTATTCAAAAAGGACCTAAGGATAGTAGAGTGGACACTGGGAGCTTTCACCCCAGCCTTCAATGGAAATGTTTTACCTGAAAAAGTTGAGTCGTGGTTTATAGGTGTGATTTCAAACCCTATTTTTCTCCTATGAGACATTTCAGGTGCCAGAGGTTGGGACACACGTCCTCTCACTGTACTAATGAGGTTACTTGTGGGTTGTGTTTAAGGGCAATGCATGAGGGCAGCCCTTGAGAAAAACCATCTACATGTGTGAAATACCCAGAACTCATCCTCCTCTCCACCCCCCCCCCCCCCCCCCTTCAACAGTTTTCAAGAGGGAAAAGTAAGTATAAAATGTGGGACTGCATGTATTGCCATGATGCCAATAAAAAGTTGACAATTCCATCCAATTGATATGATGTCAAACTTTGCAAATATTGTCAAGGTCCGCACCAAGCATGATGGCACAGTCTTGAATAGCAACTCTTGGCCTTAGCCACATGTCAGGCCTATTTTCCAGGCGGGGGAGGGGACTTCAGCTTCCTCGAGTCCTCAGACCCACAGTTTGGTTGGTAACTGCCCCATCATGGCAACCAGAGATGTCATCATCTGGCATCAGGGAAGAGGACACCAGCCAAGATCCATCCGCGAGGATTAAGCGAACCAGTGGCTGACAGAGCCACAGGCTGTAGGTCGTAGGAAAAAATGACCTCCTTCTGGCCCAGAAGTCAAGACAGGGAAGTCATCACAGAAACAGAAATCTCACATGGGAAGGGAAGAAAGAAAAAAATAGAAAGTTAAACTGAATTCTGCTGCACTGGTCGATCCAGCTCCAATCTCACCAGAGTTCTAGCATATGAATACCAATGATGAATTGCACATTGTGGTGGAACACTACTCAAAAGTAAAGTAATTTGTACTTTCGTTTCCCATTCACTTTTTTCTCAGATCCCAATATGATATGCCTTTAATGAAACTGTGACAGCAACCATTGCCAGCTCCAGGAGAGACAGTTCTCAGAAACCCAACTCCTTACTGTTAAGAGCTTTTCATGTGTTTAAACATGCAATACATGAAATAAAGACTTGTTACAAACTAGTTTAAAATGTATGACAGTTTTCATCATGTAATAACTTAATTATTTCCATTATACACACACATACAGTTTGCAGTAAAGAAAAATCAAACTAATAATAAAGAGTTAAAAAGAAAATTTAACAAAATAGAAACTGCAAATTAGTTAGGAAATGGAGGGTGATACGTAAAAGTGTTAGAAATTTGGAAGAGACTAAGAGGAGGATAGTAATTAATAGGTAAAATGATGCACACCACAGTCACTGTTTGGAAGTGAGAGCCTTGGAATTGCATCAAACCTTTTTCTTTAGATTTGACATTAGAATTTGTGTACATAAGCTATAAAGCTACAAATCCTACTGTAAAATGCTGAGGGGACATCTGGAAGAGTCTACACTCATATGCTCTGAAGCTGTCAGTGAGCAGGTGCCACTACCATTGTTTTAGAAGCTGTTCCTTTTCATATCTACCTGTCAGTTAGGATATTATATACTATTATATGCTTACCTCCGGACAGATTTATACTATCACGAGCTGGTAGAGCTAGTGGAACAGCTCCCACTTGGGGCCTTCAGTGCCCACAGTCCTCTGTAGTGCAGGGAAACCACATCTAGCAGGGGTCAAGTAATAGGACAATTAATTTCAGAACTGCAGTCTATCTTCCTAAACCTGGAACTGTACTACACATTTCCGTACGGCGCATGGAACTTACTCAGTCATTGAGCTTACAGTTTGTAGCCTGTGCATCTTACCCTTGATCCAGTGGTACATCTAGGCAACATATGCAACTCTGACCACTTTCCTATCATTCTCTCTTTCGTAAACCACCGACCCTTGGAACAATTACAATACAGTGGTCACCTCCAGAGCACTGTTCCTATTGGACACCTGTGCCGAGTTGGTCTGAAGAAATAGCTGCAGCTGTCAGATAGTATTGCTTAGACACAGACACCATCCTTCTGCAGAACATTTTATAACATTCAAGAGACTTAGAGGAGGCACGATTTTTAATAAAAGGAGAAAGCAGGGGTGTTGGGAACAGTATTTGTCATCTACACCATGTGATCAAAAGTATCCGGACACCTGGCTGAAAATGACTTAAAAGTTTGTGGCACCCTCCATTGGTAATGCTGGAATTCAATATTGTGTTGGCCCACCCTTAGCCTTCATGACAGCTTCCACTCTTGCAGGCATACATTCAATCAGGTGCTGGAAGATTTCTTGGGGAATGGGAGCCCATTCTTCACGGAGTGCTGCAATGAGGAGAAGTATCGATGTCTGTCGCTGAGGTCCGGCACGAAGTCGGTGTCCAAAACATCCCAAAGGTGTTCTGTACGATTCAGGTCAGGACTCTGTGTAGGCCAGTCCATTATGGGGATGTTACTGTCATGTAACCACTCTGCCACAGGCCATGCATTATGAACAGGTGCTTGATCGTGTTGAAAGATGCAATCACCATCCCCAAATTGCTCTTCAGCAGTGGGAAGCAAAAAGGTGCTTAAAACATCAATGTAGGACTGTGCTGTGGTAGTGCCATGCAAAACAACAAGGGGTGCAAGCCCTCTCCGTGAAATATACGACCACACCATAACACCACTGCCTCCGAATTTTACTGTTGGCACTACACACATTGGCAGATTATGTTCAGGGCATTCGCCATACCTACACCATGCCATTGGATCACGACATTGTGTACCATGATTCGTCACTCCACACAAGTTTTTCCACTGTTCAATCGTCCAAGGTTGACAGTCCTTACACCAAGCGAGGTGTCGTTTGGCATTTACCGGCATGATGTGTGGCTTACGATCAGCCGCTTGACCATGAAATCCAAGTTTTCTCACCTCCCACCTAACTGTCACAGTACTTGCAGTGGATCCTGATGCAGTTTGGAATTACTGTGTGGTGATCTGTGCTGTATGTGTCCCTTCACATTTCCACATCACTATCACATCAGGAACAGTGGTCCTATGGGTGTTTAGGAGTGTGGAAATCTTGCTTACAGACGTATGACATAAGTGACACACAATCACCTGACCACGTTCAAAGTCTGGGAGTTCTGCAGAGTGCCCAATTCTGCTCTCTCGTGATGTCTAATGACTACTGAGGTCGCTGATATGGAGGACCTGGCAGTAGGCGGCAGCACAATGCACCATATTTCTACTAAGATTGAAACAACTTCAGAAATTGTTGTAAATAAATGGATAAAATATTTAACAGCTACACCTTAATAAAAATATAACACATAGTAACTCATTGTTACATCGTTTTTTTATAAGTTAGTTCTACCCTATCCTATTTCTGGGCGCAAACATTGATAACACGAGATATGAACTCCTGCCGTTTGGTTAAAGATTCACAGTTCCCTTCACTATTGCCAAGTTTGACTGTGTCATTTGTCATTGTGTTAGAAAGGTAGGTTTTAATGTGTTTTAATGTACTTTTGCTGCTTTAGCAAGACGTAGTGGTTTCTGGAATTGCAAGAATCAGTGACAGTAATTTCACACAATCAGCGAACACTGTTTTCAATCCATTGTTTATAATGAATTTAACGAGGTCCTGAGAAGTAGCCCTTGATCCTCAGTGCTGTAAATAAACATAAGTTATCCTTTCAGTTTTCCACTGTTAAAGAAAGGATGCATTTTAAGCAGTTTTTAAACTTAGTTTTGGAAAATAGTTTGGCATACTATAAACGAGAACTTTTTTCTCATTTACTACAAGTTCTGTAAAATGTATTTCACGAAGTCCTGGAATCTAGTTTCCATGTTTACTACTGTGTTAATTATTTCAAATGCTAGCCTTTAAATTTCTGAAAGTGCTTGTTTCATTTAAATTAATTTGATATACGTGCGCAGAATTTATAAGGCTCTTAGCTTCCACTAAGCATTTTAGAATAATTTCCTCACATCTCAGTCTTTGGACAGCCTTAATGCAGTTTTCAGTTTTGAATCTACAGCATCTTATGTCCACAGTTTTACTTTTGTAAGATGTCAGACAAAATACTTGTATGCTGGAAAATTGAATTTTACAGCTGCAGTAGAAAAAGAAAAGTTTGATCATCCAGTGTGCTATTTAGCCCAATTTCTTGATGTACAGAGATGTATAGAATTATCATCCCAGCCTTCATTATTTATCACTTCATTAAATGCTGCTCTCAGGTCTGCATAGAATAATGGTTTGTCCAGTGCGTGAATGAAAATTCCATCTTGTTTCACAAGAACTTGGTAGTTTAAATCCCCTTTCCCTCAGAAGTTAACTTCTTTTACTGGATTAGCTAAAAATGTGTGAAATTCTGATACATTGGCCACAAAAAGTTTTACGTGCGTAATTTTTATTACAAGCATGGAGGAGGATTAGGTTCACCTGATGTGCATAGCAGTGGATGAAGAGAGCATGAAGATATGCTTTTTTTGCAATAGACTGGACACCATAATTTTTCCCTGCTATTTAATTGCATTTTTGCAATATAATTTGTTTTCATCATTATTCCAACCATGTAGCACTTGCAACAAAGTAATGGCTATTTCTTGTATACCTCGGTTTTTTTGATACACCATAAAACCCTATAAATCTCTCTCATATTTCTCCTGATTCGTTATTTGAAAAATGAAAAATTGCACTCATTTGACTTCTAATTGAGACATCTGTTGTTTCGTAGGATTATCCTGATATAAAAGGACTATATTTAACCAGAATGAGATTTTCACTCTGCAGCAGAGTGTCGCTGATATGAAACTTCCTGGCTGATTAAAACTGTGTGCCCGACCGAGACTCAAACTCGGGACCTTTGCCTTTCGCGGGCAAGTGCTATATTTAACTTCAGTTGAAATTGTTCTTTAACAACATCTGTAATACAAGCTATGAATTCATTCTATTTGTCAAAGGAAGTGCCTTTAAATACTCCATCAAATGCTAAGTGATCTTTCTCGAAGAGCTAAATCTTGCCATGCTAAAAAGCAGATAGTCGAAATGGGTTTCTTCATTATACTTCTGTTTCGATCAACCTCCTTCTTATGTTTCAAAGCTTCCAGGCATCTTGCTTCTGAAAGAGCATGTTCAATTTTTACTGTACCTAACTGATTGTATTTAAAAGTTGCTGTGATATGTGAAATGGAGTATACATGCTTTTTAGCTTTCAAAAGGAAATTTTGAAGATACTCTTCACCCACCCCTTGCTTAAACCATTCGAAACTGTCATTGCCCATTCCAAATAGTACACAGTAAAAACAAAAAAGTTGTGTTCTTACGACACTTCCACTTTGGAATTGTGCCATTGTGTTAAAAAATGTCTTACAAATTTTCTGCAAGTTTTTTTAATGGACAGACCTGGCTTTGTCTTTTGTTCTTTCACCTGGAGTTTATCTTCCAAAGAAAGACAAGAGAAGAATGCAGGGTTTTCAGTTAAAACGATTCAGTAGATCTTGTGATGAAATAAATGTGTCCATGGCAGTTTGAGGTAGTCAACAATACCATGCATTACAAGATAATGATTTAAACATTACACAACATACAGTTTTCCTTTCATGATGATGGCACCTCAAACATGACATGGCACACCGAAATATACTTCATTAATCAGTTAATCATTACCACCGCTTACTACATTTTAACCACAAAATTCATGTTCTAGGTTTCACCATAAGCATGTCTAGTACTGTTGATATGAAAACCTAGAGACATACGACAGAACTACCAATGTTTGAAATACGTAAGGCTACTAAATTTTAGTCTGAAGAACAATGAAAATACGTAGGCTATTTCCTGTCATCTTGCAACAACACCCAGTGACACATTCACATTTATTTTCTATGAATTATGAGTGTCTTCTTGATATTTGTGTTTATTTAAAACACTTAAATTTGTGTTTATTTAAAACACTTAAATTTAGAGTTAATGGTTTCTCATTCTGCCTGGCTTGCTGCTAGTGTGGTAGACGATGCAAAGTAGTGCTATCTGTTGGGGTACCGAGGAATGACTTGTCATTCCCTTTAGGTGCATATCCACCTGCTGGTGAGAAGTAGGAACTAATCAAACTTTGGCTTTTAAAAACTGTATCCATGCCATAGAAACCACAGTCTGCCACGTGAAAGAAACGAGCTTACTGGCCGTGCTTGTAGTAAGTATGGAATTCTGTGCTGCTATTGGTTGCAAAGCTAGAGGAGTGATAAGTTATACTGGTTGGTGCATACAAGAAGTTCAAAAGTAAAATATTCGAAAATTTGTATGAGGGTACGTGATCAGGTTGGATTAAGTCCAGCTTGGATGAATTTTTTTGGGTAGGTCCAGTGTTAGAGCCTTAATGGACACTTTGCCACTGTTCCACAGTGCTTTAGAAGAGTGTTTGGACACAGCCCCAGGACCTAATAAAATCTACAATCAAATGCTTAAACACCTCAGAAACATGGCAGGAGAGAATTATTATTCCTACCATTAAAACAAGAAAAGACCATCAAATTTTAGCTAATTATCAACCATTGTCTCAAACGAATGAGCTGTGTAAATTATTTGAAGGAATGGTCAACTGATGATTGTGTTGGTGCCTCGTAGGTAAAGAACATTTATGACAATTTTGGAGTGGCTTTTGGGCATTTGGTCCACCAGAGACCAATTGATTTGTCTGGAACCTGCAGTGCGCAGTGCTTTCACACATTACCAACACCTGAGCACTGTGTTCTTTGAGCTGCAGAAGATGTACAATATCACATGGTTCTGTGAGATCCTGACTACTCTGCACGAATTGGCTTCTAGTTTTGGTCACCCATTTTGACCCAGAATTTCTTCTCCCTCGCACTGTTTCAGGTCCAAAATAGGTTGACCTCAGCAACCAATACACGCAGGAAAGTTGGGTCTCTCAGGGATCGGATTTGAGCGTAACCCTCT
Source organism: Schistocerca serialis cubense (assembly GCF_023864345.2). Lineage (NCBI taxonomy): Eukaryota > Metazoa > Arthropoda > Insecta > Orthoptera > Acrididae > Schistocerca > Schistocerca serialis. Next base: position 1,026,688,092 of record NC_064640.1, on the reverse strand, counting down.
TTACCATTGCCATCAATGATATAGTGACTGCTGTGGGACACTCAGTCACACCATCATTGTATGTGGGCAACATTTGCCTGTACTACAGCTTTACATCATTGTGCACTGCAGGACGTCAATGTCAAGGGCCCATACAGAAAGTATGTAGCTGTTGCTGAATCTTGGATGTAAATTTTCTCCCACAAAAGCCAACATTATGCACTTTCGTATACTCAGCACTGTGCACACGCACCAAGAACTTTATCTTGATAACAGGTTACTAGAAGTCATTGAAACTTTCAGATTTTTAGACTTTTTATTTGACAATAAGTTAATGTGGTTACCACGTATATGACAGCTCAAGGCAAATTGCATGAAGAAACTTAATACCTTCAAATTTCTCAACAGCACCTCCTGGGGCACAGGCTGCACAGTTCTCGTGGTGTTCTACAAAGCTTTGATTTTATTCTGCTCGGACTAAAAATGTGTCACTAGTGGGGTCACACCATAACCAGTACTGAGCTTAATTAGACCCTGTCCACCACAGTGATGTGAAATTGGCAACTGGAGCATTCCACCTAAGATTTGTAGGCTTTTTCCTGGTTGAAGCTGTTATCCTACCACTGAGGGTCAGACTTCAGCAACTCTTGGTGAATTATAGGGTTACAGTCTGTTAGATACCTACTCATCTGTGTTACTCGACTATTTCACAATCAGCAGCCCAGACTGTTTACGGATCACCCAAAAATGGGTAGACCAGTTGGGATATGATTGAAGGCCGTATGCAAGGACCTCAGACTGCCTCCTCTTGTCTGTTCCAAGAGTTCCCTCTCAGCACCTCTGTGGTATGTATCCAGTGTTATGATTTGAACAGACTTATTTTATGGCCCTGAGAAAAATCCTGATCCCACCATTCTCAGATACCTATTCCTTTCAGTTCTCTAGAACTACTACCCATATTTGACATGCATCTAAAAGGATGGATCAAAAGTCAAAGACAGGTTGGTCATACTTTTCACCCACAAAGGGGCATCAGAAGTATTCTCTGCTGAGTGGGTGGAGTATATACACCGCAGAGTTGGTTGCCATAACACAGACTCTGCAGTACATTCAAACTCTCACCACAAAGGTCTTCTTGTGATTTGCTGTGACTCTGTAAGCTGTTTACAGGGCATATCTCAGTGCTACCCTAGAAATGATAGTGGCACACTTGAACTCTGAGACCGGGTACAAACTTCAGAGTGCAGCCATGGCATAAAATTTTGAAAACCTAGGCTATGGAATGGCAGGCTACCATGACCCTTAACTAGTTGAGAGCAGTGAAGGGGTCCACGAAAAGGTGTGACATACTTCACTCCATGCCCTTCGTTAAGATGCCATCATCATACTGTGCTGACTAAGCACTGGCCACACCATACTTACCTGTGAATTCCTTTTGCGCCAAGATTATCCCTCCGGTACAACTGGTGTCATCATTTCGTGATAGCCCATATTAGTGGTGAGTGTTCGCTGCAGGCTCATCAGAGATGGGCACTCAACCTGCCTACCTCTCTTACAGACAATGAACTAGCAGCTACCAAAGTCCTACGTTTTCTGAGGGAAAGCTGATTTTATAACAAAATTTAATACACCACGTTTGGTGTCGGATGATTTTAGTGGAGTACCTATCACTGTGGTGTGTGCCCAGAGTTGCGTTGGGGCTCTCTCTCCTTCCGCACTGTGTTACATTCTTAAACTCTTATGTATTTTATCTGCCTGTGCAAGGCAAATCAGCTCTTTAGTCCCTACAGCCTGCATCATCTTGCCACATTTTATTTTCTCACTCAGCTTTAGTTGTACAGATTACAACAATGCTTCTTAAGTGTACCAGTCAGTGACCCACTTCAGTTTTTAGCTGCTGGGGTTTTATCTCGTTTTAAACCCTCTGTCTAGAGCTGCTGCCATGCACATTTTTAAGCACAATGATATGATCACAGGTGCTGAAGCTGAAAATTCTACTTTCCTTGTTTCATATCTTTTGATTTGATTTACCTGTGAATTGAGATACTGATGACCAAGTAGTTTAGTCTCTTCAAAACCCATTATCGTCATCTTGTTAAATGTAGACTGAGTGAAGTGGTGAAAGACACTGGGCTCTTTCAGGAGGACTGAAGTTCAAATCCCAGTCTGTCCATCCAGTTTTAGGTATTCCATAGTTTTACTAAATTTCTTAAGACAAATGCTGAGATGGTTCCTTTAAAAAAGGGTATGGCCGACCGCTTTTCCTATCCTTTCCCAATTCAAGGTTTTACTCAGTCTCTCAGCAGCCTCATTTTCAACTGAATCTTATTTCTTTCACCAAATTTTGAATACTGGCTCTGTACTTTTACAACTACTTTGTGCCAGTTTCTGTTGGTGAACAGTTAGAAGTCTAGAGGAAACTTGAGTTTAACCAAGTAGCTCCTCCTATCATGTGTAATCACCAGTAAACACAAAATTTATTGTATTTGGAAATTGTATTACATTATAGACTAGGTGATAGCTCAAAGAGCATACTGCGATATGTTGTCCCTTAATCGCTTGGAAGTCATGCACTTATTGATAATTGTATTTCATTCCTTGTTACAGATGTACACATTTGTGTGTCTGCTATATGTTGAAACTATTCCTCTTCATCGATTACTTGGAACATGTGGACTGAGTTGGTCAAGTATATGGGGTGTGGTCAAAAAGTAATGGGAATTTTTGTTTTTCTTGAAGTATCTTTATTTATTCTGCCTCAGGTATAATAAAATTGGGCTAGTGCTTTTTCCAATCTTGGAAATACTACTGGAACTCAGTTTTTGTTATGATGTACACAGCTTTTTTCAGCGATTCTGCTTTTATCTCATCAGTGATGGCAAATTTTTTTTCATAGAAAATTGTAACTCAGTGATGAGGTGTGAGCGAGAGTATTATCATCATGCAATTTCCATAAGTGGTTTTGCCACAATTCTGGTTCTTCTTTTCAGATTACTTCACATAAATGGTGCATAGCTTCCAGTTTACTATTCCTTGTTGACTGTATAACCATAAGGCAGGAACTTGTGGCGCAGTATCCCATTGTAATTGAAGAAGACAGTGAGAAGAAAAGAACCTTCACATGTGAACTTGTTGAATTTTTTTTGGTCTTAGCTCATCAGGCAGTTTCCTTTGGGACAACTGGGCCTTGGTTTCGATGTCGTACTGTGTTTCATCACCTGTTATACACTTGTAAAGAAGTTTTGGATTCATTCAGCACTTCCTGAGTGGTGTGTACGTGAAGTCATTTTTGGTCAAAATGCAATGGTTTTGGGACAAACTTTGTTGCTACACACTTTATGCCCAAAAACATCCAAAAAAATGTTTGGCATGAGCCAAAGGAAAGGCCATCATCAGCAACGTCTCCGATTATTTGACAATTTTTCCAGAACAATTTTCTTTATTTCTTAGAAATCGTCATCTGTGATTGGTATGCTGGGGGTCCAGGGCAGTTGTCACCTTAAACGTCCTGTCAACCCTCAAAACATTTATACCACTTTTTAAGCTCTTGCATTGCTCATGGTAGATTTGCCATAAGTCACAATCAACATTTTGAATGTAGTGTTACACTTTATTCCATTTTCAAGCAAAATTTAATGCAAATTCTTCTTCTTTTAAATAAAAATTCATGGAGCACCAGAAAACGCGTATAACCTTCTCAACTGTCGACAGTAAACTAAGCGTTCAAAACAGCTGAAAATGCAAAATTAATTCAGGAACATGTTAACCAACAAGACACTTTTTTTTTTAACTCTGATGTGCAAAGCATGCAAAATTAAAAAAGGAATCCCCATTACTTTTTTACCACACCTCGTATTAATTTCCAGTAGTGAATCTCAGCAGGAAGTATTTATTTTCTCCTCTGTCATTGAAGAATTTAAATTCCCTTTGAATGAAATAAATTTGCTGATTTAAATATAGGAGTTACCAAAAAAATTTTTTTAAAGGTCCGATCAGCCGCTAGATGGAAAGTAGAATGAAAGTAAAAAATATTTTATTTGCAACATTTTGCTATACCATCTTGCTACTTCTTTGGTCTGCAGCTTGTTGTGTGTGTCAAAATGCTGTTGTCCTAGCCTGCTTTCGTGTGAGCGAAGAGATGGAAATCGGAGGGAGCAAAGTCTGGGCTGTATGGTGAGGGATAAAGAGCTTCCTATTGAAAACTCTGCAGGAACATCTTTATTGCAGCTGCAATGTGTGGCCAGGCATTTTTATGAAGACCCCCTGCGGGTCTGGGGGTTAGATTAGGCCCGAGGTATTCCTGCCTGTTGTAAGAGGTGACTAAAAGGAGTCTCACACTTTTAGCCATAGAAGTTCAGGTCCCATTTTATGGTTTGACCTGCCACTTTCCAAATTCTATAGAACTGCGGGCCACATGGAGAAGAATGCCTTACGTGGTGCATGAGTTATCCATAGTGCCCTTAGATTTGATCTCCTGAACCTCTTTGTCATGGCTTGCATCTCCACCTGCAATTCAACTATTTGGACGAGGACACTTTCCGGGGTATGTCATCTTCTTTTGTTGTCTCCTGTCTTCTTTTGCCCCCATGACAATATTGGATTTCTCTGCGCCCAATATCCAGCACGGTAATCAGTCCGTTGTGGTGGGGCCGTCATGTACCCATTTGGTGGTAGCCCCCTGACAACACAGGGGTCGTACTGCAGATGCCTGAGCTGTAAACTCCCCACGTATGCCAAGGAGTAGATGACTGTCTTCCTGGGGCATCAGGACTCCCAGCAACAGCCATCATGCCAGTTGGCCTTTGCTGTGGCTCGATGGCACTCGTGAGGAGATCCGCTGATTGGAGTGGATGGCATTAGGGCAGATGACCCGCAGTGAAGTGGACTAAGTCATCTCTTGCTGGTGACCGTACTGCACCAGCAGTCTCTAAGAAGGGCAAGATTGAATACAGTGCCGACAGGTATGACCCTAAATTGTTTCCCTCCCTCGCCACACCCTGGGAGGAACGCAGGGCTACAGAAACAAGAGAGCCATATTCACCTCAGTATTTTGTCTGTAGCAGAATGGACGGGGACTCCTTTCTACCTACAAATTCTCAGTTTTTTGTTGAACATCTTGAGGATAAGTTTGGGGAAGTGACAGCGCTGTCCAAGATAAGAAGCAGTGCAGTCTTGTTTCAGACAGCATTCCCAGTGCAATCCCAGGTGTTATTCACTTGTGACTGGCTGGGTGATATTCCTATTTGTCACTCCCCATAAAAGCCTGAACATGGTCCAGGAGATTATTTTCCATCATGGCCTCCTCTTGAAGTCTGACGACTAGCTCCATGCCAGTCTAGAACTGTGGGGTGTTCATTTCATCTGGTGCGTTTACAGGGGACCCAAAGACAACAGGGTTGCTACCAGTGCCTTAAGCTTGGCCTTTGAGGGTGATTCCAGCCTGAAAAGGTCAAGCTGATGGTTTACCGCGGTGATGGTTTACCGCTGTGCTTTAAGTGCTGGAAATTCGGGCACATGTCTTCCCGCTGCACGCCACATGTTGAAACTGCGGATGTCCACTGCATCCACATACTCCATGTGCACCTCCTCGTACTTGTATCAACTGTGGAGATCAGCACTCACCCTGCTTGCCAGACTGCACAGTACTCCAAAAGGAGTGGAAAATCATGGAGTACAAGACCCTGGACCGGTTGACTTAAGAGGCTAAACGTAAATTTGAAAGATTACACCCTGTTCAGTTGACATCCACTTATGCTGCAGCTACATTACCATTGTCGTCAAAAGTACCAGTCGTACCACACTCTGTGCTTCTGGGCCTCCAAAATACATATGCCCCCTTGGTGGTAGGGGGAAAATCTCCGTCTGTTGCTCCCAAAGTACCTACTTCAGGAGCAAGGTCCCCCAAAATGTAGGGGACATTGTTCCCCCCTCCCCCCCCCCCTCCCGCAGCCGGAGAAGCAAGTCTCCTCCAGCTCTTCTTGTGCGGAAGGGGTCCCCTCCCAAGGTCTCCACTAATGCCACAGTGGACACTCTCCAGTGGCTAAAGGAGCCAAAAGCTGCTGGACAAAGAGCTTCACGATCCTCCTCTGTGCCTGAAGCTACTTTGGAGAAGTCCTCCCAGCAAACCCCTGAAGGGAAGTGAGAGAGCAGGCAAACAAAGAAGTCTGCTAAGATAAAGGGCCCTCCAGTGGCCCCAGCACCGCCACACCCTACAAATTCTGCGCCTGCGCATGAGGTGGAGATCTTAGTGTCCCATGAGGACCTGGATCTCTCTGATGCCTCATCCACAATAGGAATGGATACAAATACTCATATTAGTGGCAGCTGGTGATCCTGAGGCATAACCTGCTTCTTTGAGTGCTTCATGCCTTCCCAGCCTCACGATATCATCCTCCTCCACCACCTGGCTGAGCTACAGCAACTGTTAAGCTTAACTCCAGCTTTCTGTACTGCCCTCCAGGAAACCTGGTTCCGGCAATGCAGTTCCTTGCCCTCTGCAGCTATACGAGATATTACAGGAACCATAGTGAGTATGATAGTGTGTCAGGTGGAGTTTGTGTCTATGTCCTGATCTCAGTATGCAGTGAACCTGTGTCCCTTCAAACTCCTCTTGAAGCTGTGGCTGTCAGAATAAGGATGACACAGGAAATAACTGTCTGCGACATATATCTTCCTCCAGATGGTGCAGTACCCCAGAACGCAAAGGCTGCACTGATTCAACAACTCCCTGATCATTCCCTACTTTTGGGAGATTTTAACGCCCATAACCCCTTGTGGGGTGGTGCCATGCTTACTGGCTGAGGTAGAGATGTCGACACTTTTCTGTCTCTACTCGCCCTCTGCCTCTTGAATACTGGGGCCCTCACACATTTCAGTGTGGTTCATGGCACTTACTCCATTGATTTATCCCCCTGCAGCCCAGGACTTCTCCCATCTGTCCACTGGAGAACCCACTTTCCCATCTTCCTGTCACTCCCCCAGTGCCATTCCCCCAGACGTCTACACAGATGGGCTTTAAACAAGGCAGACTGGGAAGCTTTCACCTCTGCTGTCACCGTTGAATCTCCCCCACACGGTACCATCGATTTGGTAGTTGAGCAGGTCACTGGAACGATCATTTCTGCGGTGGAAAATACGATCCCTTGTTCTTTAGGCTGCCCCCGGCGAAAGTCAGTACCTTGGTGGTCGCCGAAAATCGCTGACGCCATTAAAGAGCATTGGTTAGCTCTACAGACACATAAGCGGCACCCTTCCCTACAGCACATAATAGCTTCTAAATGGCTTTGTGCCCATGCTCGCCAGCTTATAAAAAGACGGAAACAGGAATGTTGGGAGACGTACATGTCTATCATTGGGTGCTGTGTGTTATCTACTGAAGCAAATGCGATTGCCGAGCACTTTGCTGAGCACTATGCTCAAGCCTCCACATCAGAGAAATATCTTCCAGCATTTCGCACCCTCAAATGTCGGATGGAAAGGAAAGTCCTCTCGTTCACTACACGCCACAGTGTACTTCTAACACAGCTTCTGGGCTAGATCGGATCCACAGTCACATGATCAGATATCTCTCGTCTGACTACAAGTGACATCTCCTCGTTATCTTCAACCGGATGTTGTGCGATAGTGTCTTTCCATCGCAGTGGCAAGAGAGCACCATCATTCCAGTGCTCAAACCTGGCAAATACCTTCTTAATGTGGATAGCTATCGGCCCATCAGCCTCACCAACTTTCTTTGTAAGCTGTTAGAACGTATGGTAATTCGGCGGTTGTGTTGGGTCCTGGAGTCTCGTGGCCTACTGGCTCCGTCCCAGGGCAATTTCCGCCAGGGTCGCTGTACAACTGATAATCTAGGTTCCCTCGGGTCTGCCATCCAAACTGCCTCTTCCAGACACCAACACCTAGTTGCAGTCTTTTTTTAATTACGAAAAGCTTAAGGCACAACCTGGAGACATCATATCCTTGCAACGTTATATGAGTGGGGTCCCCGGGGCCTACTCGTGATTTTCATCCAAACTTTTCTATCGCTCTGTACTTTCCTTGTCCAGGTTGGTGCCTCCCATAGTTCTCTAGTTCTCCCCCCCCCCCCCCCCCCCCCCCTCCCCATATCCATGAGAATGGGGTCCCACAGGGCTCTGTATTGAGTGTATCTCTATTTTTAGTGGCCATTAATGGTCTAGCAGCAGCTGTCAGACCGTCCGTCTCACTTTCTCTATATGCAGACGACTTCTGCATTTCGTACTTCTCCTCCAGTACTGGTGTTGTTGAGCGGCGCCTACAGGGAGCCATCCACAAGGCGCAGTCATGGGCTCTAGCCCATGGCTTCCAGTTTTCAGCCACAAAGTCGTGTGTCGTTCGCTTCTGTCGGTGTCCTACTATTCATCCGGAACCAGAACTTTACCTTAATGACAATCCATTCACTGTAGTGGAGACATATTGATTCTTAGGACTGGTGTTTGATGCCGGGTTGATGTGGCTTCCTTATCTTTCTCAGCGGAAGTATAAGTGCTGGCAGCACCTCAATGCCCTGCACTGCCTGAGAAACACCAACTGGGGTGCAGATCATTCTATGCTGCTGCAGCTCTACAGAGTCCTTGTTCAGTCCTTGACTATGGGAGTCTGGTTTAGGGTTTGGCGGTGCCCTCAGTGTTGCGTTTACTCAACGCAGTGCACCACTGTGGCGTTCAACTGGCAATGGGAGCTTTTAGGACGAGTTTGGTGCCCAGCCAGCATCCTGGTTGAGCCAGAGTTCCTCCATTAAAGGTTAGGCGTGCACAAGTGCTCACCAGTTACGTTGCACACATTCGTAGTTCTCCTGAGCATCTGGATTACTGTCTCCTTTTCCCACCTATGGTGCTTAATCTCCCACATCGGAGGCCCAGGTCAGGGCTTATGATTGCAGTTTGCATCCAATCTCTTCTGTCTGGAGTGCTTGCCTTTACCTCTTATACTTGTCCATTCTTCTACACTTGTATGGTGTACACCTAGGCCGAAGCTTCGCCTGGACGTTTCACATGGTCCTAAGGACTCACTTAACCCTGCAGCTCTCTGCTGTCACTTCCTCTCGATTCTGGACATGTGCTGGGCGCATGAAGTGGTTTACACCTGCGGCTCGATGGCTGATGGTCACGTTTGCTTCGCATATGTTCATGGAGGACATATTGAATAGCACTCCTTGCCAGATGGCTGCAGTGTTTTCACTGCAGAGCAAGCGGCCATTTCTCATGCTCTTGAGCGCATCCACTCATGCCCTGGTGAGTTGTTTCTTCTCCATACTGACTCTTTGAGCAGCCTACAAGCTATCGACCAGTGCTCCCCTGGCATCCTTCGGTAGTGACCATCCGGGAGTCCATCTATGCCCTGGAGTGGTCCAGTCGTTCCGTAGTGTTTGTGTGCACCTCAGGCCACGTTGGAATCACAGGAAATGAACCAGGGACTCTGTGGTTCTGTGCCGGCTCTGCATTGGCCATACGTGGCCAATAAATGGCTACCTCTCCTGTCACGAGGGCCCACCTTGGTGTCACTGTGGCTCACATATGACTATCGTCCACATCTTGCTGGACTGCCCACTTTTAGCCCCTCCCTACCTTGTGTGTTGGGCAGCAATGCCTCAACAGCAGACTTAGTTTTACATTTTATTCATAAGGGGGGGGGGGTTATCATACCATATAAGTGTGGGCATTTAGCCTTCTCTCCGAGGCCGCCACCCTCCCTCCATTTTAACTTTGTCGCACTTTCTTTGCATTTGTTTGTATTGGTGACTGTCTTTTCCCTACATGTGTTCATCTCGCCTTTTTTTTTGGGGGGGGGGGGGGGTGAACAATGTAATGTGTTGCAGAGTGGCTGGCTCATCCTCTTTTATTATTGTGATCAGGCAGCCCAGACCATCTGCTCTATGGTTTTAATACCTTCTTCTACTTTTCTTTGTGGTGTATGTTTTCCCTGTTTTTTGTTCATTCCATTCATTTTATTTTTAGGTGTGGTTCCCCATTCCTTTTCCCCCTTTTACTTTCTCAAATATGCTTTGGGTGTTTTTGTACCTTGAGCCTCGCTTGCATCAGGAAAAAGGGACTGATGACCCTGTAGTTTGGTCCCTTTATACCCCAAACCAAACAACCATTGTCATGTAGGAGGAGGACAGTGACAGATAACATTTCTCTTTGCTTGTTCTGAATTGCCCTTTGTAGATGTTGAATAGTCACTCTGTAAGAGGCAGCATTGATTGTTGTGCAATGTTCCATGAATTCTACAAACTAAACTCCTTTTCGGTCCCAGAACACAGAAGCCATACACTGTCTGATGGAGAGGGTTCACTTGGTTTGACTTGGGAATGAGTACGCATCCACTGTTGGGAGTGCTCTTGTGTCTCCATTTTCCTAACAGCTCTATGTCTCGTCCCCTCCGATGGTCACTCAACACAGAAAATGTAAACGGACAGTTTTCTTGAATTGCCTGATCCACTCGTTGAACTAGGTCATAAGTTGACACTTGCTTCCTTTCCTTGACTACCTGCATCATGAATGCTTGTACGTCCTGCTTCGAAGTTCCATCATTCCGCACTTTGCTGTTACTCGTGAAAGTTTCACTGTACCAATTACTCATTTGTTGATGAATTTTGGCTTCATTGCATCACTTAGCATGAAGAAATCGAATGACAGCATGCACATCATACTTGGTGCAAGACTATTGTTGTAGCCATGTTTACTTGCTCGCTGAATGCTCTGAACTGACACGTGTGATGTGACATGATTGATGGCATACTAGAATAGGAAAGTTTCATTGGATTTTCTGTTTTAGTTTCATGACTGATTGGACCTTGAGAGAGAGAGAGAGAGATATATATATATATATATATATATATATATATATATATATATATATATATATATATATATTCACTGTAAATTTTGGTTTGTTTACCATGCCATTCAACAGTACAAGCTTCCAGAATGCAGTCACTGGGTTAGCATCAAACTTTTGCATGTGGTGTTACAGGAAGACCAATTGAAGTGACATCTGTCCAACACTGCTGTATTTTAAGATTCAGCCAGCCAGAGTTGGTGGTCATGTGAGCATTCCCACACGTTTATTTCTATGACAATCTTCAATCCCTCAGTTCCAGGCATGCAGCTTTCTCATAGCAGCATGCCCTGTACGTGTGCAAATACCACTGTATGACAAAACTGTTCCCTGGAGACCAAATAATACTCTGCTCCACTGGAACTCTCTTGGGGGATATTTTTTGGCATTATACAAGCTACCTTGACACTGGCTTCCATGTTTCCACCTCAGTTGATGGCTCTTCATTCATTGTTATTACACTGTTCTAAACATTCTCATAGTTTGGGTTTGTTAGTGTTTTTAAACCCTGGAAAGCAATTCTTGGCATGTTTTCGTACTATTCAGTGCTTTCGTCTGTAACTTGTTTGTCGAAAACTTTCTTTAAATTTGCAAATTTTAAGCAAGCTGGCAGACATTTATACAATGTGGTTATAATTAAACAGTTTGCTACTTGATCCACTGTTGAAGAAAAACCATTTACCACATGGCTTACCCAGCTTTATAGGAATGATGATCAGACTGTGTGCTGCAGGATTTGAGTTGTTAGTAGTGTTAGTGTCATGACCAGCTGTTAGGTGCTGGTACTGTTATGGCGACGTAGGTAACCGAGCGAGGTGGCGCAATGGTTAGACACTGGACTCGCATTCGGGAGGACGACGGTTCAATCGCGCGTCCGGCCATCCTGATTTAGGTTTTCCGTGATTTGCCTAAATCGCTCCAGGCAAATGCTGGGTGGTTCATTTGAAAGGGCACGGCCGACTTCCTTCCCCATTCTTCCGTAATCTGACGGACCGATGACCTCGCTGTCTGGTCTCCTTCCCCAAAACAACAACGCGACGTAGGGTTGGAATACAAGCATCAGTGTGCAGTACAGACGCTGTCAGTCAGCATGGGTCTGAAGAAGGTGGACGGCTTTTCTCGTAAAATTGGCTTATCAAACGTGAAGCAGGTTTATCAAAACAACAGCAAGAGTTCTGCTGCTCTTTGCAGGTATACATACATTAAAGGAATACTGAGTGGTTCTCTTTCCATACCACAGTTGAAAAAACGTGATTTGGAAGTTTGAAGTAAAAGTTTAATCATAGCCACCCTGAACGTGGCAGACTGCAGCTTTTGTACACACTATGCAGTTCCTACAAATTTGAAGTTCTCATAACCTGCAGAAGTGAACAGTAATTAAAAATTAAATTGATGTGATATTTGTTAAGTAAAATGTAGTTACTGGCATGTGGCACAAATAGACCCAAAGCTGACATTGATATGTTTATCACAGAATGTTCCTGACTTCCATATGTTGTGTTTGCCAATTTGTGTGAAGGGAACATGCTCTCATAATTTTGGAACACTGTATCCATTTATTTGTTGAATTCTGTATAATTTAAATATTGAATTATGTCTGATAGCTTTGCTGGCTTAATCTGTGAAAGTTGGCTATTGACCTACATAGTTCAATTTCTATAAGATTATTAGTGTTCCTTTCCTGGGTTTACCTCTTTGCTACCTGGGAAGTTATTGCTGTTGGTGAAATTTTACCACACTCATTCAGCGCAGGGTGAAACTGAACTCCGACAGTTTTGGATGCTGGTCATGGACACTTACTTAAGTGTTCCAGTATAAAGGAGCCATGATAATCCATTAAGTGCCAACCAGCTGCCGTCTCATCCTCAGCCGTTGGTGTCATTCAGATGCAGTAAGGAAGGGTATATGGTCAGCACACATTTCTCTTGGCTAATGTCAGCTTCTCAGACATTAGAGCTTTTACTTCTCATGCAGGTAACTTCTTGGCAGCTGGAAGTGAGTGTGTGTGTGTGTGTGTGTGTGTGTGTGTGTGTGTGTGTGTGTGTGTGTGTGTGTGTGTGTGTGTGTGTGTAAAATTCGGATGAAGGCCTTTATGGCTGAAAGCTTACTTGTTTGATCATCATCTTGTTGTGCCTATCTGAGACTCATCTCCACTGTATGGCGAGTAGCCCACTATCCTTTTCATAATTTAGTCATTATTCCATCCTGGATTTTCCATTGTTTGATTAACTCCTCATTTGGTTTTGCAAGGCAGCGGGGACACGACTCCATTCCTGCCAGCAAGTAAAAATGGCTGGCAGTACTGGGAATTGAACCCAGGTCCTTCGCATAACAATCACGTGCTGACCACCCAGCTATGATTTGTGAAAATACATTTACTACAGTGAAAAAGCCTGTAATATGTTGTCACCAACATGTAAAGCATAAAACGCAGAGTAATGCAACAATCTTCAGTTGAAATGTGGATGCCTTAATCATAGTGTGAATAACTGTGTCCTGTCAGTTTACATTATGGTAAAACCCATACATGAGGTACATGTCGGCTAACGCTTCATCAGTAAACATATCCATACTGATGCATGTCAGTGTTAACATACAACTAAAAATGCTGGAGAAACAAAACCAAGATGGAACCGAGCGTTGCCTAATGAAAATTTCAGGTAGAAGAGCGAAATGGGCATTGCCTGCAGCAAGTACTAAGTCAATGGAACAATTTGTTTCCAAGCAAGTACAGCACATACTGTTGACACAATAGTGTGGATATTTTCAGTGCAGTACAGACACAGAACTGGGTGTAAGAAATCATACGAAATGCAATAACTCTATAATGATCTGCTGAAGGCCATGGGTCCTTTATATAGAATTATGCAGAATGTATCTCTGAACAGCCACCAAAAGTTTGTCAGTGGAGTTTGGGTTTATCCTGTATGTTGTAAGTGGTTTATCAGATTTGCGTAGGGAGGGGGAGTTATCCCAGCCCTGCTGTTGCCCACACTGAAACTGACTTGCCTATGGTTCTTGTCCCTGTCATTGTAATAAAGACAGACAGTACCCTTAAATGGTAGTAGTTGGAGACCCTTTACCTTAAGACACAATTTCTTCAGGAATTAATGACCTAAATATTGTGTCCCTTTTGGCCTCCAATTCTTCACATTGAAAGAATAAATAGGTTGCTGTTTCAGTCCCCTCACCATATAGTGTACACTTGTGGGCCTTTTTTCTGTCTACCAATCATGTGCACGTATTTCTCTAAGTTCCCATGGCCAGTCATTAGTCCTACTACGAGATGACTTTGTCTCCTGTTCCAGCTCAGGGTTGCAGAATTTCTCCTAAAATGTGGCTTTGGCATCATTCGCTTGTCTTTTTTTGTTTTTATGTCTTAGTCCAATATTCTGTGTACCACCACCTGATCCAGCTACATAATTTTGATTGTACCAATGTCTTATTGATGGTTAAGACAGGTTCTGTTCCAACAAATGGAGACATCGCTCCTGTCGTGGCCAGTCTATCAGCTTGTTCATTGACAAGGGACCCACAGCAGGTTTACCGTATTGCTTTCCCCTGGTCTCACAAGGGCTTCATGGCATTCTGCAAAAATCATTGATCTCGTTGTAGCGACTGATAGAGATTTTAGAGCTGCTTGGCTGTGTGAATGATTGTAGATGCCACAATCCTTGTAGCACCTGTGCATATTCTCCTCAACGCACACTCTTGATAGCAAATAATTTTCCAGCTGGAATACCTTGACCAGCTGCCATAGAGAGATTACACTCTCTGGTCTAGGCTGTCCCCTGTATACCGCAGGCCCAGAACCTTAGTCTGGTTTGCTTGGTGGATCAAAAACAGATGATGTCTCCTGCACGGGGTGGTTGGTTGTTCTACACCTGTTCGCTGCTTCCAGTAATTGTTACTTCGAAAGGTTTGTTGAAGCAGCTAAAAGTTATTGTGCAGTCAGCCAACATTTCCTTTCTTGGCCGTGTTGAGTGTGCCCTTGAAGTCTCCTAATCCGTTTACCTGCACTAATAGCCATCTGCGCGGACTGCTGTCTGTGCCTGAGCTCTTCGCTCGACTGACCTTACCCTGTGCCGAGTACTTCTGGAGCCAGGGCAGAATTGGGGAAATTTTCAGAATCTGAAGAACAACTATTCTGCTGAGCTCTACTAGGTGAAATAAGTGGACACACATTACTAAGAGATTCTTCTGAAGAATCATCATCATCATCATCATCACTACAGTTACTGAAGATGCCACACTCACTGTCACTCACTCCTTGTGAGTATCTCGTAGTCAGTACAACCACACCAACGTGCCATTTGTTTGTGGACCTCAAAAGTGATAGCACTCTAAAAAATCTTGATGAATAAGCAGAAAGCTAAACGACACCACAGAAGCAGAATGCTGATGATGACATGAACCTGCCAGCATGAATGTCGAACAGCTACTGTGAAATCCAATGGAAATACTGCTGAGCGACTATAGATGTATGCAGGACCACAGGTAGCAGAACTGGCTGATGGTAAAAGCCAAAGGCACCATTAGGACTTGTATAATGGCCAAGCCACAACAGTGAATGCCATTTGCAGCACTCATGGAAAATACTATTGCTGCAGCTAACAATGTCTGCAGCCCCTGTGGAAAGGTGGAGCATGGCAGGATTTCACATCTGCAGCACTCAAAGGCTTAATTGTATTGGTGGAAGATTCTGGATATCCTAAGGGTCTCCAGTTTTTTTCATCGTGTAAGCTGCTGCTGCTGCTGCCGCCGCCACTGTTGTAACCCAGAGGTGTACTGGAGGCATGTCCAGCATGGTCTCCAGCCCAACAGTTATGTCTAGGCTGGCCAATCTCTGTGCCTTCTTGAGCTCCTTAGCAGCCACCTTTGGTTCTTCTCCGTTCCACTGTACTGTAGCCCCATAAATCATCATAGGTCTTATTATGGAGATATATATTCAGTATCTATTGCTGAGATATATGCAGTACATGCGCTTGGGGTTTAGACTCTTATTTTTTACCAATGGCCCTTCTGCTGCACATGAGAGTACATTTTGCCATGGATAAAATATTCCTTATATAAAGTTCAGCAGTCTTATTACCTGCTTCCTTTGCAATTTCGTATTATTATTCTACCAACTTATATTTTATGTGGGTCCTAATCTGTTTTCCTAAGGAATCTTTTAGGCCATGGTCTGCTTAACACACATTTCAACCCCAAACTAAATATACATTTGGTGAGATAAGGGTGGCTCCATTGCCACGTGCCATTTTTTGACCTAACTATCCAATAGAATGGACCAAAAAGTTGTCAGTTACTTCTTCCTTTCTTCTATACCTAAAGGTAGGCTCCCTACATCTGTTAAGAGATCTCTATTGCTCTTCTATAGGTATTCCAGTAGGTACTCACCTCTGCTGTTCATGTTGCCACTTCCCCATGCCAGGCTGTGGGCATTGGCATCACAACCAACCGACAGTTTTTTTATTCAGCTGGGAGCAGCTGTCCACCAGTTTCCTCACTTCCTGGGAAGGAGCAGTACTTTCCATGCAAGGAAGGTAAGCTGGGGCCAATAAAAATTCCCTCGTGGCTCCTTCCTGATGGTCAGGAACTTCACCATTAGCTTGAATGAAATTCCATTCTTGACATAAATATGTTTTTCTTTTCTTTTTTAATTTCTAGCATAAATCAATTTACATTCAGTTCCTCAGACACCTGATACACTATATATTTTCCTAGATCACTATATACACTCCTGGAAATTGAAATAAGAACACCGTGAATTCATTGTCCCAGGAAGGGGAAACTTTATTGACACATTCCTGGGGTCAGATACATCACATGATCACACTGACAGAACCACAGGTACATAGACACACGCAACAGAGCATGCACAATGTCGGCACTAGTACAGTGTATATCCACCTTTCGCAGCAATGCAGGCTGCTATTCTCCCATGGAGACGATCGTAGAGATGCTGGATGTAGTCCTGTGGAACGGCTTGCCATGCCATTTCCACCTGGCGCCTCAGTTGGACCAGCGTTCGTGCTGGACGTGCAGACCGCGTGAGACGACGCTTCATCCAGTCCCAAACATGCTCAATGGGGGACAGATCCGGAGATCTTGCTGGCCAGGGTAGTTGACTTACACCTTCTAGAGCACGTTGGGTGGCACGGGATACATGCGGACGTGCATTGTCCTGTTGGAACAGCGAGTTCCCTTGCCGGTCTAGGAATGGTAGAACGATGGGTTCGATGACAGTTTGGATGTACCGTGCACTATTCAGTGTCCCCTCGACGATCACCAGTGGTGTACGGCCAGTGTAGGAGATCGCTCCCCACACCATGATGCCGGTTGTTGGCCCTGTGTGCCTCGGTCGTATGCAGTCCTGATTGTGGCGCTCACCTGCACGGCGCCAAACACGCATATGACCATCATTGGCACCAAGGCAGAAGCGACTCTCATCGCTGGAGACGACACGTCTCCATTCGTCCCTCCATTCACGCCTGTCGCGACACCACTGGAGGCGGGCTGCACGATGTTGGGGCGTGAGCGGAAGACGGCCTAACGGTGTGCGGGACCGTAGCCCAGCTTCATGGAGACGGTTGCGAATGGTCCTCGCCGATACCCCAGGAGCAACAGTGTCCCTAATTTGCTGGGAAGTGGTGGTGCGGTCCCCTACGGCACTGCGTAGGATCCTACGGTCTTGGCGTGCATCCGTGCGTCGCTGCGGTCCGGTCCCAGGTCGACAGGCACGTGCACCTTCCGCCGACCACTGGCGACAACATCGATGTACTGTGGAGACCTCACGCCCCACGTGTTGAGCAATTCGGCGGTACGTCCACCCGGCCTCCCGCATGCCCACTATACGCCCTCGCTCAAAGTCCGTCAACTGCACATACGGTTCACGTCCACGCTGTCGCGGCATGCTACCAGTGTTAAAGACTGCGATGGAGCTCCGTATGCCACGGCAAACTGGCTGACACTGACGGCGGCGGTGCACAAATGCTGCGCAGCTAGCGCCATTCGACGGCCAACACCGCGGTTCCTGGTGTGTCCGCTGTGCTGTGCGTGTGATCATTGCTTGTACAGCCCTATCGCAGTGTCCGGAGCAAGTATGGTGGGTCTGACACACTGGTGTCAATGTGTTCTTTTTTCCATTTCCAGGAGTGTATTTTCCTAGGTCAGCATTCTGCCTGCCATCTGGTCATACCAGAGGCTGACTCAAGATGGTAGTGGATCCCTTAATTGTGTTCCAGGTTTACCTGCAACACTTCCAGCCACCAGCATGCAGTCATTCTTGCTTCCAAAGTCTGTAACTTGTGAGAACTCTAAATATAGTTTGCCCTCAGCGATATCTCACCGAATTCCACCGCAAGGGTTTGGCTGTCAGACACAACCTTTCAATTGATTACAATTGAGTCCTCTGTTGAGATTTTTGGGTTCTGGGCCCATACTTTCTCAAACAATCTTTTGAGAAACATGTGTAAGACATTCTGGACACAATTTGATACTTTAATTGCTTCAAGAGTTCTACTGCTGTCTTTACCGTGCAGTGTAACCACATTGCCGAGGAGAAATGTTGTCAACATGAAATAATTCACAGTAAACATCTTTATGAAATTTTAATTTTGTCAGTGGTAGCTGAAATAAATGTTCTTGAAATTTTGTGGGTGTAACTCTCGTTTGTTCAAAATAATAAATGTTGACCAGAACTTAGGTTCATTTCGTTGCTTCACTACAGTTGTTACCTGTAAGTTTCTTAAGTGAAAATGGGTCAGAGAACACACCATGATTTTCAAAAGGTATGAAAAGTCAGTCAGTGTTGCAGGCGCAAAATTTATTAACTCACAGTGTGCTGCTCAAGGTCTTACATCGTACTGGGCCTCCCACAATATTTCTAATGTTCTTATATACTCTTGTGAATGATGTACTGTTGCATATAGTAAGTTTGCTAACTGCAATTACAGAAGTTGGTGATAATTACAAAAAAAAATTCATCCAATGGTTAAGACTGAAATGCTACATGGAATGTGATAAAAGACGATTACATCTCTCTTGATTTCATGGAAAAGTAAGGGAAATGATGCAAATGAACAATGCTGATTACAGCTTTGTTAATTACACTGAAACTATTCCTACATCGTTTCCTGTTTCAGATATGAGTAGTAATTTTTTAATGTTAGCAGAATTTCGATATATAATACTGCAGCCCCAGATAAACATTTTGTTTAAATTTTTAATCTGGTTTTGTTTTATAAATTACAGTAATAACAAGGTAATTGGATGTTGTTAGCCAATAACATAGTAAGCTGACAGTAAGAGAGGCATAATTGTTGCTGGTTCCAAACATTATAATTACAGTATATATAATTACAATACATACTGTAGTAGCAGTTGGTCATGTGACAGTACTACTATTTATAGAACAAAACTTTCTCAACTTTCCAGTACATAGTACAAACTTAGACATTTTCATGAGACAACTCATTTTTCATTAGTGTTGGAACGGGGCAGACAAAACCAACATATGTTATAACTTTTATTTTTAAGTAGGCAAAACTGCTATCTCAGTTTTTCATTTCAAATGTAACATGTAGTGATATTTCCATAGATCTCCCTACACAAAATGTCAAGTTACAGTGTATCGTTTCATCATGTTTACTCTAATCTCAGTCTAACAACCATCAGTCTATTCTCATTGTTAAAAGCACATACAATCAATATCTACCCAATGTAGGTCATTTACATTCAGATATATGTTTTCTTTCCACACAGAGCTCATTAGTATAAGCTTCCTTTTTTCCTATGACAGAGCTGATTCTTATGATTGTTAAATTCAATTTTCTCTTCCACATAACAGTACATATCTCAAATTGTGGCAGAGTAATTCACAACTTCATTATCAATATATTGTCCGTGTGTTAATACTATAAGCCATAATTCATTACCTATAAAACAAAATGTAAAATATTTTCAGTTCTCATTATCCATGATGGTATTTGAGTTGACTGCACTGGTAATCTGAATAAGCAAACATAATCAGAGTACCATAGTTTAGTGTAATAAACAGTATCCATAATCATCAGTGTACCATTGTGCTCAACATAGCTAAATAACACTACTATTAATAATTAGCTGTGTGCTCAAGGTGTGTATATATAGAATTCACTCTATAGGTGCTGAACTTTAAGTACTTACAATTGTAAATAATTAATTATTGAGTCTGTAGTTCAGAGTTTTGAAACACATGGCTTAACAAGATGAATAAAATAATACTCTTGTTTGTGGTTACTGGTCCAATACCATGTATCATGGCGTTGAAGTGTGTGTGTGTGTGTGTGTGTGTGTGTGTGTCTCTGTGTGTGTGTGTGTGTGTGTGTGTGTGTGTGTGTGTGTGTGTTATGAGGAGTATATGTGCATAAAGAAAAACAAAGTGCATCTTCATAGTCAAAGTTCCATCTTCTATAAGGTATGTGCCTATCCAAAGATCAAAGTGTACGCATCAAATAGTCAGAGGTATATTCATGGGTATGAAAGTTGAAAGGTGGTCTAAGAAAATGTGTGACATCCAAAATGTGTTGCTGTGGGAGTAAATGTCACGTGTTTGGGTCCCTTGTGTTTGCTACATGCAAGATGCACAAATGATTGTGCATCCTCCTGAAGGACTCTACTAATTTTCCACATCAGTGTCACCTGTAGTTTTCTTTCCACCACTTTTCTTTCACAAATTGGTACTCCATATGGCTTGTATGACAACTTTTTTCACTATCCTCCACTTTGCATTTTCTGTTACTCTCACTCAACTGTTTTTCTTTTGCAGATATCTACACCATAAGGCTTAATGAAAAATTGGTCATGAGATTTCAGCTTTAGTTTACATTGGCTAATCTTCACTCCACTTGGTCTCTTATAAAAAACGTCACTATATTCCCATAAAAAATTTTATAATTCCTCTTTATCCTCAAAGTTCAAAGACAAGCTTGCCCCTGTCTTTTATGCTGAGAGTTCACTCTGAGGATCATTAGTTATTTTCCCATCACAAAATCCTTCATCTTCCTCATAGTATCCTCTTATCATCAAATTCCTTGACCCCCTCCCCAAAATCTGATTGCTGTTTATGTTATTTAACATCACAATATCTGTCTCCTCAGAAATTCCCATCTTAGTATCAGTAAATGACAATTTCATCTCATTCCAGTTAAAACCAAGTTTAGCCTTGACAGTCCATTTCATTCTCATTATTAAACTTTCATTTAAATCATCAGTCACTAAACACCACTGCACAAAAGAAACATTTATTTTGAAAGACAGTGAAACTTTCTGGTGATGAATTCACTAAATTTTTCTAGTGGCACCTTTAATTTTGATTCCAGTTACAGGAAAGTTAGCAGAATTATCCCCATCTCTTATTCTACCTCTTAGTTTGTTTGATATTCCAAAGTATATGGACTCCGCTGTATATCACAATTATCAATGTTTTCATCTTCGTACTACAAACCCTCTTTTTATCTCTCTGAAATCCATACCTTTATCTTTCTCTACAGATTCTCCATTTTTCACAGGTTGTAAGCTTTCTTAAACTACGTTGTAATCTATTAGCTCTTCATCAGACTCAAAATTCAATTGTGAGAATTGTGCCTCTTCTCTCTTCCTCTTACTCTCTCTCCATCATTGTTGGGCAAGTCCTCATTCTGATAAAATCAATGTTCTCTTTCCCTATCCCCCTGCCCCTCATTTCTTTCTTGTGCCATATCTAGTTTATCAACGTATTTTAAAAATTGTTCAATAGAATCATCTGGTCCATATACCAACCCCCAGTGTATACTTTATGTGGCAATAGCCTCTCTAATGCATCTGTTTCTATTATCTCATCTAATGGTTTATCTAAATGTACAAGTGTCTTAAGTTGCTGTTAACAAAAGTCTTTTGGGCGGATGCTGCCTTCTCTGAAACATGACCGATTGAACAGATCTGATGGGATCCTAGCTTATTCACAAATAATTTTTCAAATTCTGCAAAAGTCATATCTGTAGATATATTCTGATTAGGCCAAGAGAGTGCCTCTCCATCATAAAAATTTCTTTATGAATTTTCAAGTTTGCTGACATACTGTTAGTAAAATTATCCTTACACTGGTAAATGAGGTCCACTGGGTGGATTTTTTTCCCAGAAAAATTGTTTATGTTTATACTATTTCAAGTACTATCATTGTTAGTACAAAAATTTCTAGCTGCATCATTTTCTTCAATTTCAGCTACTTTTGCCATACATTGAAATGTTACTAATTCATGCCCTATCACCACCTTTTATGTCTGACAGTTCTTTGTTAAAGAATATATTTCTTTTACTCATTTTCAAATTAATACTGTCTCCTTCATTTAATGTATGATTTTTAGATTCCTCTCATTGTTCTGTCTCATTGATCAGCTTGTTTTCAACATTCTCAGTTCTGAGTCTAAAGAATAATGTGTGTTTCAAATTCCTATTCTCTGTGTTTACATGTGTTTTAAAATAATTTAAATCTACTTCTACTCCCTCAATTGTCTCCGGAGTTTTCTCTACATGAGCTTTGATATCATCTAAATCTTTTCTGATACGTTTCAGTGCCTGAACTTGCCTCTCCAAGTTTTATATAAATGATCAAACTTTTTTCCTTGTTGATCCAACTTTTTGTCTAATTTCTTGCTCTGTTTTTAAAGTTCTTTTTTCCTAATCCTACTGTCTAGTTTCTGACTTCATCTAATCTCCCCCCTCCCCTGTGAATTTTGCAGGCATATTAAAAATATTGCCACTATTGTCAACTCTCTCTTCGTGACTGAAAACGTGAATCGGTGAACAGATACTGTCAGAATCTCCATTTAACATCTTCCCCTTCTAAGTCACTAACATTGCTTTCAACTATCTCATTATCTTGTATCAAATATTGTGCTTCATCCATTTCTTGATTGTTAAACTTCCTGTTGTCGCACATTGATAATATTATGTGACAAACACACAAAAAACCTCATTAAGCAAAAAGCTTATCAGGCATCCAGTCTGATATTTTGCTTTCCAGATAAAATTGTCTTTCAGTTTTGATGTTAAAAATTGTCCACCTGAAACTCAGTAGTTGACTTCAGCACTTTAACCTGAATGAAATCAATATCCCAGCTCATTTCGCCATATTGCAGTGTAACCACCTTGCTGGTGACATATGTTGTCAACAGAAAATAATTAAAAGTAAACATCTGTATGAAATATTAATTTTGTGAATGGTAGCTGAAATAAATGTTCTTGAAATTTTGTGGGTGTAGCTCAGTGTGTTCAAAATAATAAACATTGACCAGAACTTCCCTTCATTTTGCTACTTTGTTGCAGTTGTTTCCTGTAAGTAATGGACCAAGAACACCATGGGTTTCAAAAATGTGAAAAGTCAGTTATTGTTTCAGATGTAAAATTGTCACAGAGTGCTGCTCAGGGTCTTACATCATACTGATCCACCCACACGATTTCTTGTGGGTCTTATGTACTCTCGCTAACAATTGACATGTAGTTGCATATAGTAAATTTGCAAATTAAAACTACAGAAGTTGTTGATGGTTACAAAAAATTTTGCTATCTGGTGGTTACAGTTGAAATGCATGGAATGTGATACAAACATGATTGCCTGTCTCTAGTTTTCATAGAAAAATAAGTGAAATGATGTAAATAGACAATGATGATTACATTTTTGTTAATCATGTGGAAACTGTGTTGTCCCAGATATTCCTACCTTGTTTCCTGTTTCAAATAAGAGTAAATTATTTTTTAATGTAAACAGAATTTAAATATATAATGCTGCAGCCCAAATAAACACTTTGTTTACATTGTTAATCTGGTTTTCTTTTATAAATTATAGTAATTATTAGGTAATTAGGTGGTGATAGCCAATAGCACAGCAAGCTGACAGTAAGATAAGCAGAGTTGTTAAGTGTCAAACAATAAAATTACAGTATATTTGATATCTCTTTTGTTACTCGCTTGTTCATAACTGAAAAGCCCTAATTGGAAGTAAACAAATTAACAGTACATGCTCCTACCAATGGATGGATGTAATAATTAATGAGTACTTTGACGCGAGGTTGTCAAAAATGATGATAAAAAGATGAAATTACTTAGGAGTTGTACCTAATGATGTAACAGTTACTCATGCAATCCAAACTATCTTTGGAATCATGTGAAAAATGAGGTATTACATTTCAACAAGCAGTTTCACCTCCTCCCAGAGAGATGCCTTGGCTCCATCTCCTAAAGCCCAGCCACTGTTCCCATCGCCTTACAGACAGACAAACTGACAAATTAGAGCACCTTAATCTGGGTAGATCCTTCTAAATTTGAGGCCTAGATTTACACACACACACACACACACACACACACACACACACACACACACACACACTCCATGCAATCTTTTCAGAGAGAGCCGTCTGAACTACATGCTACTGCTGTGAGCTGGATGTACCTGTTGGACAACTACTGTCTTAAAAACCGAGACTGTAGCATCATAGGTCTGTTTCCCTATTTCTTGCCTTGGCATTTACTGGATCCAATTATCCTGCGATGTAAGAGTACCAGATGCTCCCTTGTTCTCAGTGATGAGGCTTGGGTCTGTTACTCCTTTTGCCTTGAAACAGTCCCCCCACCCCACCCACCCCACCCCACGTCTTACGCTCAATGCCATTTCATTCCATCTAGTTTATGTTTAGGAAGACTTTCTTTGTCCAATGTTAAGATATTTTAGATATCAAGTTCTTCAGTTTTTGAGTTGTCAGTGTTCTTTCAGTCCCACAAGAATTGGGGACATCAGGTTGGCACCAGTGGCACCCCACTATGGTGTAAGGCTACTTACTCAGGGATATCACCAGGTACCCCTGAGTCGCCTTTCACAACACATTTGCCACACACCAGTCAGCATTGATAGCATCACATCTTGGGTTGGGTACGTAGGAAATTTGGGAAGCCCTACGGAAATGGGTGTATGAAGAATGGGGTGTTACGGGGCACACTTTGTCAGTTTCATCAGCTGAGACCTGCCATCTTGACCCTGCTAGTGGCTATGCTACCGACGGCATAGTCCTCAGCTTCATGTGAACACACAAACATCCACCTGCGTGGTCAGTGTTATGATAAGGCTCTGTTCCCTGGAGAAGTTGTAGCTAGTTATTTGAGAGACTGAATTGTGCTCATCTGTCACACTTTATCTTCAGAAGTAAAGCATGCATTGTATTTTTTTCATGTGTCAGTACACATTATAGTAGTGAAACCACTGTTTCTCTAGGTTCTGATGCTAAGAAAGAAGAGACAGAGACTGCAAAACCAGATGCATCAAGTGCTGTTACAGAAGTGGCACAAATTGCTGAGACAGAAGATAACGTTGTTGGAGGTCCTGGAGCTGATTCAAATGGTGATATGCCCAGTGCTGGTCCGTCAACCTCTGATAATCAGATAGCAGGGCCCTCTTCAAGAAGTGATTCATCAAAATCTCGGGCTGATGGTCCAAAATCTGAATTTAAAGTTGCGACGCCTCCAAGAAGCAGCAAAAGAAAACGTGAGACAAAGGTGGGTTAACTATTTATTTATTCATTCACTCATTCTTTCACACTTTTCTGACCCAGTTCTTGAGGACACAGTGTTACCTTTGCATTTGATTAATATTTGTGTTAAAACCTTTAAATTACTTTAAGTGAAATAATGTTCCATACGTCAATAACTGTAGTGAAATATTGAGCATTGGGAGGAAAATATTGTTAATTCTAAGTTGGGGCAACTATTAATACCGTCATTTTCTTCTAAATGTTGGTATATCACTTAGTGTCAGCTTAGGTTACATAACAAATCAACAACAGAGTTAATGATCCACAATTTAATAATTTAATTATTATTATTATTATTATTATTATTATTATTATTATTATTATTGTATGTTTAGCAAACTAGGGAAAAAAAGCAGCAGTGTGATATCTCAATGAGGAACTTGAAACTTTCAGCATATGGCATAAGCACTTGGAGAAACTATGGCTCAAGTTAAAAAACAAGCACTAAATAGATATGTACCAAGTAGAACAGTTCACAATAGGAGTGACCCTTCATATTTACAGCCACTGTAAATAAATTTCGGAAGAAACAAATTACTGCATAGTAGGTGTAAAACAAAGTGGGAGGGGGGGGGGGGTGTATAAATAGGGAGAGATGCTGAATGACACGTATTTGATTGTTAAGAGAGCAATGTGTGAAGCCTTCAGTGACTACTGTAGCAAAATAATGTCAAATGACCTTTCACAAAATCCAAAGAAATTCTGCTTGTATGTAAGGGCTGTTAGTGGCACCATAGTTAGCACCCAGTCAGTTGCAGGTGAAATCAGAACTGAAATTAAGTGTAGCAAGGAAAAAGCAGAAATGCTTAATTGTAAAATGTTTCTTTACAAAGGAAAACTGAGGAGAATTTCCCCATTTTAATCCTTGTATCACTGAAAAGATGAGTGAAATATGTATTAGTGTCAGTGGCACTGAGAAATAGCTGAAATCGCCAGAACTGAAAGAAGCTCCAGGGCTTGATGGAATTCCTATCAGATTCTGTAAAGAAATTGCAGCTGTGTTAGTCCTTCTTGTAACTATATCATATCTACCTCTAACAAAAAAACTGAACTCAGTAGTTGGAAGAAAGCAAAGGTCACACCTGCGTACAAAAAGGGTAGCAGAAGTGACCTCCAAACTGCTGTCCAGTATCCATGACATAGATTGGTTCTAGAATCTTAGAACATATTCTGACTTCGATAATGAAGTATTTTGAATAGAATGACCTTCTCTGTGCTCGCTTGTATGAAGTTCATCGTGTAGTTTTCACATGACTTACTGAATGCATAATTGAAGCCAATCAAGTAGACTCAGTAGTTTTGGATTCATGTAAAGTATTTCACCCAGTAATGCATCTGTGCTTATTATCAAAAGTATGATATGGTATATCGAACAAAATTTGTGTCTGGGTTGAGGATTTTTTATACAGAGGATGCTGCTAGTTAAATTGGATGGATAGTCAGTAGATGTATAGGTAACTGTGGGAGTGCCCCAGGGAAGGTTTTTTTTTTTTTTTTTTTTTTTTTTTTTTTTTTTTTTTTTTTTTTTTTTTTACGCTTACTGTTCATGTTGCATATTTATGATCTTGCTGACAATATTAACCCTTGGACTGCTGTGGATGAGCTAATGTGTTGTGCTTCACTGCTCCCCAGGTGCTGAGAAAATGTTTGTGTGGGGCTCTGGGTTTTCTTTACGCACTATTTACATGTGCTGACCCTCTCACTGCTGCGTACAATTTACCTCCATATTTTGATGAATAAGTGTTTGTAGTATTTATCATTCAAAATACGTGCCTCTTCTATGTACTATGATTTGCAAGAAACCTTGTTTCGATGTCTCAAACTGTTTGATATATGACAATTATTATGACCACATGATTCCCCAAGTGTAGGGAGAGAATTGGTGTTGCATGCCAGGTATAAAAACTAAAAACTTGAGAACGAAATGAGTTATCATTCTGCTCTAGATTTTAACTAAAATTTCGATATGTTATGTACATTTCATAGACAGCTATGTACGAGCTAAAATCAACTATACACAAAGTTTCCACAATGCTTTTTTACCTCTACAAACACTCTGAAATTTCTTGCGGTGCCTTACTTAATTTGATTCAGCACAGTAACTATGACATTCAGTCCTTTATCGAGTGAAGATATGAGACTGTAAGATGTGCAAACATGAAATTTTTCCCCAAATAGTTTTCTTAAAATTGGATGATAAGTATTTCATAGTGGTCGGAACACCATCTTTCAGCACAGGTAACTGTATTAGACAACAAGTACAGCGACAACAAAGCCACACTCAACAAGGAATGCAGTGTGTCTTATCTGTAGCAGTCAAAGGGTTAATAGTAACCTCAGACTTTTTGCAGATAAAAGTATATGTAATGAAGTACTGTCTGTAACAAGCTGCAAAAATATTCAGTCAGTTGTTTGTAAGATTTCTGACTTGCTTCAAATGTTCAGAAATGTAAAATTTTACGCTTCACAATACAAGAAGAAAAAAAGTAATATTCTTCAACTATAATATTAATGAGCCTCAGTTGTAATCGGTTAACTCGCACAAGTACCTCGGTGTAATGCTTTGTAGGGGATATAAAATGGGATGATCACATAGGCTCAGTGGGTTAAACAGGTGGCAGATTTCAGTTTAGTGTTAGACTACTGGGGAAATGCAATCAGTCTATGAAGGAGATTGCTTACAAATAACTTGTGTGGCCCATTCTGGAATACTGCTGAAGTGTATGGGACCCGTACAGATAGAAGTAACAGGGGACATTGAACATATACAGAGAAGGGCAGCACAAATGGTCACATGTTTGATACATTGGGGTGTGTCGCAGAAATACTGAAGAGACAGAATTGGGAGACTTGTGAAGATAGACATGACATATCCCAAGAAAGCCTACTTACAGAGTTTAAAAACAAGTTTTAAATAACGGTTCTAGGAATGTATCGCAAACCTGTACATATCGCTCCTGTAGTGAATTTGATGACAATGTTAGGTAAATTACAGCACACATGGAGGTATTTAAACAGTCCTTCCCATTTTTCATACGTGAATAGAATGGGAAAGAACTCTCTTAACTGGTACAATGGCACGTACCCACTGCAATGTACTTCGTTGCTTCACAGAGTGTAGATGTAGTTATAGATGAAGCTTCTTTCAAATGACTGTGACTATAGTACCTTTGTATTCATCCTGTGCTGCTTCCTCAACAGTTCGTCTTGTACTCTTATCACAAGTTAGTAGTTTGAAGATACTTCAATGTTTTGTGCAATTTCCTCAAAAAAATTCTGTTTTTTCACACTGTTCCATGTTTTCCTCTGTGATGCTCCCTTCTCTCCTTGTTACATGTTACTTATTTCAATTATGTTCTTGATTGAAATTTTAGTAATTGCAGGTGTGCTTTATCAGTCACACATTGCTTCGGGGTCTTCATATCTTAACTGAGTGTAGCGTAAAACAGCTGCTCTCTCCCCAGTGTGTGTGTGTGTGTGTGTGTGTGTGTGTGTGTGTGTGTGTGTGATTTGATATAAATTTGAGCCTACAAAAATATCTAGTTAACCAATTTTTTGTACAGATTGTATGAAAATTTTTGCTCTTTTTTTTTAATTCACATACTCTTCATTTCTGTTCAGCCCAATGAGGCAGGTAAATCTGATGCAAAAGACACCGGTGAGGAGCGCAAGTCAAAACGTGTTCGTACCAGGACACAACCTTACCAGGCTCCATTACCAGAACTGCAGTACATTTCCAAACTAAAGACATTGATGAAGTCACCAGATGACAGACTCATAGTCTTTTACAAGTAAGTGTACAGTTGTATCAGAATGAATGTTTTGATGGTGCATGATAGAAAATGAAAGGTATTCTTTTCTTTTACCTCTAGGAATGAGTTTTTAGCTGTACGAAATACAGAAGGAGGTTTTTTTGTGTGCCAAACTCTCCAAAACATTTATAGAAGCAGTCCTCGTATTCGTATACGTTGGTTGTCAGAACAAGAGCCAAAGGAAAAAGACTCCAATGTGTATATTCCTGACTTCTATGATGCTACAGGTAAACACTTAATGTCCTTTTTATAATTTCAGATCTGTGTAAGGACTTTCTCCTTATTAACATTTTTAAAATTCATAAAATGTATTTCAGATTTTGACTGTATACTTACTAATTTGGATTTGAAGAAAGTGGACAAAAATAAATATGAGCTTCCCAATGGAGAGAGGTCACGTACTGAAAACATATTGACACGTGCACTACAATTTGAGAAGGGAGTGGAGAAGCCTTCTGTGACTGAAGAACATCCTGATGGTCTTGATTTATCATTATATAAAGATGAAGCTCAGTTAAAGAAAAAGAGGAATTCGAAGAAGCGAGTGTCAAAGAAAAGAACTTCTGCTGGGACTGAAGGAGGACCAAGCACATCAGCTGCTGATGCTGAGAGTGGTGAACCTCCAGCTAAGACAGCTCGTAAGTCAAAATCCACCAAGAAAACTGGGAAAGCAAAACCTCCTTCAAAGGAAAAACCTAAGGCTAAGGACAAGGAGGGATCAAAGAAACCAGAGCGTGATAATGCACGTGAGAAGCGAAATAGTGCTAAAAAGAAAACTGAGAAAAGTGAATCGAGCAACAAATCTAAAAAGAGCTCGTCTACAGCTACAAAAGTGACTACAGAAAAAAAGAACATCAAAACTACACCAACTAAAAAAACAGATTCAGCTGAAACCTCTATTCCAACAAGGTCTGCAAAAACCAGAAGTAAGTTTGGTATTGTGAATACCTGAATTTTTTAATGAACATTGGCAGTTTTTCATTGCACTGACTATATGTTTTTAGGTGTTAAAGCTGGAGCTGCCCCTTCAAAGACTTCACCCATTACTAGGACAAAGGAGCGTGAACGCAGGGGGGTTAATGCTAAGGAGAGAAAGAAACCAGGCAAGAAGGCCTAAGACAGTGAGTGAGTGATGTATCGTTATCAAATTAACAATTCTTAAGGGTGGATATATGTGGCAGGGAGAAACATATCTTTCTGTCTAAGTGTTTTTATCAGCCCACAACTATATGGACCTGTTGATAGTAACAAGTGAATATTTTATACCTGACATAAAGTGTTTTATTGCACCCAACAAATCTTTTACTTTTTAATGGAGTCTATTACTTTTGTTCTAAATCAGATATTATAATGATTTATGGCTGTTGTAATGGTTATTGGCAGAAAGAGAACTGGATGGACATGGAACAGGGTACAAGATGATTTGGAAGTCTTGTAAAATGCAAATTTGATTGCGGTACTTTGTACCGTTAAGTTGGGATCGAATGTGTATCACACGATGTGTTCTGCATCCTAGATTATTGTGATGTTTCTTATTGGATCTGAAAAGTGAATTGCTGCTGTTGACATCTTGGAGATAAATATCTCCAAGGAGAAGGTGGGATCATTATCATCTGCACAGTGTTTTATCTTATTGCTGTTTCATGGCATATTTGTAGAAAAGAAAAAGATGATATGAATGGACAGTTGTTGAGATTTGCTTTAACTCTTCAGTGAAATTTATGTTACTAGAGTTTACATAGAAATGTCGTTTCTGTAAAACATTTTTCTAGTGTAGTAGCAGCTGTTTCTATATATTTTTCCCAACTGCTCCAAAAAATACCTTACCATTTCCCAATGACCGCTAAAATTAAGAATTTATTATGACTGTACTTTCACTGCATATATTTATTCCACGGTGCAACAACTTGTTGCCACATGCTAGCTCTGACACAGAGTTGCTCTCTGTTTCCTCAGCCAATGCTGAGTTTGAATTGCATGTTGTTGAATTTTAAGTGTGTGTGTGTGTGTGTGTGTGTGTGTGTGTGTGTGTGTGTGTGTGTGTTCTTGGGGAGGGGAAGGGTTTGTGCATAATGTGTGTGCTCTCCCCCCCCCCCCCCCCAATTTGCCCATAATTCCTCCTTACCTGTGTGTGCGTGTGCGAGCGAGCGAGATTTTTCTGGGAGGGGGGTTGTGTATTGCCCCCCTCCCCCAATTTGCCCATACTCCCTCCTTACCCAAATATATATATATATAAATATATGTGTGGTTTTTTTTTGTGTGTGTGTGTGTGTGTGTGTGTGTGTGTGTGTGTGTGTGTTGGACTTTTTAATTATAAGCAGCTTGAAAATTAGTGAAGACAAGAGAGTGACTTGAAACAAAGCAAAAGCAACTTCACTGATGACATTGAAAATATTTGCATATGTGTGTATACAGAAATATATGTCCGTGTATGTTTGAGCTCATGTGTTCTTGCCGTGTGTAGATCTATGTGAGGCCCACTTAAATGAAAATAAAGTATATATCAATTTTAGTGAAGTGTAACATTGTAATCAAAACTTGTTTTTAATAGACCACTTGCTTAGTAGTAAGCAGACTTTGTTGTTTATTTCTTTCACACTGAAATTTGTTAAGAACTGAAAGAAATGTAAAATGAAAAACAGGAAAGTATGCCATTAGCTAGTTAAATCACCAAGAGTATTGTCTGTGTTTCTATGTGGTAGATTGTAGTTATTATTCTATTATTACTACATAATGATTTTATGTTGTGATTAGTAGTGCACATTAATCTGAGTGTATGAATGTTATAATCGGAAGCTGTAGAGGACAAATTCCAGATACAGCATTTATGGCAAAAAAATCTTTGTTCAGTGTTTGTGTGTGTGTTAACTATTGTGTTACCTGCAAATTCTGTGGGTAAGAAAGTAGCATTTCTGTTAAGTGTTTTTGGGGGTATTTAAGTACATACATGTTTAGTCCAAGCTTCACCATAAGAAACTGCTTGACAGCATAATGGTATAACTTGTAATCGTTATGGCTACTATTTTAGTCTTTTCAGTTTTTAACATTTTACATCTCAGACTGCCCCAGCAATTTGCAATCACGAATCAGATTATCAGCGTGTCTATAGCATAATTTTGGAGATTTTCGAGTTATCTCATGGTTAATTATGTATATGGAAGCAGTATGTTTTCATCAATAAATAGTGTAGTTAATTTTTAAGTTATTCATTGTTCATTTACATTACACTTCACTTCCTCTTCATGTCATTCATGTACAGCTGTACACTCTTCAGATTATGTACAAACATAAATCATGAAATCTCAGAGTAAAAGTAAAACACGTGTAAACTATAGTAAAGATAGATAATGCGGTATTATTTGCAATTTGTACCAAATGTTAACTTTTGGACGTACATACGTGTGTGTGTGTGTGTGTGTGTGTGTGTGTGTGTGTGTGTGTGTGTGTCCCTCTTTCATTCATGATTAAATGTACTGTGTTAGATCCAGGACAAAACGTAATGCAAACAGTGAAAGCTATCCAAACTATAAATAAATTTTCTTGTAAATTTTATATTTTGGGAATCTGGAGGACTACTTGCCTTTCATTAATGGCCCCTGTAATAGAGAGCCATTCAAATGAGTCTTTAGACTGTGGACGAGACGACAACTACAATGTCGATGTTTACCAACTTCTCAAGCTTTTTCACCATCCCCCCCCCTCCCGTCTTGGTGGACTTGACTATGGTTTCTGAAAGTTTGATTCTCCAGCTTATATTGCTATATGCTTTGCCCTGGCAAATATTTTCAACAATGATGACCAATTATCTGTCTTTAAAGTAGTTTAATTCAACATATTGTCATATATGTATATAATTGTTGTGATCCATGTTATCAGAAGCAGAGGTTTGTAAAAAAAAAAAAATTGATTCATTTAATGATAATGGTGTGTGTTGAGATATGTTCATCTTCACAAAGAGATAATTGATGTATTAGTTAAATCTAACAATTCATGGGTATTTATATTAGACTTCTGCAACATATAGCACATTGTACTTCAGTAGCTCCACCAGGAAAAAAAAAAAAATAAATAAATAAAATAAATGGCTAACAGTGACCTGATGCCTGCAGTCATTATGGATGATACTGGGCTTCTTTCGTTGTATTGTGTGTCATTTGTTGCTTTCTAACTTCAGGTTGGAAAGTGTAACTATACTTCGATGTACTTTCCTGTCTGTTGTTCTTCCTATGGTGGTTGTAGTCTGTCATATGGGACAGTGGATTTATTGGTGTATGTAGAACAGTGCCATGGTACACATTTTACTTTGCTGGGTGTTTGTTTTAATGAGATGCGCTTTTGGTGTGCTAACAGTGGCATACCTTAATTAACTAAATGTGTGTAATTTTAATGATAGAGTAATTCTTCAATTGCAGATAGATTTCTTCCCCTTTCCATCCTGGGGTGGGTGGTCATGGGTGAAATGTGGCACATACCGAAATTTGTTTCATCATATATACATAATTAAAGAGATGCTGAGTGAATTGGGAGTGAATAGCTTTCTGGCAGATATTCTGTTTTGTTTTTTTTTTATTTTATTTTATTTTACCCATTGGTCTTGATCTTGATAGTTGGAGAACTGTGTGTGTGTGTGTGTGTGTGTGTGTGTGTGTGTGTGTGTGTGTGTGTGTGTGTGTGTGTTTGCTTGCTTGCACATTATATGTAGTAATTGTACAGTAGATGGACTGTTAGTTGATATGTGACACTTGCAGCCATATTGTTCTTATTTTTAATTTGTAAAGTCCACAAATGTGGAAACCCACGAGGATCAACAGTGCAACTTTTTATTGTATTGTATTGTATTGTCTTGTCTTGTCTTTGGGAACACAATCTCATTGTACAAATGCTACAAAGTTCAGTAAACTTGAGCAGCACAAACTGCAAATGAAGTTAGACTAATGCCTATTTATTTGGTTTAAAAAGAGTGCACCAAACCAATTAGATGGAAGAGACTTAAAGGTTTGAGCAGTTACTTGGGGCTCAGCAAACATTCTGCTTTGAAGGAAATGGTGAGCTGATCTGAAGCAAATCGGTTCAGCTGAATGTTTCATCTCTCGCACTATAACTGATTAATGGGCATATTTGAAGCATGATATCAATGTCTTGGTGACATTTATGATGTGTAGTGAAAATCATGTCTGCTGGATATGTTGAATGGGGCTCGTAAAAGTGGGAAAAGGTAAATATGGTGTTCCCTGTTAAATAAAACTAAAAGGGGAAAAAATCTTAAAGCTTCACTTAAAACTCCTTGCCTGCATATGTTTTTTTTTTTTTGGCTGTTATTGTCACCATTTGGATCTCTGCAGGTGATAGTGAGTTTTCATAAACTGTTGTGGTCCTGTACAGTGAACATTAGATGTTTCATATAACATAGTGCCCCTGCTTGTTGTATTGAGCTCATCAAGACACATGGCAGTGTGTGGAATTAATTTTTAAATTTAAAGCATTTGTAGAATTTTCTGCATAGGAAAGTTGTATCTTATCAGTTGACATTGTGCATGTGTTTAGTTCACAGTGTATGTTATTGATTTTTAAGAATTTGTGACTGAAATAAGCCAACAGCTTTTTCTTCTATGGTAGTGTATAACAGCCTTTGTGTGCAAAATAAAAAATTATATATATATAAATATATATAAATATATAAATATGAATATATGTATGTTAGCATTGTAGACAGCTGAAATCGTGTCATGCTGTTTCGTCGTATATTGCTAATTATAATGGCTTCAGTACCATGTGTAATTTGAAAAGCTGGAATCTGTGGAGGAATAATAAAAAAAATTGTGTCTGGAACATGCAAATAAGATGAATAAAAGTGAAGCACCAAATAAATTTCTTCTTCTGCATCTGATGTATGTACAAATTGTACTGAGGTTTTGCGGAACAGTATTTCATCAATGGCCTTGTCATGGCAGCTTGCCATACGAGCTTGAAAGTTACCAGATTCACGGTGTAGTTTGCATTTCAAAAATTAGATACTTTCTATTTTTATATTCTTACTTCATCATATTGTCTCCTGTCTGTTACTTCTAGGCACTGGTTTTTTACTGCTGCTCATGTACCGAGAGTGGTTCTGAGATATTAGGTCAAATTTATCCTGTGTGAGCAATGAACACCATGATACTTATTGTCAAGATAAGATGTACTGTTCATATATTATCATTTGTTTCAGTTGTGGGGCTGGATTTACGGAAATAATTTCCATATTTTTTTGTTTAGACGTTTGTGGAACCTTATGTGAAATATACACAGATATTAATCTTCATTGATATAACCAATATAATAATGAGTGCCAGTAGTTAAATATGAAATTAACTTTCTGTATTTCCTAAAAACAGTATTTTACGTGTCAGTGGTGGGTGTGGCAGTGGAAAATTTTTGTTCATATTTGAATTTTTCATACAGTATGTGAAGAAGATAGTTTGTGCCAAGCAAATAAAATGTCGTTCCTGGTTGAAATGAGTGTCATAACTTCAATAATTGTATTCAGTTGGTAACTGCAGTGGGTAATACCTTCGGAATAATTGATATCTGGGACTGAAAGCAGATAGAAGAACTGCACATGGTTTGTAAAAATGCTACTAGAGATCATCATGAAGTTATGAAAATAGAAACTGGAAAATGATGTATCATGTATGTGAAGCATGGGATTAATTGATCAAATATTTGAGGGAAATGCCACATATGAGCAAATGTTAACTTGACCTTTCAACTGTATTTGCACTACTCACTGACAGGAAATTCCGAATGCACAGTCATACTTTTTTATTTCATCTGTAAATGTGTGCTTATATCCATGAGTTGCTTCATTTTTATTCATCGAGGCTTAGCTCTGTCCATAATGTTTTGTTCATTGCAAGGAAGAATCTCAGAATATGGTCTAGTGTCAAGATTTGCTAGCACCTTGATGGTGATGATCTTGTAGCTTCATTTTGGTGCAATCGGAAAATGTTAAATGTTTATATGTATAGTTCTTAAATATTGAACTTCCTCCTCTGCTTTCTTTTGTTTTCATTGTACAGGTTGTTGGCGTGTATTTAAAATTTAAATTGGCTGGATGAACCAGATATAGAAATTTTTAGTAAATAGTATTTCTGACTGAAAATACAGAGAATGCAAAATTATTTTGGATATAAAATGTAAATTGCATGTATGGAGACTTATTGGCTTTATTACTGAATACAACTTAATTTTTTTTTTTTTTCCTTGGATGCTGCCAAGGCAGAAATTGTTGTTTAGTATGTCCATTATTATGGTTGGAAAACACGATACCAAAGCAAAAATGTCTGTTTATCTTCAGTGTTAAAACTTGTGGCTTTGTTGTGTCATTAGGTTTCATGTATAAGATGTTACCAACTTGGTGTAAAGTATCTGCAGTTAGTGGAAAAACATTTCATTGCATTTTCATGTTAGGATATTCAATCCTCTCATTATAAAATGGCATCTGTCAGACTTTCATTTTTTCCATTTGGTGTCAGTTTATGTGAAATATATGTGTGAAACATATTAGCTGAGTGTAAGCATGCAAGGTAAAAATTCCAATATTTAAGCAAAATGATACATGTATGACTTTTGGAACAAATTACCTTTTTTTTCAATAAAATTATAAATGGAATTGATATTTTTTTGTGTGTCTAGTTTCCCAACTCTCTCTCTCTCTCTCTCTCTCTCTCTCTCTCTCTCTCTTACAGATTTTCTTCCAAGTAAAAATGTTGCACACTACTTAAAAATTGATAAATGGCTGAAGTGTGTGTTAATTTTTGTTAGGTGTATGAAAGATGGGTAAAAAGTATCTACAATCATGTATGTAGGTGATAGGGTGAATCTTGCTTTGGCCTATATATGTGACTGTGTGGTGAGACCATTGCATGTTGTAGATTTCGATCCTAATTATTTTTATGGTTTTTGTTAACTTGGAAGCAAGGGTAACATCCTATGTGTTTTCTTGAGAGTTGTGGTGCTGGTATTAATGGTGTATCAAATTGAATATGCTAAAGCATGCCTTGTCAAAATAAAAACACTGAAATTACTTTCTTACAATAAAATCTTCTTTAAAGTGCTATGTTAAGTTTGTTGCACCATTATTGCCATGCCAACAGATGCAGATTTCCTCATTGGAACAACAGGTGAATTTATTTGGTGTTGAATCAATGTGAATTTGACGGCTGTATCGTTCAAATTTTCTGTTGACACCTAGATGTCATAGTTAACCTGAAACTTGCTGCTTAAAGGCAGTGTGTAAGTGAGCGACCGACAGAGATCAGTAATACTGTCAAATGCATTTACTTTGTTCCACAGACTCAGAATGGTTTTAAGTAGGTGAATTTTGTTTCAGGTTTGTTATGTAGTGTATTTTAGCATTTCACACAAGCACATGCTGTATACTATATAGGGAAGGGGGTCAGGGGGAAAGACTTTCTGGAAGTGTCAACATTTTGAGGTTGTCAGAATCTTTTTTGAAAGATTGTGATTGTTGTAGTAGTTAATCTGGTCACTGCAGTGGTCTAAAAGGTAGAAACATTTCTACATATCTAGTAGTATTGTGTTGGAAAATTATAAACAGATCTGACCGTAAACAATTGTGGTAACTATTTGAATGGAATGGTTTTAGTTTTATGCTTAAACAAAGTTCGAAGCCAACAGTTGAACTGCCCCCTAGTGCAGGAGGGGGAGGGGGGGGGGGGGGGGGAAGAGTTACTGGTCAGCCTGCAATTCAGTCTGGGACACAGAATTGGTGTCCCAATGATCTGACTGACAACTCCCTTGAATATGAAACCCCGAAGTTTTTTCATGGATTGTGGTTGCATGCTGTTTCCCTTTATCTGTAGTTGGTCCATCAATCCACCCTTACCTTACAGACATCGGACAATCTTACGGGTGGGTCTGCACCTCTGGTGTGCCTTAGGACAACCATGTTCACATCCCTAGTCTTCTCCAAATACTCTGTAGGTAGAGATGTTCTTGGCTTTTACGCAGACTACCTCCTTGTTTGGCAGCAGCAATGTTTTACTGAAAGGTAACCATCACTGCCCTTCCTATTATGGCTAGAAGCAACATGTTACTTTGCCCCGTCCTGACGGCTCTTGTGAGTGGGGACCGCTGCTCCAGAAATTTCACGTTTCCATTCCTCTGTAACCTGAATGAATCCGCCGACACTGCTGTTCTCAGGAGCACAAGTATCAAGCTTGCTGCCTAGGCTAAGACAAACCTGTTAGTCACCACCACCACCACCACCACCACCACCACCACCACCTACTACACCTACACCTACACCTACCATGACACCTCACAACAGCATCTAGACAGTATAGGACATTACCAGTTAATTCTCTGAACTGAAACCTCAAGCCTGGGACAGCTGCCCAGAGTATCAGCAGGTTTGCAGGCCTAGATGGTTACTATTTACCTCTGGTAACCTAAATGCTATCACTTTTGCCTGCTCTCAGCATTGCTTCTCTGGTTCCCTATCTCGGAGTATCCTTGTTGGCTTCAGCCTTAAGCTTAACAACGCACAAGTCAATAAGTCAACAATGGGAATGATTGGTTGATAATCACTTGGCAACGAACTTGCAGTCTGGCTATATAATATGCAGATACATGTCTTTTTAAAAGAAAAAATACTGCAATTACATCCACTTCCTTATAATCACATCATCTATAAAGTGTTATGGTATGTTTGTTGCACTGTTATTGCCATCTTAGCAGCAGCAGATTTTCTCACTTGATCAGCAATTATGTTTATTTGGCACTAAATCACTGTGAATTTGATGACTGTACTATTCAGATTTTCTGTTGATGCCTAGAAGTTGTGCCAGAAACAGTTGTGCGGCCTAAGGCCAAGGGGACCAGACATTGTCATTCATTTAAAGGGAAAAATTTTTAACAGTGCATGCCCATAAGCTAAGAAGTTCTACTAAGGTAGAACTTTTTCTTGAATTTCAGATGATGAAACTGATGGGGGTATTGCACCTGGTGAGATTTATTGCAGCAGTGTACACCCTTGTACTAAACCAAGATTTTAATATAGAGAAGTTTCCTTCATCACTGGGTTTGTTATAGGATAGTATTGGCGAAGTACAGATTTACAGTGTGGCATGAAAAATTGTCAGTTACATTAATCTGACAGAACTTCTGTGAAAAGCCAATGAGACGGAGAGAGTGGCACATTTATCGGTAGGATATCATCTACTAAAAATCAACAAATTTGGAAATAAGTTATCAAGAATGTACAGCTGTGAAATTAGGTGTCAAATTTGGTGTGGGAAATTAATAAAAAACTGTTTGAGATATTAGATGAACAGGATGCAATGCCTGTATCTCCTATTTCAAATCAAAGACTGACTTAACTGAAAATGAACCGATGCAACTGCTTAAGTTGACCAAAGATCAAGTAACAGTAGCCAAAACAACTTTGCTGAGTTTCCACTAACACAGTAGCTAGCCTTGCACGTAACAATGGATTGTCGAAAATATGGGAAAGCTTCTTAGATACATAATGAACATGCACATAGCACTGATCTCAAGAGACATCACTTAGCTGCGATCACTATAGTTAATGAATAGTTAATATAGTTTGCATCAATATAAACTTACAAAGGGAATATGGCATGTTAATTTCTGCCATAGTAAATGTAGATAAAGGAATACTGGAACCTCATATAATTAATCCAGAGCCAACAGTTAAATATCCACATTTAATTCAGGATGACATTAAGGACAAGAAGTTTCCAACTTCTTTCACAGAATAGAGCAGCTACCAGCTATTATGCATAACTGATGCTGACACATTCATGCCAGGCAATATATGAAGTAATGCACTGAATGTCCCATTTGTAGCCCATGAGCTGCTTGATTTGTACAGAGTATTACCCCTACCTTCCAAAATTGAGTCATGTACACATAACTAGAGAAAGATTATTTGTTAGTTGGCCAATCTATGTGGCACTATGCAAAACCAGAAACAACTGCTGTGTAAAGAGACAGACCATGTTCACAAAATTTGTAAGCAAAAGTTAGTTTTGAAGTCCATGTACGATCCCGCAACTTGTGAAACTAGGATGTTGCAAGCAGTAAGGGAAATTCCCAAGGATTGTTTAAAGAACTTTGGAAACAAAATGATTTTGACTCCATTAAGCCAGGACCAACAGTAACTCATAGCTCCAAAGGAAGGGTTGACTATTGTGTGTAATGAAGACAAAGCCGACAGAAGTACTGATCGGAGGTAAAGGTAACCTGACATTTTATGGCAAATATAAAGAACAGGAACAGAAATTTTCAGACAATATGAACAAATAATAAGAATTAATGTGACCAGAGAAGAGAGTGTTCCAGCTTTAAATATGGAGATCGGCAGCTATATGATGAACAAGGAACGGAGGAACATTTCTGAACCAAAGCTGGACACGTTTAGAAGATCTTAAGGTAGCAGGTCTTAAAACAGCAGAAATAGAGGAGAAAACAACTTTCCAAGGGCAGCATAATTTCTGAAATGCCTTGGAATCTTTATTCGTTCTGGCCTTACATAGGAGCTGTAATACTTACCATTATGTTTACATGTAGGGTTGTGCAGATATTGCAAATGTTTTACAGATTGTTTTAAGTATACGTAGCAAGGCATGGGCAATGATTGTTGTGGCAGCATGTGCTTTAGGGCCCCTCCATTAAAGCAGACGAAATAATGTGGAGCATGATGTATGCCCCATTAGCTTTGAACACAATAAGAAAAGAGCCTTGTCATCCACATCAGTTCCACACAGATACAGAAGATAACAGAAGGCATTGCAATACCCCCTAAGTATTTAAGAAATTAGTATTTTGAGTCACATAGGGAAAACTTCACAAAAACTTTGTAAGGATACGATTTCTTTTTCAGGTTTATTACTGTAATCATGGTTTTCAGTGAGCATGGGAGTGTAGAAATGACATGATGATGATATTATTATTATTAATAATAATAATGTGTGTATGTACATTAAAGTGAAAAGGTAAGACAAAATTTGATATATAATATGTGAAAAAATATTTTAACCAACTGATTTATATTGTGTTCCTATGTGTATGCAAGTGCACTGAAAAAAAAAAAAAAGAAACATATTTTATATTTATGTTTACACGAATATGTAAAAGAAGTGAAAAATGAACTCCACAAAGTGCAAAATGTAAAGAGAACTAAAATATAATGTACACTCTTTGACATAAAACTTGACCGGCGGCCGGCCGCTTCAGAGGCTAAGTCCGCGCCGATCGCGACATGGGACAAAAAAACTGGCCAACTCGCTAATTCTCTAAGTCCGGTTATCTGCACAATCTGGCAACACTGTA
Source organism: Schistocerca serialis cubense (assembly GCF_023864345.2). Lineage (NCBI taxonomy): Eukaryota > Metazoa > Arthropoda > Insecta > Orthoptera > Acrididae > Schistocerca > Schistocerca serialis. Next base: position 1,026,646,484 of record NC_064640.1, on the reverse strand, counting down.
GACTGCGGCACTTCCTGGAGGAAACTTGTCCCATGATAGAGAAACTCTAGGCTGATTACGCCTGTGGTCTAGCGGTAGCGTGCGTGGTTTCTGTTCATAATGTCAGTGGATCGAGAGCAGCTGGTATAAAATATTTTTATAGCCTCTTCTGTCTGAATGCTGAAGACGTGAATGTAATGGTAGCGCAGATTCAATCTATTTCGCTTTGTGACACACCGATATCAAAATTTTATCCAGTAACGATTTTGCGGCAGATTTCCTGCAGACTGTCCTCCTCTGGACGCCGTATGCGGCAAAGCTCCGGGATCCATTTGCTGGCTACTGGCAGCGGCCGTGGCGACAGCAGCGGCGCTGCACTCCCCCGTTCTTTATCGAAAGCGCCTGCTACCGCTCATCGCTTTTGATGATTTAAAACGCTTTATTATTAAATGTTGCTCCACAGAAAATTTCTACAATTTCCATTCACGCTCAAAAGCAACGGAGACAGACGCCCTGATTAGTAGGCGGGTATTATATTACATTAATCGGCAAGAGCTGACGTCGCCAGACGTCATATTAGCTGGTCTCGCGTTTTACCTGAAGACTACGGTCGTGTTCCAGCAGCGGTTTGAATAAAATAATAGTAATAATAACAGTAATAATCGAATTATCCGGCAACTTCACACTTCCCAGTGGATTTTCTCGAACTAAGAAATTTGCTGAATTTGTGAAAAATCAAAATGGCTTCACATCCAGCCTATGATGCCTAGAAGAGTCTTTACATCCTGATGACATGAGAATAGCATAATCTCTGCGTCAGAAGCTTGATTCTACTCGACCATTTAATAGACTCGCATTTTTTCCACCGTGACTAATTTTGTAAGCTAAGCACATCATCCGTTACAGCACACTCTTGGGGCTGGGTAATGTGGCCACAATGGTATGGTGGAACGAGCTATCACAGGTGCAATGCGTGGGTTCAGGCATTTACTTTTAAGAGGCACAAACAGATTTATTTTACCTCTGGTAACCTCAAGAGAAAGACGTTATAATCCAGAATCCGCATTAAACATCACGTTCCTTCATTACCAACTGGGCAGAGCCGGTTTACGTTGGGAAATGACACAGCGGAAGTCATGGTAAACAGAAATACAGTCGCCAGTAAGCTTACTTACATTAGAAAATTTTATTTTATTTGATGAACCGATAGCCATTTAAAGGGACAGGGCTCTTATTTTACTTGTACTTGATTGAACTAGAGACGTTTAAAAATTTGGTGCTGGACTGTGATTCGAATTCGTATCTCCTCTTTCGAGGATCTGAATCTCTCGGAACAGTATAGTTCAGTCATTTCGTTCCTTTTCCCAAGACTGCAATCTTCTCTAGGTCTCCTCCAAAGGTAAGTATGTGGGTCTGAAACCTGATCCAGTACAAAAATATTCATAATTTCATTTCTAGCTTTATCAAGTGCACACCCACCTGCTAGTGAAAATTAACGCGCAATTTCAATGTCTGTTCATGTGTTTCCAACAATGGCAACAGGTGTCGTTATTTCTGGTCAAACACGCACACATCTTACTGTTCATGAGTAAGCAACTGAAACTAAAGCTATATTCGTGGATGCACGGTAGGTGTGCAGTTCGATTGTCGCTTAGGCACAAAAGTTTGTATCCTTATTTTAGATTCAGACACCTAGCGGCTCGTAAGAAAAACCGATACGTAACATTTGATTTTTCTTAGTTAACAATCGGATTACGTGTTGGGTTCGTATCTCCGTCACAGAACTTCACATCATGCACTTCATCTTTAAATGCATGCACACTTTGTTACTTCAGAATGGAGGTATATCAGACATCTTTCGTGGTTCGATAACAGGGACGAAAGGGTCTTGATAGGAGTCACGGTTTATTACAAAAACTGTCGTCTTTTATTTTCAAGTTTAGATTTGGTTACTGGTATTGGCCAAAATTTCGGTAATTCATGACTCTTCATGGCTAATCATCAATATGATGTGATTAGATTAGATTACATTAGATTAACTCTTGTTCCATAGATCATGAATATGACATTTCGTAATGATATGGAACGTGTCATTTTAATGAAAGATTTCTTTAAATACCTTGATTCAATTTCTTTACAACAATTTTTTACTCTCTCTCTCTCTCTCTCTCTCTCTCTCTCTCTCTCTCTCTCTCTCTCTCTCTCTCACACACACACACACACACACACACACACACACACACACACACACACACACACACACACTCTTTTTTATTTTTATTTGTATGTTGTGCTCGACTATCGGCGAGGCACGAAAACGCCTGTGAATGACTTTCTTAGTTTTGAGTACACTTACGAAAGAAATATAAAAACAACAATGAGAGTTACTGATTTATGATGCTCAGTTTGCAGTCAGTTCTGAGTATTATTAGTAACTACGCTCCAGTCCCTAAACCTAGTTACAGAAAGCGAATCAGACGCATTACGTATTCCAGGCCGTAGCAGCCGTGACTTGGAGACACCAGCTATGGTCACTTCCCAGACCGCTGTAGGATCACATCGGTTCGTCTTCTTCCTGCTGGTACTGTAACTGAGATTTGGCAACAAGGCAACGTATGTTTGGCAACTCTGTGATCGACGAGTTACTTCCTCGTGTGCACGGAATTAAGCCTCAAAGTTCACTTGATTTTACCTGTCATTTCCATTGAATAATCCGAGTTATTATCGCTTGCAGGGTAACAAAAGATTGAAAATTTACCGTTTCCAGCCCAGGAAAGTCGTTGCAGGTGGAAACCGCAACTAATCTCGACATTCAAATAGCGGTTTACGAGTTCTAGTTACTATTGCCCTCGTAATAGGAAGCTAAGACCCATACCTCCTCGCCAGCTCTGTGGTAACGTGCTGAGCTGTGAAAAAGCGTCTGTTACGGTTCGCAGTTCCAGTCTCACTGACTGTAACGTTTTTATCCCTTCTGTGAAAGAGCTACAAGCAGTCAGATCAAACATCAATAAGGAAATCGCAAGAAAATGCTTTCAGCTCATAGTGCAATGTTGAAAAACTTACAATGCTGCACAACAGGTAAGGCCTCTTTCCGCTGCTGACAAGCGAATTTTGGGTTTCTAGGAATACGTAACTATATTTATGAAATGCCACATTTGCATACCTCTTGAGTATGACACAGCATACCAATTAAACACAGACCCAATCAAAATCTAAGTGAGTAGTATTTTACTAATTCGTGTCGATAGAGGCATGCTTGTTTACAGATACTTTCGTCGTAAGGTTACCATGGTTAGTTTTATTTCATTTCTTATAATACAGTGCACAATTTTCGTAAGGTTTCCTTTAGTGTTGTTAAAACAATAGTAAACATGAGAGAGAAATTAATCATCAACGATATATGCGAATTCTCAGATGTTACCTATGACAGTCTGACAATGCACATGCAGTTTATTGATTACATGCATGTAGAAAACTTGTTCTGAGTTAAAGCTGTCAAACAAAGTTTGAAGAAGAATAAAATATCACTACCACACGACGGCTAATATAGAAAATACTTTTCTGACATATTATGGCACGATGCGCTCTCCCTGCACATGTTCGAGATGCATCTGCTGCCTGCTGTCTATTAAACCTGAATAGAACAAAATGTCACAGTAGTTAGCCCTTTTTCCACATGCGACTACTTTGGGTTTAGAAGTGAAGGGAATTATGTTCAAAGTTCCATTAGATTAATACCTTCAGCAGAGAGCAGAATTGCGTTTTAAAAAATGTAGCACTGAATGTATTCGAACTCGCGACATCTTATCTATGCTACAAGCTGACACGTAGCTACAGCAGCTCCAGAGCTCGGTAACTATTCCTCTAGAACTTTTGGATTCCACAGCACTGTGAGATTATGCATATGGCCAGGTCTTGACTTCTGAGAGACAAACAGTTACAGCTTTTCTTTTGGACTGAACGACGTTTTCTAGTAACAGATAGCGCAATAGAATAGCTCAAGTGGAAAGGAACACTTCCTATTTAAACTTCTGCATCCTACACTGTTGGCAGTTGTGTGTAGGTGATTTTATTTCTGTGATTACAAAATAGTCGAATGTATGCACTGGGTAGCCGAGGCAGCTAGTTCATGGTGATTCGGTCAACCAAGTAAATGAATTTACTGAACATGCTGCAAATTACTACAGGGAGCCTGTGTGTCAGAATTCTCATCCAGTGTGGCGCAACTGCGTTACGATAGAAAAATGACTCGCAGAGAAGAGGATTTCGTGGTCTGTTGGACGGATGGTAGGTTGTTATACCTATGGTCTGGGTTCGATTCCCACTTCCCTCAATGATTTTAGATAGGGAGAGACAGATTCCATTCTCTCCTGGCTACACCAAGTGAGGAGATATAATGGCTGCGTGGTCTGAAAATTCACATTAAAGATGATATTCCTTCTTTACCAAGTAGGCGGTAGGTTGAACCACAATAAAGTCTGGAGTGGCGACATGTAGAAACTCTATCACCAGTAACCTTTCTTATACTAGTTATTTATTTCAAGTGACGACACAAACGCTATGTATGGTCACAGGACACTTATTCCATCTTTTATTTGAGCTTCTGTATGTCGATAAAATTGGTTCTAAACTGGGAATGCAACTCAGACCGCCCTTAACGCGGAATTTGATCCCTTCGTGGCAATACAGCTCGGCTACAATTTGTTGTTTGTTCAAAATTGCAGATTCCTCAACACCTTCACATATTACGCGTGAATGGGATCGAATCCTGGCCCGGCACTAAAGATTTAATTATGTATTATCAAGCTCTATCATGAGAACACCTATCTGCTGGTGGATAATAATTTTGATTTTTAATGTATTTTCATTCGTTGTCAACACTAACGATATCTGACGTTTTTAACTCCCAGTGAGATACAGAACTATTTGCGAGATGACTGTAAGTTCAAGATGCTATTCTGAGCAGCTGGTGGAGAAAAATTCGGTAGCTTACGTCTCTTTGTGTGTAGTCAACAACGATATGTGTGGGGCTCTATTCCCAGTGAGCGCTGAACTCTTCGTCATATTATTTCAGTTCGTCGTGTCATTTAATGTTCATACATATTCTCAACTAGCTGCTCGTGAATAACTTTAATTTTTAATGTCATTTTGTGTTAAATAGTTCAAATGGCTCTGAGCACTATGGGACTTAACTTCTAAGGTCATCAGTCCCCTAGAACTTAGAACTACTTAAACCTAACTAACCTAAGGACATCACTCACATCCATGCCCGAGGCAGGATTCGAACCTGCGACCGTAGCGGTCACGCGGTTCCAGACGGAAGCGCCTAGAACCGCACGGCCACACCGGCCGGCCCCCACCATCTGGTATCAATGCATTACCCTATCATCCATTATATATAATCATTTTCATAGTACACTTGATATTATAGATGAGTAGGACACAAGACAGGACATAGATAATGTCCGTTTGACGTCAACAGTGTGTAACATTTTACTTTTTTTGAATAGGACAATGTTCCTCTCCAATAATTTTTAGATTAGTTACAATAAGCTTACGCTGCAAGAGAATTCGCTTGTATTTTTCAATATGTGGTCTGTTGTCGGTTTGAAGGCCTTCCATAACATCGGCAACGTCGTGCAACTCCACCGAGGGCTGTCTGGAGTAGGGTGGAGATAGCAATGTGAAAGTTGCGAGCTGTCGAAGACGATCTTCATATTCCTAATGCGATTAGGACATCGTATACTATTGACGACGTTTAGCACCTGTGCAGTCAGTCACTCAATTTCAGAATTCATTTTGAGTAATCCTGCTAAATTCCCTAAATATTGTCTTTTTATATTGATGAGTAATATGGATAGTCGTCACGTTCATGTGCCGTCTACAACGCAAATTTAATGTTACTATCCTAGGAACTAACCTGCAATACGTTTTGTATTTCATAATCGGAACTATCTGCATTAACCGTCATCAGAGCAATGTCAGGGAACAGAATGCAGCAGTGCCTTGCTACCTACTTGAGGACCTGCTTGAGTCGTGTTCTAAGGAAAGGGTAGTTGCTGGTTCACATTATATTACACTAGCGAGACGTACCGACTTTTCCTTTTCTCTGCAAACATCCAGAACTAAATTCAGTAACTAAATGCTAAGAATATATTTGCATTGTGCCAACTCAAAGATCAATAGATATGGATATAGATACAGATTTTTATATTTAAAGCCATTCTCGTTCTGCGTTGGAATAAACATCATTCATTATTTGCTTGTTCTTGTTACGATTGTTATTGTCATTCTCTCACTCGCAAGAGTTTTCGCATTCCTATTTGGTATCGATGCACATGAAGAGTGGCTATGAAAGAAGGGAATACTGAATGTTACGTCATGCAGAATACACTCATTTACTTCGGCTCCTCGTGATCTACGCTACAGGAGAAGTGAGATACATAAAGTTGACAGTGTGAGGACAGACCTGGTAGCACAACTGTGCAACTACACAGTGTTACCAGATAAAATGGTGCTGCGGAATCGACAGTGTAGTACGGACTTTGCCACAGTAGCAGACAGCTGGTAATTTAGGACCATGACCGTGGATTACACTTTGGTCAGTGCTGGTTAGAGTGCTGCAACTGTAAATGGAAGGCTTTGTTTGATAGTCTTATGCTGATGCTGTCTGAATAAATTATGCCATTGGATACAAAGCGGTTTAGTTTTGAGACCTAACCCACGAGGGGGGAAGGCACAGTGGTCTGCTTCAGGAATTCCAAGCAATAAAACACAAAAAACAACCCAGGAAGGGAGACATGCATTTGGAATTTGTTCATCGTTACGTGGTCAAACAAGAGGGTAACATTACTGAAACAATGATCGGGCTACTTAGTATGTAATAGAGCATACAGATTTCAAGGAGGAAACGTATGAAGACGCAGACTTCCTCGTTATCAATATGTGCGGCATATCTTTCGTGTTAACGAAAGTAAATTCCCGCTTTACCTCTTCTTACGTGTCAAATGAAATGAATGCCATGAGGAATAGAATATTTGTTGACTGCGTCTCCTCTTGCTTCCATCCTTACCAACATATTTCTTCATTCTCGTGGTAATCATGACATTCTGTGTGTATGCTGCAAAAGATTGCAAGTGGACAAATTCGACATCGAGGTGCAAAGCGTTATATTCAATTCGAATAAGCTTCCGGTGTATTTTTACTTCGTTTGTATTTTTAGATGATTATGAACGTTACGGAAAATTATCTCACATGCTTTATGTTGAATGAGAAACATTGAATGATCCGTTTTGCTTTCCCTACGTTGAAATGATATAATGTCGGCGTCAACAGCCTTCTTCCACGCCGGAAGCTGAAACTTGTATCATTCTGGATTAATGATAATTGAATGTCTCATATGTATACATAGCCCAGAAGGCGACGTCAGAAACCATCAGGGGAGAACGCCGCATAAAAACCAAACGTGCGCGCGCGTCTCCACTCTGAAGAACCGTATCGGAGAATCACGGCAAGCATTTCGCTGAAGAGCTGCCTCGTCAGAGAGCCTAGAAATGGCAGCGTCGTAGCAAGTATTTGTCAACACTCTGATAGTGCATTTACTTCCGGGTGTAGGTCGGCGTTACCTCGCTAAATTCACTTGACATTCGTTTTCCACATCGAAGACTCGTACGATATAATCCACTGCAAGATGACACAATTAGAAAGTATATTTTATTTCTGGACTCCAAGAACGGCGTTCTTCACATAAGTAACACCTGTTTGTGTGTGCATTCGGGAGGACGACGGTGCAATCTCGCGCCCGGCCATCCTGATTTAGGTTTTCAATGATTTCCCTAAATCGCTTCAGGCAAATGCCGGGATGGTTCCTTAGGAAGGGCACGGCCGATTTCCTTCCCCATCCTTCCCTAATCCGAGCTTGTGCTCCGTCTCTAATGACATCGTTGTCGACGGGACGTTAAAACAGTAATCTCCACCTCCTCTGTTCGTGTGTTTAAGGTTGCGTTTTGAGGCTCAGGCAACATCGCAGTGACTATATTCCGCCTCTGGCCGCCAGTGTGTCGTTAGCTCAGAGGTTCCCTTGTGCGTTGCAGTGCTTGTACTATAAGACATAGCAGTTCGAATCACGGTAGAAGCCGCTGAGTACAACCTTTTATTTTCCATTTTAATTAATGGAGTTGCAAACTGCTAGTAAAAATTTCTTATGCGAAATCTGAAGAATGCCTTTAAACATCGATCTTCGTCCGATTTCGACTTAGTAAATTAAGTTAATATCATGGATTTCTGCTTTGCGAATTCCAAGGTGCTTCACTGTAAAATAGACCCTGAAAAGATTCAAACCGACTGTCAACGATATAAATTTGAGCTTTGTTCGTCATATAGGTCTAACATGTCAGAAGGTTGTTTATGAAGTGCACATGTTCATTAATGTAGTTCCCTTCTTCTAAATTTTTGCGTTTTCTAACACCGGCGTTAGCAATTCCTTTCCGTTCTCTGAAACCTTCAAAACGACAAATTTTTCTGGTTTAAATCTGATGACCTTAACTATCACTTCCGATCAACAATAAATACTTCATGAACCCATACATGGAACTCCAAATGTGCAGTGTTCCTGCACTGCTACAGAGCATGCATTGCAAGGTATTCACACAGTTTATCGCATAGACTTACCATAAGGAATGAAACAAGAACTGTAATACACTTTACACCACAGACGCTCACTCTGGCTTGACGAAAACATCCAAACATTGACCAAAAGTTGCACAAATAATTGAGTTTGAAAGGAAAAGAAACGAGGTATGAAGCATTTATAAATTCATCGAATGTAGTGAGGTGGTTTAATTTCGTCCCAGTCTATAAAATTAATTTCGGGCCATACTCAGCTCTTGCCGATTAATGTAATATAATACCCGCCTACTAATCAGGGCGTCTGTCTCCGTTGCTTTTGAGCGTGAATGGAAATTGTAGAAATTTTCTGTGGAGCAACATTTAATAATAAAGCGTTTTAAATCATCAAAAGCGATGAGCGGTAGCAGGCGCTTTCGATAAAGAACGGGGGAGTGCAGCGCCGCTGCTGTCGCCACGGCCGCTGCCAGTAGCCAGCAAATGGATCCCGGAGCTTTGCCGCATACGGCGTCCAGAGGAGGACAGTCTGCAGGAAATCTGCCGCAAAATCGTTACTGGATAAAATTTTGATATCGGTGTGTCACAAAGCGAAATAGATTGAATCTGCGCTACCATTACATTCACGTCTTCAGCATTCAGACAGAAGAGGCTATAAAAATATTTTATACCAGCTGCTCTCGATCCACTGACATTATGAACAGAAACCACGCACGCTACCGCTAGACCACAGGCGTAATCAGCCTAGAGTTTCTCTATCATGGGACAAGTTTCCTCCAGGAAGTGCCGCAGTCTACAGTGTTGCCAGATTGTGCAGATAACCGGACTTAGAGAATTAGCGAGTTGGCCAGTTTTTTTGTCCCATGTCGCGATCGGCGCGGACTTAGCCTCTGAAGCGGCCGGCCGCCGGTCAAGTTTTATGTCAAAGAGTGTACATTATATTTTAGTTCTCTTTACATTTTGCACTTTGTGGAGTTCATTTTTCACTTCTTTTACATATTCGTGTAAACATAAATATAAAATATGTTTCTTTTTTTTTTTTTTTTCAGTGCACTTGCATACACATAGGAACACAATATAAATCAGTTGGTTAAAATATTTTTTCACATATTATATATCAAATTTTGTCTTACCTTTTCACTTTAATGTACATACACACATTATTATTATTAATAATAATAATATCATCATCATGTCATTTCTACACTCCCATGCTCACTGAAAACCATGATTACAGTAATAAACCTGAAAAAGAAATCGTATCCTTACAAAGTTTTTGTGAAGTTTTCCCTATGTGACTCAAAATACTAATTTCTTAAATACTTAGGGGGTATTGCAATGCCTTCTGTTATCTTCTGTATCTGTGTGGAACTGATGTGGATGACAAGGCTCTTTTCTTATTGTGTTCAAAGCTAATGGGGCATACATCATGCTCCACATTATTTCGTCTGCTTTAATGGAGGGGCCCTAAAGCACATGCTGCCACAACAATCATTGCCCATGCCTTGCTACGTATACTTAAAACAATCTGTAAAACATTTGCAATATCTGCACAACCCTACATGTAAACATAATGGTAAGTATTACAGCTCCTATGTAAGGCCAGAACGAATAAAGATTCCAAGGCATTTCAGAAATTATGCTGCCCTTGGAAAGTTGTTTTCTCCTCTATTTCTGCTGTTTTAAGACCTGCTACCTTAAGATCTTCTAAACGTGTCCAGCTTTGGTTCAGAAATGTTCCTCCGTTCCTTGTTCATCATATAGCTGCCGATCTCCATATTTAAAGCTGGAACACTCTCTTCTCTGGTCACATTAATTCTTATTATTTGTTCATATTGTCTGAAAATTTCTGTTCCTGTTCTTTATATTTGCCATAGAATGTCAGGTTACCTTTACCTCCGATCAGTACTTCTGTCGGCTTTGTCTTCATTACACACAATAGTCAACCCTTCCTTTGGAGCTATGAGTTACTGTTGGTCCTGGCTTAATGGAGTCAAAATCATTTTGTTTCCAAAGTTCTTTAAACAATCCTTGGGAATTTCCCTTACTGCTTGCAACATCCTAGTTTCACAAGTTGCGGGATCGTACATGGACTTCAAAACTAACTTTTGCTTACAAATTTTGTGAACATGGTCTGTCTCTTTACACAGCAGTTGTTTCTGGTTTTGCATAGTGCCACATAGATTGGCCAACTAACAAATAATCTTTCTCTAGTTATGTGTACATGACTCAATTTTGGAAGGTAGGGGTAATACTCTGTACAAATCAAGCAGCTCATGGGCTACAAATGGGACATTCAGTGCATTACTTCATATATTGCCTGGCATGAATGTGTCAGCATCAGTTATGCATAATAGCTGGTAGCTGCTCTATTCTGTGAAAGAAGTTGGAAACTTCTTGTCCTTAATGTCATCCTGAATTAAATGTGGATATTTAACTGTTGGCTCTGGATTAATTATATGAGGTTCCAGTATTCCTTTATCTACATTTACTATGGCAGAAATTAACATGCCATATTCCCTTTGTAAGTTTATATTGATGCAAACTATATTAACTATTCATTAACTATAGTGATCGCAGCTAAGTGATGTCTCTTGAGATCAGTGCTATGTGCATGTTCATTATGTATCTAAGAAGCTTTCCCATATTTTCGACAATCCGTTGTTACGTGCAAGGCTAGCTACTGTGTTAGTGGAAACTCATCAAAGTTGTTTTGGCTACTGTTACTTGATCTTTGGTCAACTTAAGCAGTTGCATCGGTTCATTTTCAGTTAAGTCAGTCTTTGATTTGAAATAGGAGATACAGGCATTGCATCCTGTTCATCTAATATCTCAAACAGTTTTTTATTAATTTCCCACACCAAATTTGACACCTAATTTCACAGCTGTACATTCTTGATAACTTATTTCCAAATTTGTTGATTTTTAGTAGATGATATCCTACCGATAAATGTGCCACTCTCTCCGTCTCATTGGCTTTTCACAGAAGTTCTGTCAGATTAATGTAACTGACAATTTTTCATGCCACACTGTAAATCTGTACTTCGCCAATACTATCCTATAATAAACCCAGTGCTGAAGGAAACTTCTCTATATTAAAATCTTGGTTTAGTACAAGGGTGTACACTGCTGCAATAAATCTCACCAGGTGCAATACCCCCATCAGTTTCATCATCTGAAATTCAAGAAAAAGTTCTACCTTAGTAGAACTTCTTAGCTTATGGGCATGCACTGTTAAAAATTTTTCCCTTTAAATGAATGACAATGTCTGCTCCCCTTGGCCTTAGGCCGCACAACTGTTTCTGGAGCTTACAACTTCCACCCCTTCTAAAGCTTTCATTGTATAATAGAACTAATAGAACTTGATCACCTGTTTTAAAGTATTTTGGATACTGGTTTCTGTCATAGTACTCCTTATTCTTCTCTTCATACCATTTATAATAATCCCTGACACACTGGTACATTGGTCTCATTTTGTCTCTTAATTCAAATGCATAAGAGATTGAGCTTTATTGATATAGTGCCTCAGGAATTCAATTATAATTCTTTCCAATGCTGCATCTGACTGCGGATGGTAACAGGATATTCCTTATAATATACCTGGTATGTTACATTTTCTACTGAAACACAACTTGTGGTGCTATGGGGTATGTTATTGTACACACATACTATGAGCTGAGCCACGAATCCCAATCTGATTGAGCTCTATTGATATAGTATCTCAGGAATTCCATCATAGTTTGGTGTGATTTTTCCAATGCTGCATCTGACTGGAGGTGGTAACAGGAGGTCTATACCCTATCAGTCCTCAACAATTCGCCCACTATGTGTAGTGTCAATCAAAAAATTGCTGCCATTATCGCTCAGTGTTACCGAGAGTATCCCAGATCCCAAAATTATTCTTTCCGTGATGACACGAACCACTGTATCTGCTTCCTGCCTTTCTATTGGTTCTGTTACTGTGAAATTTGTTAGAGCCTCTTGAAATGTTAGTGCCTCTTGAAATGTTAGTATATACTTATTATTGCTATCTGTTACTTTCAGTGGATGTAAAACATCAATATCACAGCTATAAAACATCCATTCTGGTGTTATTACCAATGGCATTTTTGTCTGAAAAATTTGTTGCCTTGTTCTTGTGATGAAGAAACCATTTCCTGATATATTCCACAGTACCCTCCTTCATACCAGACCATGTTTGGCATATCCTAATTCGATCGTATGTTCTCATGATCCCTTGACCACCTAGGTGCGCGTCATGTATTACTGCAAAATTTCCACTTTTTCTTCAGCAGTAATCTGCTGTTCATCATCCTTGACTTCCAGCTTTTCCTCACTTTCATTTTCCTCAGTTTCGGTATCAGCTGACTGTTCTTCCCTTATTCTCAACAGTGCACCATCTACTGAGTTCTTTTTGTGTACGATTTTGTAATAATGCTCCCCTAATTTCAATATGAACTTCATTAAATGTGAGAATGGATCACTAATATTTCTGACCCAGTGTAGTGATTTAAGATCTGCACAAATAGTAAACCTCCAACCAGACACACATGACCTGAAATGTTTGACTGTGCAAACTATGGTTAATCAATCTCTGAATTGTACTATAATTTCACATTGTGTTGTTCAGATTTCTGGACGCATATGCAACTACCATTCCATTGCTAAGAACAGAACCAATTTTATTGTTATTATTAATTTTTTTTTAAATTGTGTACTGTGATATCGGGGTTTTGAGTAGCTTCTCTCTTAGCACTTGGAACACATTTTCTTGATTGGTGCCCCATGCGTACTTAGCACCTACTTTCAACAATTCACTTAGTGGTTTTACCACTTTACTAAAGCCACTAATCAAAGTCTATAGTACCAGATCAATCATTTTTTGTTCTATTGGCCAGGGGATATTCCACCACTGCTTTTAGCTTTTTTGGATCTGGCATTAACACATCTTCGGTCAAGACATGTCCCAGATAGGTGACCTCTTTCCTTAAAATTTCAAATTTATCCACCTGCAACTTTAAATTGTGTTGCCACCCTCCTGCCCTTTCTCTCTCACCCTCCTGCCCTTTCTCTCTCACCCTCCCGCCCTTTCTCTCTCACCCTCCCGCCCTTTCTCTCTCACCCTCCCGCCCTTTCTCTCTCACCCTCCCGCCCTTTCTCTCTCACCCTCCCGCCCTTTCTCTCTCACCCTCCCGCCCTTTCTCTCCCCCCCACCTCTCTCTCCCCCCCACCTCTCTCTCTCCCCCCACCTCTCTCTCTCCCCCCCACGTCTCTCTCTCCCCCCCACCTCCCTCTCTCCCCCCACCTCTCTCCCTCCCCCCACCTCTCTCTCTCCCCTCCACCTCTCTCTCTCCCCCCATCGCTCTCTATCTCTCTCTCTCTCTCTCTCTCTCTCTCACTCCCCCCTCCTCTCTCTCTCGCTCTCTCACTCCCCCCACCTCTCTCTCTCTCTCTCTCTCTCTCTCTCTCTCTCTCTCTCTCTCTCTCTCTCTCTCTCTCTCTCTCTCTCTATTACCCCCCCCCTCTCTCTCTCTCTCTCTCTCTCCCTCTCTCTATACCCCCACCCCTCTCTCTCACTCTCTCTATACCCCCCACCCCTCTCTATATACCCCCACCCCTCTCTATATACCCCCACCCCTCTCTATATACCCCCACCCCTCTCTATATACCCCCACCCCTCTCTATATACCCCCACCCCTCTCTATATACCCCCACCCCTCTCTATATACCCCCACCCCTCTCTACATAACCCCACCCCACTCTCTATACCCCCCACCCCACTCTCTATACCCCCACCCCTCTCTCTATACCCCCCACCCCACTCTCTATACCCCCACCCCTCTCTCTATACCCCCACCCCTCTCTATACCCCCCACCCCTCTCTCTATACCCCCCTCTCTCTATAACCCCCCCACCCCTCTCTCTATAACCCCCCCACCCCTCTCTCTATACCCCCCCACCCCTATATCTATACCCCCCTCTCTCTATACCCCCACCCCTCTCTCTATACCATCCCCACCTCTCGCTCTCTCTCTCGCTCTCTCTCTCTCTCTCTCTCTCGCTCTCTCTCGCTCTCTCTCTCTCTCTCTCGCTCTCTCTCTCTCGCTCTCTCTCTCTCTCTCTCGCTCTCTCTCTATCGCTCTCTCTCTCTCGCTCTCTCTCTCTCGCTCTCTCCCTCTCGCTCTCTCCCTCGCGCTCTCTCCCTCGCGCTCTCTCTCTCGCGCTCTCTCTCTCACGCTCTCTCTCTCGCGCTCTCTCTCGCGCTCTCGCTCTCTCTCGCGCTCTCGCTCTCTCTCGCGCTCCCGCTCTCTCTCGCTCGCTCTCTCTCTCTCTCTCTCTCGCTCTCGCTCGCTCGCTCTCTCTCTCTCGCTCGCTCACTCGCTCTCTCTCGCTCGCTCGCTCGCTCGCTCTCTCTCTCTCTCGCTCTCTCTCTCGCGCTCTCTCTCTCGCGCTCTCTCTCTTGCGCTCTCTCTCTCGCGCTCTCTCTCTCGCTCTCTCTCTCTCGCTCTCTCTCTCTCGCTCTCTCTCTCTCGCGCTCTCTCTCTCGCGCTCTCTCTCTCTCGCGCTCTCTCTCTCTCTCGCGCTCTCTCTCTCGCGCTCTCTCTCTCGCGCTCTCTCTCTCTCGCTCTCTCTCTCTCGCTCTCGCTCTCGCTCGCTCGCTCGCTCGCTCTCGCTCGCTCTCGCTCGCTCTCGCTCGCTCGCTCTCGCTCGCTCGCTCCCTCTCGCTCGCTCGCTCCCTCTCGCTCGCTCGCTCGCTCCCTCTCGCTCGCTCGCTCCCTCTCGCTCGCTCGCTCCCTCTCGCTCGCTCGCTCCCTCTCGCTCGCTCGCTCCCTCTCGCTCGCTCGCTCCCTCTCGCTCGCTCGCTCCCTCTCTCTCGCTCTCTGGCTCTCTCTCCGACCCCCCACCTCTCGCGCTCTGGCTCTCTCTCCGACCCCCCACCTCTCGCGCTCTGGCTCTCTCTCCGAACCCCCACAACTCGCTCTCGCTCTCTGCCCCCCCACCTCCCCCCCACCTCTCCCCCGCCGCCCCTCTTCCACCCCCGCCGCCCCTCTTCCCCCCCGCCGCCCCTCTTCCCCCCCGCCGCCCCTCTTCCCCCCCCGCCGCCCATCTTCCCCCCGCCGCCCCTCTTCCCCCCTCTTCCCCCCCCGCCGCCCATATTCCCCCCGCCGCCCCTCTTCCCCCCTCTTCCCCCCCCGCCGCCCATCTTCCCCCCGCCGCCCCTCTTCCCCCCCCGCCGCCCATCTTCCACCCCCACCGCCCCTCTTCCCCCCTCTTCCCCCCCCCCCCGCCGCCCATCTTCCCCCCCCCTCCCCGCCGTCCATCTTCCTCCCCCCCCGCCGTCCCTCTTCCCCCCCCGCCCGGTGGTCGAAATTGTTTGTTGCATTCACAGAAACCAGTAAGGGAATTCATGAGGTTATCAATTCAATAATAAAAACATTTAGAGAGCTTAAAAAATATTGACTGACAGAGTTTGTAATTATTCAAACACTAGTAATGAATTCATGAATTTTCATGTATTCACCTCAATTTTTCAATTCCTTGCCCCAGTACTGTTTAAATACAATACTACATTTTCATTAAATAAACCTTAGGCCAGTACAAGTATTCAGAACATATTAATAAAAAGGTGACATTTGTAAGCTGTTCAGATAGAAACAAAAAGATTGTGCACAAATATGATGTTACCTGTTATTGTTTTATTTCTAGTACCTGAAGAATTTCTTGTGCCCATGGAAGGGTTGCCAGATTAATGCAGATGGTTCAGTGTGCTTCTTTTGATGTACTCTCTGCATCTAAAATTCCTTCCTGGGCACCTGTGTTATGTGTAAGCGTTCATCACAAGTTATTAGTTTTTGAGGTCTGAAAGTAGTTCCAGTTTTTAAGAAATTTTTTCTAAGTATGAAAATCTTGTAGTTTTGTTCCTGCTTGGGTTCTGTTTTGTTGTTATTTTAAATGAATAGCTAACGCAGAGTCACAAAATATCGCTCTAGTGAAATGCAACTAGCTCTATTCGCACAATGTTAAGAGTGCTATCAACAGTGGATCTCAGATTAATTCTATATTTTTAGATTTTCAGAAGGCTTCACCATTGCTCACATCCGATAAGTAATCAAATTGTGTACCTTCAGAATATTGTCCCAGTTTTGCAATTGGGTTTGTGAATTCCTGTCTAAAAGGTCACAGCTCATGTTAATTGATGGAAAGTTTTCAAGTAAAACGTAAGTGATATCTGATGTGCCCCAAGGAAGTGTTTTAGGCTCTCTGCTGTTCTTAGAGAAACAGTTTAGGAGATAAGTTGAGCAGCCCTCATTGGTTGTTTACAGATGATTTTCATTTACCATCTTGCAAAGTCATCAGATGATCAAAACCAATTGCAAACTGATTTAAACAAGATATGTATATGGTCTGAAAATTGTCAGTGGATTCAAAATAACAAAGTGTGAAGTTATCCACACGAGTACTAACAGGAGTCCACTAAATTTTGGTTATGTGATAAAATACACAAATCAAAAGTCTTTGAATTTAACTAAATAGTGAGGGATTACAATTATGAGTAAATTATTGGAATGATCACATAGGTAATGTTGTGGGAAGGTGAACCAAAGATTGTGAGTTATTGGGAGAACACATAGATGCAACAGCTCTATTAAAGAACTACCTACACTAACTGCTCTTGTCTGGCCTCATCTGGAGTATTGCTGTGAGGTGTGGGATCCGCATCAGGTAGGATTGACGGACATCAAAAAAGTTCCAAGAAGGGCAGCTCATGTCATATTATTACAAAATAGGGGGGAGTGCCACAGATGTTATGTGAATTGGAATGGCAAAAAGTAAAACAAAGGAATTTTTCTTTGCAGCAGGATCTTTGTGTAAAATTTCAGGCACCAACTTCATCCTTCTAATGTGAAAATATTTTGTTGATGTCCACTGACATAGGAAGAAACAATCATTGTAACCAAGTAGCAGAAATCAGAGCTAGCACAGAAAGATTTTAAGTGTTTTTTTTTTCCATGTGCTGTTGGAGATTGAAACAATTCGATGAACCCTCTGTCGGGCACTTAACTGTGAATTGCAGAGTTGTCATGTAGATGTAGAATGTTAGTGAAATTACTGTGGTACATACCAGCTGGATTATGGCATGTTCATACTTACTGGTTGTGTGTCCTTAATTATGTTTTGTTCATCTTAGAGTTCAGTTATAATGTAAGGAATGGCTCTACAGACAGCATGCATGCCAACTGATAAATGACATGAGAATCTATGGATGGTGCTATTGCTGGCATGTAAACATGTAGATGACAAGAAAATTGTCAGTAGTGTATTTTATGTACACTATGTGATCAAAAGTGTCTGGATGCCCCCCAAAAACATAAGTTTTTCATATTAGGTGCATTGTGCTGCCAGATACTCCAAATCAGTGACCTCAGTAGTCACTAGACATCGTGAGAGAACAGAATGGGGTGCTCTGCGGAACTCACGAACTTCGAACATGGTCCGGTGATTGGATGTCACTTGTCATACATCTGTACGTGAGATTTCCAAAGTCCTAAACATCCAGTGAAATGGAAATGTGAAGGGACATGTACAGCACAAAAGCGTACAGGCTGAACTTGTCTGTTGACTGACAGAGACCGCCAGCAGTTGAAGAGGGTTGTAATGTGTAATAGGCAGACATCTATCCAGACCATCATACAGGAATTCCAAACTGCATGAGGATCCATTGCAAGTACTATGATAGGCAGGAGGTGAGGGAACTTGCATTTCATGGTCGTGCGGCTGCTCATAAGTCACACATCATGCTGGTAAAAGCCAAACTACGCCTTGCTTGGTGCAAGGAGTGTAAACACTGGACAATTGAACAGTGGAAAAATGTGTGGAGTGACGAATCATGGTACACAATGTGGTGATCTGATGGCAGGGTGTGGATATGGCGTATGCCCAGTGAAAGTCATCTGCGAATGTGTGTAGTGTCCACAATAAAATTTGGAGGCGGTGGTGTTATGGTGTGGTCATGTTTTCCATGGAGGGGGCTTGGGCCCTTCGTTGTTTTGCATGGCACTATCACAGCACAGGCCTACATTGATGTTTTAAGCACCTTCTTGCTTCCCACTGTTGAAGAGCAATTCAGTGATGGTGGTTGCATCTTTCAACATGATTGAGCACCTGTTCATAGTGCACGGCCTGTGGCAGAGAGGTTAGAAGGCAATAACATTCCTGCTGAATCCTATAGTACACTTTTGGGATGTTTTGTAACACAGACTTCTTGCCAGGCCTCACCGACTGACATCGATACCTCTCCTCAGTGCAGCACTCTATGATGAATGGGCTGCCAGTCCCAAAGAATCCTTCCAGCACCTGATTGAATGTACGTGTGCAAGAGTGGAAGCTGTCTTCAAGGCTAAGGGTGGGCCAACACCATACTGAATTCCAGCATTGCCGATGGATGGCGCCACGAACTTGTAAGTCATTTTCAGTCAAGTGTTCGGATACGTTTGATCACATAGTGTATTCAAGAGGTCTATTAAATGTGTCACACTGTTTACAAATATACCTTTCCCCTTGATGTAGTTGTATGTCATTCATGTAAGATTTATAGTTGTCCATCGGTTGTGGGGGAATATTTTCTGCTTTAGATGTTTTTGCCATAAATCTCTCTCTCTCTCTCTCTCTCTCTCTCTCTCTCTCTGTGTGTGTGTGTGTGTGTGTGTGTGTGTGTGTGTGTGTGTGTTTTTTTTTTTTTTTTTTTTTTTTTTCCGTGGGTCAGCCAGCTCTATGGGTAGTTGCTGTTTCCTGTTGGAAGTAACTGTAGGGCTTTCCCTGCTCCATTATTACTGCCACAAATTCATGTCCAGTCGTATCGACTTGTCCGGGCCACTTTCATTTGCCCCACCCCGTATAACTGAAAATGCACATAATACAGTTTCAGGTCAGTCTGGATTAAAATATCTTGTAATTGATGAAGAGTCCTTCATCTAATAGTGTAAGTGAATAACTTTAAGTAGCACTTTATAAACAATAAACATTACAGTAGTTTTTTACAGAAATCTACAATAACATGAAGTTTATTTCATCCTCTATTTATGATATACTGTACAGAGTTAACTTTATACAGAATGTAATGAAACGTGAAAGACTGAGCAACCAGTTACAGAACGAGATACTGCTGCTACACAGCATCAGTGAGTGATCAGAAATTATGGTTAGCAAATTTCATTTGTCAAACTTCCTGGCTGATTAAAACTGTGTGCTGGACAGAACTCTTACCTTGTCTTTTATGGGGAATGCTTGTACCGACTGAGCTATCAAGGCACAACCTGTGACATACTCACAGCTTCACTTCTGCCTGTACCACTTTCCTACTTTCCAAACTCCATAAAAGCTCTGGGGTACTTGTTGCTGGACTAACAATCCTGGAAGAATTGATATTGTGGAGATATGGTTAGTAAAATAATTTGTGTAGAAGGGCTGCTGTGAAACTCAGAAAGTAGGAAAGAGGTTTTGAGAAATAGAAAATTTCGAGGACAGATCATGAATCATGCCTGGATAGCTTACTTAGTACAAGCATTGCCCTTAAGGGCAAGGTTCTGATATTAAGTCCTTGTCCAGCACACAGTTTTAATCTTCCACGGAATTTCATAACAAAGTAAACTGAAAGATACATTCTGGAGAAAAATACCACGTTAATCATTTCCTAAATGTAGATAAAATACGGCCAAGCAACTGTCACAGTATTTCAAAAAACCATTAGTAATCTCCACTGAATATGGAAAATTTCATGGAGCGGAGTTTAGGGGCAAGAAGGCCCAGACTTTGAGGAAAGGAGAATGGGATCATTCTGAACACCACTTTTGTACTTTCATGCCTATATCGTGGACTTTCTCAGGAAACCTGAATTGATTGGTCCCCTATCCACTGACGCAACTACCAGGATGTGACTAAGAAAACTGCTCTTTTAAAGAGACTGAATCTGCATACAAGAGTGCTATCCAGCAGGTTTTGTAACTCTCTGACTAGTGGCCACTGGGAATCACATAGAGGCAGTGATTGCCTCAATGGTTCCTCACTTCAAATGAGACACACTACTTTCATACAGTGAATTAAACTTGTAGCATTGTGTTAATTGGGTTGTGAGCCTAAATTACCCAGACCTACATGCTGTCAAGCCGTGATACCCATGAGCCAGAAGTCCAGCACTCTGACCTAAAATGACATCCGGCCTTCCAGCCTTTAGCCTAAACTGAGCTTGTCTTAAGACTCTGAAATTTTCTGCCCACTCATCCCAGCCCACCCCACCCCACCCCACCCCAACTATTGGCAATTTGAGATGTGTGTGTGTAATAGGCTGTTCAGACCGAAGAAAAGTCAGCCACCACATCTGTCCAATGCAAAGAGGGTGTCAACCCCCTACATCAGAGAGATCTGGAGCAAGTGATGATGCAAAACAATTGAGTACTAAATCTCCATAAACTTTTCATGTTCTCATGGTCCAGAACTATTCAGTAAAGCTTCAGGAGACAGCCATATTCACAACTACCAAAGGGCATCCTGTAACTGCCTCATTGTGCGGGTAATGCAACCCCTCCTGCCCCTCCAAGTCACCAGATGCCACACAGAACAGAATGTCTCCTACAGACAACACAGCTACAATATGCTCGTACAGCTCTAGCCAGAAACCCTGCACCAGAGACCCAGTGGCTAAGAGGCAGAATGGTACACAGTAGAAAAACAAATTTGAAACCAAAACTAGATTACACATTGATTCTACTGTAAGTTTATGACCTGAAACTATATGCATAAAATTGAGAGGCAGTTAAAACGTTAGATGTCAGTATATATATATACATACATATATATATATATATATATATATATATATATATATATATATATATATATATATATATATATATATATATATAGACACACACTCCTGGAAATTGAAATAAGAACACCGTGAATTCATTGTCCCAGGAAGGGGAAACTTTATTGACACATTCCTGGGGTCAGATACATCACATGATCACACTGACAGAACCACAGGCACATAGACACAGGCAACAGAGCATGCACAATGTCGGCACTAGTACAGTGTATATCCACCGTTCGCAGCAATGCAGGCTGCTATTCTCCCATGGAGACGATCGTAGAGATGCTGGATGTAGTCCTGTGGAACGGCTTGCCATGCCATTTCCACCTGGCGCCTCAGTTGGACCAGCGTTCGTGCTGGTCGTGCAGACCGCGTGAGACGACGCTTCATCCAGTCCCAAACATGCTCAATGGGGGACAGATCCGAAGATCTTGCTGGCCAGGATAGTTGACTTACACCTTCTAGAGCACGTTGGGTGGCACGGGATACATGCGGACGTGCATTGTCCTGTTGGAACAGCAAGTTCCCTTGCCGGTCTAGGAATGGTAGAACGATGGGTTCGATGACGGTTTGGATGTACTGTGCACTATTCAGTGTCCCCTCGACGATCACCAGTGGTGTACGGCCAGTGTAGGAGATCGCTCCCCACACCATGATGCCGGGTGTTGGCCCTGTGTGCCTCGGTCGTATGCAGTCCTGATTGTGGTGCTCACCTGCACGGCGCCAAACACGCATACGACCATCATTGGCACCAAGGCAGAAGCGACTCTCATCGCTGTAGACGACACGTCTCCATTCGTCCCTCCAATCACGCCTGTCGCGACACCACTGGAGGCGGGCTGCACGATGTTGGGGCGTGAGCGGAAGTCGGCCTGACGGTGTGCGGGACCGTAGCCCAGCTTCATGGAGACGGTTGCGAATGGTCCTCGCCGATACCCCAGGAGCAACAGTGTCCCTAATTTGCTGGGAAGTGGCGGTGCGGTCCCCTACGGCACTGCGTAGGATCCTACGGTCTTGGCGTGCATCCGTGCATCGCTGCGGTCCGGTCCCAGGTCGACGGGCACGTGCACCTTCCGCCGACCACTGGCGACAACATCGATGTACTGTGGAGACCTCACGCCCCACGTGTTGAGCAATTTGGCGGTACATCCACCCGGCCTCCCGCATGCCCACAATACGCCCTCGCTCAAAGTCCGTCAACTGCACATACGGTTCACGTCCACGCTGTCGCGGCATGCTACCAGTGTTAAAGACTGCGATGGAGCTCCGTATGCCACGGCAAACTGGCTGACACTGACGGCGGCGGTGCACAAATGCTGCGCAGCTAGCGCCATTCGACGGCCAACACCGCGGTTCCTGGTGTGTCCGCTGTGCCGTGCGTGTGATCATTGCTTGTACAGCCCTCTCGCAGTGTCCGGAGCAAGTATGGTGGGTCTGACACACCGGTGTCAATGTGTTCTTTTTTCCATTTCCAGGAGTGTATATATATATATATATATATATATATATATATATATATATATATATATATATATATATTTTTTTTATGCAACAGCAAGACAGTCTGTTTGGTACATGTTTTGTAGTTGCTGTGAGTCTAGGAGATGACAACATTTTGAATTGTCTATATGTTGTTTATGCTGTGTAGTGCCTGTTTAGAATGGTAAAATTGATTGAAATTCCCATTGTTTGTGAGATTAGATAAGTAATTCATTTTATGAATGAATGTGTAGAACACTTAATCAGTCGACATTCGATGTATTTCTGACGTTTATGTAGAAAATGCAATGTATGATTCAATGGTAAGGAGATGGGTCTGACACTTCAGTGAAGGACACGACTAAATACATGATGACAAATGAAGTGGGTGTCCTATTTTTGGTTAATGAAGAATTGGTTCATACAATTGAAGAATTCGTAAGGGAAAACCTTAAGTTTATAGTGTCTGACCTTTCTAAGAACTTCCTGTAAATGTGAAGATCACTTGTTTGTGAAATTATTTATGAAAACGGAATTTTCAGAAACGGTGCGCTCATTTGATGCCAAAATCACTCACAGAGAAACAAACAGAAGAAGAAGAAGAAGAAGAAGAAATGAATGTATGGGCATTCGTTTTGAGTTCTAGGCTTGTTATAACAAAGGTGGTGGTGCTGGTTTTCTACTCGAGATAGTCATCAGAGATGAGACTTAGGTCACTTACTAAACCCCTCAATTGAAACTACAGTCAGTGAGTGAAGACTTACTGCACAACCACTAAAGTATAAATTCCAGCAAATGCTGATACCTTTGAAGCTCGGGTACACAGTGTGAGATAAACGAGACATTCTAAAGGTGTATTTTTTACTGCAAAGTGAAACAAATAATGAAGTTGTTTACTGTAATATGCTTACGAAACAGCATTTTGCAATATACAATAGGCACTGCAGCAAGCACATAAACAGTATTGTGTTGATTCATGACTATCTCTGGCATCACACTCTGGACAAGTTATGACAACTTTTACAGAACTTCAACTGGAACCAGTTTGACCATCCTCCATAGATCCCTGACATCACCCTACACAACTTCCATCTCCTTCTGCACCAGGAAACACCCCCTAATGGCCAAAAAGTCAACAACAATGCCAAGCCCAAAGAATGTGTTACTGCATGTTTGGCAACACAGATGGCAATGTTGAGGAAGGAATACAAAAATTGTGCCACTCTATGATAAGTGACAAGTGTTTAGAAAGTGATAGGAGCTCTGTAGAAAGATGGTGCAAGATTTGTAGTTTCCCAATAAACAGTTTTTCAGTTTTGTTTTATTAGCAAATACAACTTACTTTTGGAAATACCTCACAAATGAGAAAATTAAATCTGGATGAATTGCCATCTGAATTTTATGTTTGGGAAGATGACAAAATATGAGGATTTATCACAAAAAGCAAAAGGAAAAAAATCTACAGATAAATGTGGAATGAGACTGGAAGGACTCTCTGCACACAGTTACCTGAGAATTGTATGATCACTGTAATTAACAAGAGGGCTACTCCTATGAGGGCACACTGAAAAATTAATGCCTCTGAATTTTTTATTTGAAAACTGTTAAAGCTTTCAAAGTAAGACAAACATTATTAACATTCTACATCTTTATTCTTCATGTCTACTTACTTATTTCTCAACATAGTCATCCTCGCAATGACCACATTACTACCTATAAGGGATCAGTTTGCTGATACTGTCACTGTAGAATTCTTGACTTGTTTGATATCACCTCTGCTTGCACTGCTTCATTAATGTCAGTGTTTGTTAGGTTTTGGAAATGAAAGACAGTCAGATGGGCCCAAGTCGGGACTGTATGGATTATGATCACTGACAGTGAACCCGAGGTGTTGGATTGTTGCAGATGTCGCAGTGCTCGTGTGTGGTCTGGCATTGTCGTACTGAAGAAGCGGGTGCTTCATGTGTGGATGAACCCTTTGAATTAAAAACTCAATTACAGCACTCTAGTGGCAGTGGGCTCCAAATATGTAGATATGAAGAATAAAGATGTAGAATGTTACTAATATTTGTTTTATTTAAAAACTTTAAGAGTTTTCTGATAGAAAATTTGGAGGCATTACTTTTCAGCATGCCCTCGTACATTGCTTTTGGTGTGCTTAACTGAGATGGAAAGAAAGCTGAAAAATTTTGGATAACTGTTTTATTTGCTACAAAAGGCAGTCTGGAGAATGCTATCTGTCTTCACCAAACTTTGCTGAAGTCTGTACAAATATTTTTGTATGCTGTTGTTGGACTTACGAAGCAGTGCATGAAGGTTAAAAATATTGTGCCTAATTGTGAAACTGAAGTGATATATGATGTGAGAACAACTACATGGAATGAAAAGATTCTTCATTGGAAGGATTACACTCCTAACATAGCTTTTGAAAGCATTGTAACAGGAACTGGGTTTTAGACATACATAATTGGGGAAACCCAAACCACAGATATAAATTTATTCCTGCTTTCAAATTAAAACACATGCTGAATACTGTTGAGTGACAAGACCATTACCTGCAAGTTAACAGATATAGTTATGTTTCATAAAGCCAGTAAAACAGGTATGCTTAATGATATTGCAATTCCACAAGCACACAATATCAAGAAACAGAAAAAGACTGAGGAATTAGACAGCACAATGAAACACATAGGGATGAAAAATAAATAAATAAATAAATGGAAACACCCCAAGAAATGCATGCTCGAACATAAATCCAGATGCTGCCAAAACTGCAGGTTGTGCTGTTGTGTTTGAACGCTGTATGTGCTATGTTCTCAATACATGTGGCCAAATTGTTGGTGTTCGTATGGTTGATGTTTCTGACTCCAAGGTAGATGAAGTGCTTATTAGTTTCAAGAGGCGCTGTATCAAAGATTTATACCACATACAGGGAAAGCAGCGAAACATCATCTACTAAGTCACAACATGGAAGAAAGTGTATGTTGAGTGTTCATGACAGACAGTAATTGCAGAGGGGTGTGACAAAGAAATAGGATGATGACGGCTGCAAAAGTCAGTGCAGAATTGAATGTCACATTCATGGACCCTGTCAGCACCAAAATATCAGGAAGGGAGCTTCATAAGCAGATAATTGCAGGATGAGCTGGAATTCCAAAACCATATGCCCACAGCAGGAAAATGTACTGGGGATTGTGTAATATTCCATGGGCTCCTTGGTTACTCTGCAAGGTTGCATTATTGTCAAGGATTATGTAACTGTTTTGGCTGATCAAGTCCATCCGATGGTAGAATTTTTGTTTCCTGCTGCTGATGCTGTGTTTCAAGTGTTCACACAGTTTGCATTGTCTAGTTCTAGCCTTGTGAGCACGAGAATGAATTTTTGCATCTGCCCTGGCCACAACAGTCACCAGATCTCAATATTATTGAGCCTTCGTGGTCTTACGAAAGAACGGTCATGATCACTATCTACCGACATCATAATTACTTGGACTTGCCACTATTTTCCATGAAGAATATTATAAGATTCCCTTAAAAACCATACAGGACCTGTAAGCTGTTTCCAATGTCAGCAGGCTTCCTATACTGTATTAGGCCTGGTGATGTGTTGTGTTTTTGGTGTTTCCCTATTTTTTTCAACCTCTTGCGTCTGCAGGGTGGTGGTATAGAAGAATGGTATGCTATGGTAGTTCAAAAGAATTTCCAGAGAAAACATGAAGGCCCGAGGATTATCTGAAAGTGCCTTTAATAAAGCATAAATTTTTTAAGTATATATATTTTGAAGAAAGAAGTGGATGCTGGTGAGACATTACCAATACCCCTTCGTGTGAACCTTATCTGATCCTACAATAGCTGTCAACAGATATATCAAACTGGGAATACATTATGTGTGAAATTTTATGCTTGCAGCTGAAATAATAATTGGTGGTGGTCGTAGCGGTGGTGGCAGTGGTGATGATAGTGATTATTATTATTGTTATTGTTGTTATTATTATTATTATTGTTATTGTTGTTATTATTATTATTTATTATAGTGATGTTACAACACCCAGTGGTTGCTTGCACATTATGAATTTTGTATTACACTCTTATCATTCACAAAACACCAGTAACTCAGAACATTAATCACGAGGTTAAAATAAACAGTATGCAAAGGTATATAAGAAGAGTGACAGGAGAGATGTCATAATTATTTATCTGTTTCATTACTGACATGCTTCTGTGTTAATTTTGTTGCTTATTTTATTAAGAAACTTCCAAATTGGCCTCATGAAGCTGATTGGTCCTATCTCAAGATCTACTGAGTATAGAAAAATTTGAGGTGTTCACTGGAAATTGATTCAAGGAAGTCTATGTTAAAGCCAGCAGTGCTCACCACTAACTCGCAGAGGTGGCAGTTGGGAAGGTACTGTACTGTATAAGTGTTGGGCGGCGGTGGCAGCAGTGGAGGAGGAGAAGATAATATGCAGTTGACTCTTGATAATGCACTGTTGAATGTTAAAGAGTGTTACTGAGAGTTTTGAGTTTGATTTTACAACTGTTTAAATGGTCAAGATGGAAATGACAAAGAGTTCACATAATCTGCAGTAACAAGTTATGTTGTCACCAGGACATAAATTTATGTAACTAGTATAATTTTATAGATCTCAAAGCCAGTTTATCACTATTCTCATGCAGAAACATATTTAAAAAACTCAGTTTCATAAGCATACATATTTTCTTGCAGAGGTTAGTAGTATGTTGATTTTTTAAATTTTTAATTGCTGTTTATTTTGGCCTTTTAAAAGAGTAGCACATTTGCGTACGTAGATTACAGAATTTTAAAAGCACATAATAAAACTTTCAGTAATAGTTAACAAGAAAACCAGTGTCAGCATGCTTAATCGAGCCAATTTTCTATTGTGACTGAAGCTGAAAATCATTGTCAACTTGCAGTGTAAAGATGTATGTGAACATCATTTATGATGATGGCCTTGCCTCTTCCAGGGTCCATCGATTTAATCAGTCCTCCTCCTCCTCCTCCTCCTCCTCCTCCTCCTCCTCCTCTTCTTCTTGTATTTCTTCTGTTGTCAGATACAGTCAAAATTCCATCATCAATCAGAGCATCCCACATTTCCATGCAATGATCAAAATGTACACAATGATTTAATTTCACATTTCCTCCCAAATCAGAAAAAAATCATAGAAATCTGAATCCATTTTTTGACTCTTCTGTTGCAGTTAATTCTGTGGCTCCTTGATGAACCTGAATTTCTTTCATGTAGGTCCTCTGACCATCTTCAGTGCTCTCCAGCAGCACTCTCTCAACTTCTTTGCAGTACACTGTTTTAAAGTTCTGAATCACTTCCTGGTCAAGCGGTTGCGATTTTGAGGTGATGGTAGCAGGCAGAAGATCAGAAAGTGAATGTGAATGCACTGAAATCAAATGAATCATTTGATGGGTATGGAATCCATTAAGATGCAATGTTGCGAAATGATATGAGTGCAAACTGTTCAGATGTGCTGAAAATATACTAAGAATTGGGGTATAAGAAAGAAATTAAAGTTCCAGATCTTGTCTGCTGCAAATTTTAAGTTGTTACTGTGTGTGTCCAAATAAATTCGCAATGCTTGGAGGTGTTGCGTTATTATGATGTGTGTTATTGTCCAGAGAAAACCAGAATTTTTTACCCTACTTGTTCGAAAGTTCTGTCGTCATTCACACATTTTTCTTAAAGCATCAAGATGCAAGAAATATATCTTTCAAACATCTATGATAGTAGGTCTTACTGCCAAAGGGGTACATTGTGATCCATATAAACCTGAACTGCTTTAATGAATCATAACATTTGAACAAATAATGGGACACATTTGCAATTTTGGGAGATGATAATACACTATTGGCAAATTACATGCAAATTTTGGAAATGTCCTCCATCATCATCATTGCGCAACCATACTCATTTCACCATATTCCGTGATGTTCTGTGAAGTGAATCCTCGCCAGTGTTGCTTATTTTGTGTGTAATTGTCTTACAGAGTTCTGCAGTTGTCCGTGGTCTATTCTTGTACACTCAGGTTTTAAGATAACCTCACAAGCAAAAATCCGGGCGTTTGGTCAAGTGATCAGAGGAGGGGGGAGAGCACAATTTTTTTGAAATTATTTGATCGCCAAAGGAACTGGTTACAAGTTGCATGTAAGTGTTAGATGTGGACACATTGCTCCATCTTGTTGGAAGTAAATAAGTTTTTTGTCATCCAGCTGCTCCATAAATGCATAGAATATGCCTGTATAAACTGTAGTTTCTGCAGTCACATCAAAGAAAATGGGCCAATGATTCTGCAAGCTGACATTGTTGACTACACTCCAAGCTTTTCATCATTTTGTGGCATTTTGTGCATGATAGGAGGGGTCTACACCAGCCCGGTATCCGCTGTTTTGTGTGTTTGTGTAACCTCACACATGGAATAATGCCTCATCTGTAAACAAAGTTATGGAGAGAATGTCTGTACATTGAACAAGAAACCCCTGAAACCATTGACAATAACACATTGTTTTCTCGTGATCTGTTTCTTGCAATGCTTGAAATAGTCACAGAAAGCTTTTGCCACTCCCCCCCCCACCCCCCCTGCCCCCCCCCCTGCCCACTCCATGTCCCCAGGCCTCAAATATCTAGATTCTTTTGTACAAGTGTCAAAAACTTATATTTCTTTGAACTCATTTCTGCAATTGATCAATATGACTGGTAGACAGAGCACAATGTTATTCCATGGAAGCATTAACAACTTGAACACAGTGTTTAAATATCATTCAGCAGGAACCAATTATGTACACACAGAGCTGTAGCAATACGCAGAGAGAAGGGAAGCTGAGCATAGCTCGACTAGCCTTAAATAGACTGGAGGCCAGGGCGAGCTCTGACATTTATATATGTATTCTCTCTCTCTCTCTCTCTCTCTCTCTCTCTCTCTCTCTCTCTCTCTACACACACACACACACACACACACACAGTCTGAGGCTCCCTCTGCAGATGACACAGCACTGCTTCATGCGTGGCCTTTTGAAAGCACGCACATGTGTCACTGCATTCCTCCTCTCTTAGGGAGATCAGATTCTCGAGAAGTCCATACTAGTCTTCTCGTCCGCTGGGCTCTGACTAAGGTGGCATGCTGCAGTGGTAGTGTACGGTCTGAAATGCTTAGGGCATGGACGTATTCCGCGTCCATCTTCCTGTGTCAAACCACACGGCAACACCAGCGATGCCGAGACATGTTTTCATGTTGACCTCAGGCATCCGCTCTGGTGACAGTGGTCATGGTGCTGATGATACTGGTATCAGCAGTTGCTCAGGAACGGGTGACAGAATCCCTGACCATGGTGTTGGAAACAATAGAGAAACTGCCGGTTTGGCCACCTAGGACAGCTCCCCTTGCCTATGCAGGAATGGCAAATGGGCAGCGGCAGGTGATGTGACACCAGGTGTTGACGGGCTCAAAGATGATGAGATGACATCGGCGGGTGCCTGGCCGTCCACAGGAAGGTGAAGCTGATTTTTGTACCTCGAGCAGAGGACATTCTCTTTGCAGATGTCGCAGAGAGGCTGCCCTCCATATGTGGCGATGACAGCTGGAATCCATGGGGGCAATGCCTGAAACCGTGTGCCCAGACAACCAAACCCAGCTGGAAGAGGCAAGTCAGCTGTGAGGGTTGAGGTCCAGGTGGAGCAGCGAAGGAAGTGTAGCAGTGCCCTTGGCTGGGACACGTGGAGTAGCTACACCAGGCTCTTCTTGCCGAATCGTGTGAAACACTGCAAGGAGAGAAACCAATCTAAGGCAATGTCAGACGAAGAGTTGGCAGTGTACTTTTTCATCTAAGTTTTCAATGTTTGTACTATACTCCATATGGCGAGAGAAGGGCTCTGACAGTTGATGTGGCCATGGAGCACGTGTCCACACCGGCCAATCAGATCGTGAGCTTTTGTGTACATTACCGTGGCAACGCCCCAGTGTTGCCGTAGTGCTGGGCGACCACTGCTTTCAGTCAGTTGTGCCATGTGCTACATTCAAGTTTGTGTGTATACATGTGCATTCCGCTACTTCTGTGAGTTTCTTGCTGTGTGTGTAAGTGCAAAAGTATGTATAAGTGGAAAATGGCTGTCTGTAGTGCAGAGAAGAGGGCTTTTGGGAAAGGAGCTACACTGAAATCCCAAGCACGTGAATTTACATACACGTTGTTGTTGTGGTCTTCAGTCCTGAGACTGGTTTGATGCAGCTCTCCATGCTACTCTATCCTGTGCAAGCTTTTTCATCTCCCAGTACCTACTGCAACCTACATCCTTCTGAATCTGCTTAGTGTATTCATCTCTTGGTCTCCCTCTACGATTTTTACCCTCCACGCTGCCCTCCAATACTAAATTGGTGATCCCTTGATGCCTCAGAACATGTCCTACCAACCGATCCCTTCTTCTGGTCAAGTTGTGCCACAAACTTCTCTTCTCCCCAATCCTATTCAATACTTCCTCATTAGTTATGTGATCTACCCATCTAATCTTCAGCATTCTTCTGTAGCACCACATTTCGAAAGCTTCTATTCTCTTCTTGTCCAAACTATTTATCGTCCATGTTTCACTTCCATACATGGCTACACTCCATACGAATACTTTCAGAAATGACTTCCTGACACTTAAATCAATACTGGATGTTAACAAATTTCTTTTCTTCAGAAACGCTTTCCTTGCCATTGCCAGCCTACATTTTATATCCTCTCTACTTCGACCATCATCAGTTATTTTGCTCCCCAAATAGCAAAACTCCTTTACTACTTTAAGTGCCTCATTTCCTAATCTAATTCCCTCAGCATCACCCGACTTAATTAGACTACATTCCATTATCCTTGTTTTGCTTTTGTTGATGTTCATCTTATATCCTCCTTTCAAGACACTGTCCATTCCATTCAACTGCTCTTCCAAGTCCTTTGCTGTCTCTGACAGAATTACAATGTCATCGGCGAACCTCAAAGTTTTTATTTCTTCTCCATGGATTTTAATACCTACTCCGAATTTTTCTTTTGTTTCCTTTACTGCTTGCTCAATATACAGATTGAACAACATCGGGGAGAGGCTACAAGCCTGTCTTACTCCCTTCCCAACCACTGCTTCCCTTTCATGTCCCTCGACTCTTATAACTGCCATCTGGTTTCTGTACAAATTGTAAATAGCCTTTCGCTCCCTGTATTTTACCCCTGCCACCTTTAGAATTTAAAAGAGAGTATTCCAGTCAACATTGTCAAAAGCTTTCTCTAAGTCTACAAATGCTAGAAACGTAGGTTTGCCTTTCCTTAATCTTTCTTCTAAGATAAGTCGTAAGGTCAGTATTGCCTCACGTGTTCCAGTGTTTCTACGGAATCCAAACTGATCTTTCCCGAGGTTGGCTTCTACTAGTTTTTCCATTCGTCTGTAAAGAATTCGTGTTAGTATTTTGCAGCTGTGACTTATTAAGCTGATAGTTCGGTAATTTTCACATTTGTCAACACCTGCTTTCTTTGGGATTGGAATTATTATATTCTTCTTGAAGTCTGAGGGTATTTCGCCTGTTTCATACATCTTGCTCACCAGATGGTAGAGTTTTGTCAGTACTGGCTCTCCCACGGCCGTCAGTAGTTCCAATGGAATATTGTCTACTCCGGGGGCCTTGTTTCGACTCAGGCCTTTCAGTGCTCTGTCAAACTCTTCACGCAGTATCATATCTCCCATTTCATCTTCATCTACATCCTCTTCCATTTCCATAATATTGTCCTCAAGTACATCACACTTGTATAGACCCTCTATATACTCCTTCCACCTTTCTGCTTTCCCTTCTTTGCTTAGAACTGGGTTTCCATCTGAGCTCTTGATATTCATACAAGTCGTTCTCTTATCTCCAAAGGTCTCTTTAATTTTCCTGTAGGCGGTATCTATCTTACCCCTAGTGAGATAGGCCTCTACATCCTTACGTTTGTCCTCTAGCCATCCCTGCTTAGCCATTTTGCACTTCCTGTCGATCTCATTTTTGAGACGTTTGTATTCCTTTTTGCCTGTTTCACTTACTGCATTTTTATATTTTCTCCTTTCATCAATTAAATTCAATATTTCTTCTGTTACCCAAGGATTTCTACTAGCCCTTGTCTTTTTACCTACTTGATCCTCTGCTGCCTTCACTACTTCATCCCTCAAAGCTACCCATTCTTCTTCTACTGTATTTATTTCCCCCATTCCTGTCAATTGCTCCCTTATGCTCTCCCTGAATCTCTGTACAACCTCTGGTTCTTTTAGTTTATCCAGGTCCCATCTCCTTAAATTCCCACCTTTTTGCAGTTTCTTCAGTTTTAATCTACAGGTCATAACCAATAGATTGTGGTCAGAGTCCAAATCTGCCCCTGGAAATGTCTTACAATTTAAAACCTGGTTCCTAAATCTCTGTCTTACCATTATATAATCTATCTGATACCTTTTAGTATCTCCAGGGTTCTTCCATGTATACAACCTTCTTTCATGATTCTTAAACCAAGTGTTAGTTATGATTATGTTGTGCTCTGTGCAAAATTCGCCCAGGCGGCTTCCTCTTTCATTTCTGTCCCCCAATCCATATTCACCTACTATGTTTCCTTCTCTCCCTTTTCCTACACTCGAATTCCAGTCACCCATGACTATTAAATTTTCGTCTCCCTTCACAATCTGAATAATTTCTTTTATTTCATCATACATTTCTTCAATTTCTTCGTCATCTGCAGAGCTAGTTGGCATATAAACTTGTACTACTGTAGTAGGCGTGGGCTTCGTATCTATCTTGGCCACAATAATGCGTTCACTATGCTGTTTGTAGTAGCTTACCCGAATTCCTATTTTCCTATTCATTATTAAACCTACTCCTGCATTACCCCTATTTGATTTTGTGTTTATAACCCTGTAGTCGCCTGACCAGAAGTCTTGTTCCTCCTGCCACCGAACTTCACTAATTCCCACTATATCTAACTTCAACCTATCCATTTCCCTTTTTAAATTTTCTAACCTACCTGCCCGATTAAGGGATCTGACATTCCACGCTCCGATCCGTAGAACGCCAGTTTTCTTTCTCCTGATAACGACATCCTCTTGAGTAGTCCCCGCCCGGAGATCCGAATGGGGGACTATTTTACCTCCGGAATATTTTACCCAAGAGGATGCCATCATCATGTAATCATACAGTAAAGCTGCATGCCCTCGGGAAAAATTACGGCTGTAGTTTCCCCTTGCTTTCAGCCGTTCGCAGTACCAGCACAGCAAGGCCATTTTGGTTGTTGTGTGTTTATTTGAAAAGGGAAAGGGACAATGGTGGGCCTTAGATATCAGAGAGTAAAGTGGTTGACAGAGTGCCAGAAGCATCGAACATCTCTACAGCAACAGTGAAGAGTGTCACAAATGATAAAGAGGCTGCCAATTCAGCTGTGAGCGCTGTTATTGTGACACCTGGAAAGCCGAGGAAGAGATCGTGTTGTGTGACTAAACAGACAACTTTGATGAAAGTGCTATCAGGCAACACACATACATGTACTACAGCAAGAAGGAGTACCCTACACGTAAAAACTTCATGGCATCACTGTCGGACAGTGGTTTGTTCACAGGCAGAATGACAAGTCTGTCCATTGTTGTGAACAAAATTGGCTTCCGTTGGAAAAAGTTCTCAGGATGAAAGGTATTAATGGAATGCAGAGACATTGCAGCATTGAGATGTCGTTTCCTGCCTGAGTTGCTAGCAGTGAATCCAGAAAATGTAATGTGGATTGACGAAACATGGGTTGACGTGCGTCATGCATGTTCCGTTGGATGGACAGATGACATGCACCACGGAACTATGTGTGTGCTAACTGGTAAGGGAGGATGACTAATTATAGTTCATGCTGACTGTATGAACGGTTTTGTGCCCAGTGCTATGGTGATGTTTCAGTAAAAAAAACTGTCTAATACCATGAGGAGATGAATGCAGATACTTTCAAAGACTGGTTCGTTACTAGTTTGCTACCAAATGTGAGTTCTGGTAATGTTTTTATGACAGACAATATGCCGTACCATTCTGTACAATTAAATAAGATTGCAAGGAGAGTCAAAATAGTCAGCTGGTTGAAAGAAATTAAAATAGGCTTTGAACAGAATATGCAGAAAGCTGAACTTCTGGAATTAGTGAAACGATACAAGCCACAGAAGATTCATTATGTGATTGATACACTAGCAGAGAGAACCACGGTCACAAAGTTATACATCTTCCACTGTACCACTGCCTTTACAATGCAATTGAACCAAATTGGGCTTGAATGAAAGCAGATGTTGTGAAGCGAAATGAAACCTTTATGTTGCGAGACACAGAGGGGGTGGTAAAGGAGGCTGTCACACGAATAATGCCAGAAAATTGGAAGAACGTCATGAATCACATGTGGAAAGAGATTACAAGGCCAAACATAGAAGAAGGTGCAATAGATGAATCCGTTTATAATATTGTAATTTCTTTATCAGACAATGAGGACAGCAGCAGCAAAGATACCGAAGAATATGTGGTTGTGATGAGAGATGAGAGATGACCAATCACAGGACGATGATCTTTGGGTTTCTGTGCTCCTGCACGAAAAATTGAAGTAACATCCTTGTTCAATATTTTACACGTAACATTTGTGCAATTTGCTTTACCTTGTTAATGTTGAAAATCTGATTGTGTGTGATTTTTATTTTGGCTGGCACCATAGTCATGTTAATTTTTTTAATGATGTTACTACCATTTGACAGTAATAATTTTTATTTTATTGTTATACAATCCAGAGTTTAGCCATAGGCCATTTTCAAGGACAGTAACATATTGATATGTCAAAAGATATCAGATTGGTATGAAACACAGTGAAATCTGAACCGTATAACAATAAAATAAAAATTGTTGCAGTCAAATGGCTGTAACATTGTTAAAGAAAATGTGTGCGTGTGCGTGTGCGTGTGCGTGCGTGCGTGGTGACAAACATGGGTAGCACATGTGAAATAATATTCCATTAAGGAACACCTCGGTCAGCAGAATGCTGCTCCTAATGACATGGCATTGTTAGGTTCTGAAGGAGCCAAGTATTGCCGCGAGCCGAAGGGTGGGACGGGAAGGTCTGTCACCCCGCTCCTCCCGCCGCTGACTTGCTGCCCGTCCGTGTCGAATACCGGAACTGCACTGCCAGCTGTCAGAGCTCATCTCTCGATGTATGGAGTTTAGATGTTCCACCTCACTGGTAGATTGTGAGGGGACAAGGATGTGATGGATACCACAGGAATTGCAAAGTGCTGCAAACTCTTGCAATAAAAATTGTGGACCATTATGGGACACTAATGTCATGGACAAATCTTAGAGTGAAACAATTTTGGACAAGGCTGCGATGGTAGCACTTGTGGCTGGGGAACAATGAAAAACATACGGAAAATGAGAATGTGTCAACGACTGACAGCCAATAAGTGTTGAGAAATAGGCCAGTGAAATCCACATGTACATGGTCCCATGCATGTGACAGCATCGGCCAAGGAGACAGGGCATTGCACACTGCGAACAGAGGGCAACCAGGAGGGTAACATCACTGCCGAAGCCAGGCCAAAGCGCGTCAACCGGCCAACGCTTTTCTGCATGATACACCCCAAAGATCTCCGTGTGATAAATGGAGAACCTCTGAATGAAGTTTGGAGGGGATCACTACCCGAGGCGCCACATGATCTGTGTTTGAAAGCAGAACTCCGTCCACAACAGAGAACTGATGTCAACATTTGTAATAATTATGGAAGGGGTTGGATGTTTGAGGAGGTGGTGAATCCAGCCAACAATGTTGTACAAGTGTTACGACCTTCCATAAAACGAGATCTGAAGCCACAGCCTTCGTGATCCGTGTGCAAATTACAAGAAAACCATCAACTGTCTGCTGTGCCACAACATCAATGTGGAAACAAAGGAGTACCTCCTGATCAAACCCTTGGTCCAGACTGGCTGGCAGGTGGGACAAAATGTTGGCATTTGCATGTTGATTTGTAGTGCAGAAATCAATCTCATAGTTGTAATGCAAAAGGAAAAGAACCAAACGTTGAATGCAATGTACTGTTTTATCTGGTAATGTCGCAGAAGGTCTGAATAGGGAAACTGATGGTTTGGGGGGGAAACAAAACTTGGAATTTCTTCACTGCATATCGAATGGCCAAAGTTTCCTTTTCTATCTTAGAGTATCTAGTTTGAGCAGGAGTCACTGTTTTCGAGGCATAAGCAATAGGCCACCCGGAGCCATCAGCATATCTACGAGCCAGTACTGCCCCCAACCCATACCGTCAAGTGTCTGTCACAAGGAGCAAGTGAAGGTCTGGTTGGTTTGTCACTAAGCGGGCCACAGAGTGCAACATGGTCTTAAGAGTGGAAAACACAATTTCACAAGCCAGCAACCAGAACCACAGTGTGCTCCCTGCCGCCGTTGGATAAGCAGCTGCCAGCAGCAAGCCTTATACTCTTGGCTCACTTATTTGTTACATAGTTTAATTTTCAATTTCTTTGCGCGTTTTTGGGTACTTGCATTGTTTAATTCATAAATTTTGGGCGCACTATAGTATTTGAGAATTGTAGCATCGCGTTTCAGTACCTGAATAGTGTAAAATCACGTAGTCTCCTTCTGCCACAGAGCAGTGTGTCAGTAGTGCCCAAGTAGCAGCATTACTGCATTTACTAGGCAATCTTGTATTTTAATAACTGTTCAAATTTTGTGTCAAATTGTTTGTGCTCTCTGTAGATTAGTTCAGACGTTCTTTGCACAACAGTATTTAGCATGGATAGGGACTGCGACTGCTGTGTTCGGATGCGGACTGAGTTGGCATTCCTTCGCTCCCAGCTTCAGGCAGTGTTGGCTTCGGTCACACAGCTTGAGGCTGTTGCCAATGGGCATCACTCTGGGGGGTCTGGATGGGGGTTTGTCGGGGATGGCCAGCTCGTCCCACACATCCCCTGACCGGACTACGGCTGTGGCTGCCCGGGATACTGCCCACATTGAGGTTGACCCCACACCCGTGGTAGAGTGGGAGGTCGTCTCGAGGTGTGGCAGGGGGTGAAAGACATTTTGGAGGGCTGAACGGAAGGCCTCTCCAGTTTGTCTAATGAACCAGTTTCAGGCTCTGTCTCTGGCTGATACTGTTCTTCGTCCAGACATGGCTGCGTGTCCTGTTCCAGAGGTTGACCCTCAGTCTGCAAGATCCGGGCAGTCGCAGAGGGTGGGCTTACTGGTTGTTGGGAGCTCCAATGTCAGGCACGTAATGGGGCCCCTTAGGGATATGGCAGCAAGAGAGGGAAAGAAAACCAATGTGCACTCCGTGTGCATACCGGGGGGGAGTCATTCCAGATGTGGAAAGGGTCCTTCTGGATGCCATGAAGGGTACAGGGTGCACCCATCTGCAGGTGGTCACTGTGTTGGCATCAAGGATGTGTGTCGCTATGGATAGGAGGAAATCCTCTCTGGCTTCCGGCGGCTATCTGATTTGGTGAAGACTGCCAGTCTCGCTAGCGGGATGAAAGCAGAGCTCACTATCTGCAGCATTGTCGACAGGACTGACTGCGGACCTTTGGTACAGAGCCGAGTGGAAGGTCTGAATCAGAGGCTGAGACGGTTCTGCAACTTCCTTCTCTAAATCCTCGCACAAACGAAAAAATGGCTGACATCGAAATAAGTGTCCAAGGAATATAAAATAAACTGAAATCACTCAACAGAGGAAAGTCCACTGGACCTGATGTGATACCAATTCGATTCTACACAGAGTACGCGAAAGAACTTGCCCCCCTTGTAACAGCCGTGTACCGCAAGTCTCGAGAGGAACGGAAGGTTCCAAATGATTGGAAAAGAGCACAGGTAGTCCCAGTCTTCAAGAAGGGTCGTCGAGCAGATGAGCAAAACTATAGGCCTATATCTCTGACATCGATCTGTTGTAAAATTTTAGAACACGTTTTTTGCTCGTGTATCATGTCATTTCTGGAAACCCAGAATCTACTCTGTAGGAATCAACATAGATTCCAGAAACAGCAATCGTGTGAGACCCAACTCGCTTTATTTGTTCATGAGACCCAGAAAATATTAGATACAGGCTCCCAGGTAGATGCCATTTTCCTTGACTTCCGGAAGGTGTTCGATACAGTTTCACACTGTCGCCTGATAACAAAGTAAGAGCCTACGGAATATCATACTAGCTGTGTGGCTGGATTGAAGAGTTTTTAGCAAACAGAACACAGCATGTTGTTCTTAATGGAGAGACGTCTACAGAAGTTAAAGTAACCTCTGGCGTATCACAGGGGAGTGTTAAGGGACCATTGCTTTTCACAATATATATAAATGACCTGATTCCGAAATCAGATACTGGATTGTAAGGCATACCCAGGAGCAGATATAGACTCAGATCACAATATAGTAGTGATGAAGAGTAGGCTGAAGTTCAAGACATTAGTCAGGAAGAGTCAATACGCAAAGAAGTGGGATACGGAAGTACTAAGGAATGACGAGGTACGTTTGAAGTTCTCTAACGCTATAGATACAGCAATAAGGAATAGCGCAGTAGGCAATACAATTGAAGAGGAATGGACATCTCTAAAAAGGGCCATCACAGAAGTTGGGAAGGAAAACATAGGTACAAAGAAGGTAGCTGCGAAGAAACCATGGGTAACAGAAGAAATACTTCAGTTGATTGATGAAAGGAGGAAGTACAAACATATTCTGGGAAAATCAGGAATACAGAAATACAAGTCACTGAGGAATGAAATAAATATGAAGTGCAGGGAAGCTAAGACGATATGGCTGCAGGAAAAATGTGAAGACATCGAAAAAGATACGATTGTTGGAAGAACAGACTCAGCATACAGAAAAGTCAAAACAACCTTTGGTGACATTAAAAGCAACGGTGCTAACATTAAGAGTGCAACGGGAATTCCACTGTTAAATGCAGAGGAGAGAGCAGATCGGTGGAAAGAATACATTGAAAGCCTCTATGAGGGTGGAGATTTGTCTGATGTGATAGAAGAAGAAACAGGAGTCGATTTAGAAGAGATAGGGGATCCAGTATTAGAATCGGAATTTAAAAGAGCTTTGGAGGACTTGCGGTCAAATAAGGCAGAAGGGATAGATAACATTCCATCAGAATTTCTAAAATCATTGGGGGAAGTGGCAACAAAACGACTATTCACGTTGGTGTGTAGAATATATGAGTCTGGCGATATACCGTCTGACTTTCGGGAAAGCATCATCCACACAATTCCGAAGACGGCAAGAGCTGACTAGTGCGAGAATTATCGCACAATCAGCTTAACAGCTCATGCATCGAAGCTGCTTACAAGAATAATATACAGAAGAATGGAAAAGAAAATTGAGAATGCGCTAGGTGACGATCAGTTTGGCTTTAGGAAAAGTAAAGGGACGAGAGAGGCAATTCTGACGTTACGGCTAATAATGGAAGCAAGGCTAAAGGAAAAATCAAGACACTTTCATAGGATTTGTCGACCTGGAAAAAGCATTCGACAATATAAAATGGCGGAAGCTGTTCGAGATTCTGAAAAAAGTAGGGGTAAGCTATAGGGAGAGACGGGTCATATACAATATGTACAACAACCAAGAGGGAATAATAAGAGTGGACGATCAAGAACGAAGTGCTCGTATTAAGAAGGGTGTAAGACAAGGCTGTAGCCTTTCGCCCCTACTCTTCAATCTGTACATGGAGGAAGCAATGATGGAAATAAAAGAAAGGTTCAGGAGTGGAATTAAAATACAAGGTGGAAGGATATCAATGATACGATTCGCTGATGACATTGCTATCCGGAGTGAAAGTGAAGAAGAATTAAATGATCTGCTGAACAGAATGAACAGTCTAATGAGTACACAGTATGGTTTGAGAGTAAATCGGAGAAAGACAAAGGTAATGAGAAGTAGTAGAATTGAGAACAGCGAGAAACTTAACATCAGGATTGATGGTCACGAAGTCAATGGAGTTAAGAAATTCTGCTACCTAGGCAGTAAAATAACCAATGACGGACGGAGCAAAGAGGACATCAAAAGCAGACTCGCTATGGCAAAAAAGGCATTTCTGGCCAAGAGAAGTCTACTAATATCAAATACCGTCCTTAATTTGAGGAAGAAATTTCTGAGGATGTACGTCTGGAGTACAGCATTGTATGATAGTGAAACATGGACTGTGGGAAAACCCGAACAGAAGAGAATCGAAGCATTTGAGATGTGGTGCTTTAGACGAATGTTGAAAATTAGGTGGACTGATAAGGTAAGGAATGAGGAGGTCCTACGCAGAATCGGAGAGGAAAGGAATATGTGGAAAACACTGATAAGGAGAAGGGGCAGGATGATAGGACATCTGCTAAGACATGAGGGAATGACTTCCATGGTACTAGAGGGAGCTGTAGAGGGCAAAAACTGTAGAGGAAGACAGAGATTGGAATACGTCAAGCAAATAATTGAGGACGTAGGTTGCAAGTGCTACTCTGAGATGAAGAGGTTAGCACAGGAAAGGAATTCATGGCGGGCCGCATCAAACCAGTCAGTAGACTGATGACAAAAAAAAAAAAAAAAAAAAAAAGACCTAGTAGATAGTGTCTGAAGCTCCATGCAGCTTTTCGCGGATGATGCTGTAGTATGCAGAGAAGTTGCAGCATTAGAAAATTGCAGCGAAATGCAGGAAGATCTGCAGCGGATAGGCACTTGGTGCAGGGAGTGGCAACTGACCCTTAACATAGACAAATGTAATGTATTGCGAATACATAGAAAGAAGGATCCTTTATTGTATGATTATATGATAGCGGAACAAACACTGGTAGCAGTTACTTCTGTAAAATATCTGGGAGTATGCATGTGGAACGATTTGAAGTGGAATGATCATATAAAATTAATTGTTGGTAAGGCGGGTGCCAGGTTGAGATTCAGTGGGAGAGTCCTTAGAAAATGTAGTCCATCGACAAAGGAGGTGGCTTACAAAACACTCGTTTGACCTATACTTGAGTATTGCTCATCAGTGTGGGATCCGTACCAGGTCAGGTTGACGGAGGAGATAGAGAAGATCCAAAGAAGAGCGGCACGTTTCGTCACAGGGTTATTTGGTAAGCGTGATAGCGTTACGGAGATGTTTAGCAAACTCGAGTGGCAGACACTGCAAGAGAGCCGCTCTGCATCGCAGTGTAGCTTGCTGTCCAGGTTTCGAGAGGGTGCGTTTATGGATGAGGTATCAAATATATTGCTTCCCCCTACTTATATCTCTGAAGGAGATCACGAATGTAAAAGTAGAGAGACTCGAGCACACACGGAGGCTTTCTGGCAATCGTTTTTCCCGCGAACCATACGCGACTGTAACAGGATAGGGAGGTAATGACAGTGGCATGTAAAGTGCCCTCTGCCACACACCATTGGGTGGCTTGTGGAGTATAAATGTAGATACAGATGTAATGTCTGCACTATTGTCACTGCCCCAGGCAAAAATTTATGCTAGTAGGCAACTTTGTGTAAAAAAAACTTGAAGTTCTTTGACTGTAATTGATACAATAGCAGAAACATGTTGATGTGGGGGTTTGAGACCATAGCAAGAAACTTCAAACCGAAGATAAATGATAGAAGTTGGAAAAAATTGACATTTTTTCTAAATTACACTTCATTCTGACTATTTGGAGGGCAGAAAAAAAATAGTATGGAAATTTTGTAAATGTTCTTCAGTCAAGACACTGGAAACTACAATGTCACTCAGATAGTTTTCGCAATCTGGCACAGACCCTGTAAGTTCTTCAAAAAAAAAAAAAAAAAAAAAAAAAATTGGTAGAATCCAAAAGGGCTGTTGACAACTAACGTACTTGGTGACTCTGCTTCTAAAGGGAGTCATAAATAGGAATCTGATAACTTCACAAAGATTTTGTCTGGCTGCGATCTCAAGTATGTACCTAATATAGATTGTGTGTTTGTAGAATCTTTACAATCGCCGCAGAGGTGTAACCAACATGACAGTTTCTTTACTATAATCAAAGGGGTAGGGCATTCACTTGATGCAGTAGGCTGAACAATGCCTGATTCCATGATGCAATCTAATTCATCTTTGATGTGTTCCCCCGAGTGCCACTGGAACCGGATAAACATGTAAAAAAAGGGAAAGGGGGGGGGGGGGGGGGCAAGCAGAAGGTGTCATGGTAATGTGGGCTTGAAAATTTTTGGCGCACCCCGATCCAGGACAGGACAATGACGAAAACTCGGAACACAATGTATCTAACTCTGTGTACAGAGCTTGTTCAGACACTAAATTCACTTAATCTGAAATGGTAAAACCAAAAAACTTAGAAGCATCTAATCCAAAAAGATTCTCCATATGTGTATTATGTACAACAAAAAATGTAAGTGACTAGACTACTGACTTACAGGTCACTGGGGCAGAGAATTGGCTGAGAATAGGAATACTCTGTTTATTGTAATTTACTTACTTTCGTGAAAAAGGGAGAAGCAGAGGGAAGCCCAAGTCCATATAAGTTTGTGGTCTGACAGGGTTACAGCAGCTCCTGTATCCACTTGGATGTGCAGAACTTTACAAAAAACCATAACACCATGGTGAATGATTCCTGCTGTTTGACCAACCAACCTAAAATGTCCTTCATAACATGAACAGCCATTGTGAAAATAAACGGAGGACCAACCGGAGTAGAAGTTTACACAGGGAACAGGACCACACTTGTTGCCAGTCGTGTTGTAATTAGGTATAAGTACAACATGACGAGTAGACTGAACACAGCTTTGTTGCATGGAAACATTAACAACTTGAAGAAAGTAAGTAGCATTGAGTAAGAACCAATTATGTGCACAAAGAACTGTAGCAGTATACACAGAGATCTGAGGTTGAACATAGCTTGGCTAGCCTTAAATAGACTGGGGCCTGTGGAGGGCTCTGATGGTGCGGACGACATAGCACTGCCACACACATGGTCTTTTGAAAGTACACACACACATCACTGCAAGT
Organism: Schistocerca serialis cubense; assembly: GCF_023864345.2. Lineage (NCBI taxonomy): Eukaryota > Metazoa > Arthropoda > Insecta > Orthoptera > Acrididae > Schistocerca > Schistocerca serialis. The sequence goes on along the minus strand of NC_064640.1, from coordinate 1,026,602,531 downwards.
ACTTTATGCTTTACTGAATAAAGAAAGAAAGTGTCACAAAGAGTTGAATGACGAAACAGTTATCAAAATGACTAATGAAACATTTCAAATATCAGCTATTGACTATGAATTATAATGTGTTTGTGTGCCTTCTGTTATGATCATTATTTTATTGTGCCGAGTGTCCCAAAACATGCAGGATTTCTTTTAGTTATTGAAGTTTTGTCAAGGAATGGGAAAACTAGTTCAATTAATCAAAAATCAGATTTATTTGAGATCTGAATCAGCAAAAGTTGAATATTTAGTGAATCACAGTTTATATTTCAGAAGGATTACTGAAATTGGGAATGCTGCCGATAAGTTTCTCAAATATTACAATAATTAAGTAGCAAACAGCTGCAATTGGTTGTTCAATTCCATCGTTTGACAGAAAATCAAGAAATTTAGCAAGAAAAACTGAAGTGTAATATCAGTGGCAAACATCATATTAAACAAAACATAAAAGTGTTACATTTTTCCTACTGATTGCAGTATAGAAAGTGTAAAGTTTTTGCTACGGATTGCAGTGTAAAAAAAGGAGAACAAATTTCTTCTGATAGGTGAAGAGAATTATTATGGTGTCTGATAAAGTAAAATTTTAAGCCTACTGCTGTTTCTCTTACCTCTGAAGTATTTTTCAATTAATCTACAATGAGAAGAACTAGTTTTTGTTTCCAGCATAAACACATTACCTGAAAAAAAAAAAAAGAAAGTGGAACACACAGAAGACATTGTCAGATGTCCGTAACGTCTACACCAACAACAACAGGTGTGTAAATGATCAGAGTTGCAATCCTCTGCAACAGGTAGAAAGGTCACCTGAATGTGTTTAGTGTTGTTCATGGTTAGTGTCGTTATCAGGCCCAATAGGTTATATAAGGGGCCATGAAGAGCATCAGACATTAAGTTATCACTGTGGTGGACACTGGGATGCTGCATACTCGTGTGAGAGACCGTTATTAGCACCGACAATGTTTGAAAGGGGCATTATTGTGATCTCCATTTGCCTGGTTGGTTAAATTGCCCAGTATATACACTCCTGGAAATGGAAAAAAGAACACATTGACACCGGTGTGTCAGACCCACCATACTTGCTCCGGACACTGCGAGAGGGCTGTACAAGCAATGATCACACGCACGGCACAGCGGACACACCAGGAACCGCGGTGTTGGCCGTCGAATGGCGCTAGCTGCGCAGCATTTGTGCACCGCCGCCGTCAGTGTCAGCCAGTTTGCCGTGGCATACGGAGCTCCATCGCAGTCTTTAACACTGGTAGCATGCCGCGACAGCGTGGACGTAAACCGTATGTGCAGTTGCCGGACTTTGAGCGAGGGCGTATAGTGGGCATGCGGGAGGCCGGGTGGACGTACCGCCGAATTGCTCAACACGTGGGGCGTGAGGTCTCCACAGTACATTGATGTTGTCGCCAGTGGTTGGCGGAAGGTGCACGTGCCCGTCGACCTGGGACCGGACCGCAGCGACGCACGGATGCACGCCAAGACCGTAGGATCCTACGCAGTGCCGTAGGGGACCGCACCGCCACTTCCCAGCAAATTAGGGGCACTGTTGCTCCTGGGGTATCGGCGAGGACCATTCGCAACCGTCTCCATGAAGCTGGGCTACGGTCCCGCACACCGTTAGGCCGTCTTCCGCTCACGCCCCAACATCGTGCAGCCCGCCTCCAGTGGTGTCGCGACAGGCGTGAATGGAGGGACGAATGGAGACGTGTCGTCTCCAGCAATGAGAGTCGCTTCTGCCTTGGTGCCAATGATGGTCATATGCGTGTTTGGCGCCGTGCAGGTGAGCGCCACAATCAGGACTGCATATGACCGAGGCACACAGGGCCAACACCCGGCATCATGGTGTGGGGAGCGATCTCCTACACTGGCCGTACACCACTGGTGATCGTCGAGGGGACATTGAATAGTGCACGGTACATCCAAACCGTCATCGAACCCATCGTTCTACCATTCCTAGACCGGCAAGGGAACTTGCTGTTCCAACAGGACAACGCACGTCCGCATGTATCCCGTGCCACCCAACGTGCTCTAGAAGGTGTAAGTCAACTACCCTGGCCAGCAAGATCTCCGGATCTGTCCCCCATTGAGCATGTTTGGGACTGGATGAAGCGTCGTCTCACGTGGTCTGCACGTCCAGCACGAACGCTGGTCCAACTGAGGCACCAGGTGGAAATGGCATGGCAAGCCGTTCCACAGGACTACATCCAGCATCTCTACGATTGTCTCCATGGGAGAATAGCAGCCTGCATTGCTGCGAAAGGTGGATATACACTGTACTAGTGCCGACATTGTGCATGCTCTGTTGCCTGTGTCTATGTGCCTGTGGTTCTGTCAGTGTGATCATGTGATGTATCTGACCCCAGGAATGTGTCAATAAAGTTTCCCCTTCCTGGGACAATGAATTCACGGTGTTCTTATTTCAATTTCCAGGAGTGTAGATCTATGGGGCATTTAGATTTGGCACTGGCCCAATGTTGAACTACATGAGAACGTGAGGGGAGTCACAATCATTATCAAGGTTCTGGTCAATTATGTCTGACTCATCTAGGGAGGATAGCCGTATTGTGTACCGAGCACATTGTAGCCAATTCACATATGTGCCTGCCATCAGAGAACAAGTAATGGAATCCCTACAAAATTCTGTGTCATCCTACTTCCTAATCTGTCTCTGATGGAAGACATGTTGGATGATCTCAGACATCAACCCCGTTCCAGTGCTAGTATGCAGGATATTGAGGAACAGTTGCAACAGTTCTGAGCCTGCTTGCTTCAGGAGATGTCTGTATGATATCCTTTGCAAATGAATCTGTGCAGTCATCCAGGCCAGATGGGTGTAACATAATACTGGTAAGTGGGCTCATACTACAAAGTTCTTTGTAAGTTTGACTCGATATTGTGATCGCTGAAATAACATCACATTCCCTCTCATCTAATGAAGTTTCATTTCGTTTTCTTTTTCCCTTATGGGTTCTTCACTTTTTTAGTTTCATGGGCTTTATGCACCTGATTTTCAGAACGTTTTTATCTTGTCCGTATGCATGTTCCTGATGTGTGTTTGCATTTTCAGCTATTTTGAATATTTAGTTTATTGCTGCAGTCAACAAGGTTTTGTGTGTTTTCGAGTGCTCGGCGAATTTTTACTTACGAAGAAGACTGATCAAAGCATTTACATTAAATTTTGCTTAGAAAATGGAGTTAGGTACAGCAATGTGTTCAAAATGTTGACGGTTTCTTTTGGCATATCTACTATGAACAAGACAAGAGCTTATGAGCAGTATACTTGTTTGAGAGAGTGTTAGGATGATGATGAAGGTGACCATTACCCTGAATCCCCTAGTACATCAGTTACTGACGACAATGTGAAAGAAATAAAGAAAATTGTGCTGGAAAATTTCTGAATCACCATCAGAGAGGTTGCTGTTGGTATCGGCATATCCTTTCACTCATGCCAAGCAATTGGTTTGGAAGTTTTGGGCATGAAACATGTAGCAGCGAACTTTGTTCCAAAATTGTTGAATTTGAACCAAAATCAATGTCACATAGACATCGCTCAGGAATTGCTGAATGAAGTTGACAATGATCCAGAACTTCCAAAGAAGGTGACAGGTGACGTTCACAGGTGACAGGTGAAGGTACAAGTGACAAAACATAGGTGTACAGGTATGGTGCTGAAACCAAGGCCCAATAGAAGCTGCCTGAAGAGTCAAGACCAAAAAAATTCAACAAGTTTGATTAATGTGAATGTTCTTATCACTGTTTTCTTCAGTTACAATGGGATAGCACATCCTGAGTTCCTGCCTTAGGGTCATACTGCCAGTAGGGAATACTAGCTGGAAGTTATGCGCCACATGTAAGAAGCAGAATTGTGGCGTAACCACATGTGGAAATTGCATCATGATGATGCTCCTGCTCACACCCTAATGCTTGTTTGTGATTTTTTGGCAAAAAACAAAACCATTATGTTGCCTTAGCCACTGTCTTCATCAGATGTGGGCCACTGTGACTTCTTTCTACTGTATTCCCAAGGCTGAAGAGAACCATGAAAGGACATGATTTTGCCACCAATGATGAGATAATAACAGAATTGCTGAAGAATTGTGTACACAACGATGTGCTGTTATTGATTCCTTCTTCACTGTAGGTTTTACAGAGAAGAGGGAAGTTTTATTTACGGCTTATTGGCTTATGTTTAAAATACTACTATGGAACATGAGCCATCTGAAAATTTGTAATCCTATCCATTAATAGATTAAAACTATGCAAAATACTGTCATTGAAGCTACTCTCCTCACAGAGGCACCAGCTTGAGTGGTTTCTCTCATACCTCATATACTAATCATTCCAGCCGAGTTATCAATTCATTTTAAGAGACTTCAGTACCCAATGAAGGTTCTGTTTCTAACAATAATAATGAAGGCTTCAGGTCAGACACAGAGGAACACAGAGGTGTGGGGAATGAGGAAGAGGTGATGCACAGAGAGAGATGGGGAGGAGGAGGATATGGACAAGGAGAGGGGGGATGAGGAGATTGGCAGAGACAATGGAGGAAGGGGTTTTAGGATGTATATTCAATTCTTATATGTATTTAGCAGTTGCAAAGCATTGCTGGGTTTGTTGGTAACAGTAACAAAGATAACAATGAAGGAAATTTCTAGATGAAGCAATATGTAAAATAAGGGAATGGCACTCACTCACCTTCAGTGGATCAATGCATGAAGGACAGAAACATTTAGCAGAAACAGCTTTCACAATAGCTTTCAAGCACTAGCTCTTTTTCTAGTAAAAGTACACACATTCACACACAACTACATAGAAACCCAAATGTACACTCCCATGGCCATAGTGGCTGGTTGCCACAATGGTGACAGAAAAACAATCAGAAATTTCAGTCAGGAGGTAATGGGTAATGAGGCAATGGTAACAAAGGCAAAAAGGGGATAGGCGAGATAACATTAAAAAAACTGAATCAGTTAAGTTCACAAGTTCCTTTCAGATTATGACACAGACACAGCACTCTTTTGAAAGATACTGTCACTCTTTAAAACAAACAACACTCTCTCTCTCTCTCTCTCTCTCTCTCTCTCTCTCTCTCTCTCTCTCCACACTCTCACAATTTACTCAGTCAGTTGCTTAATCCATAGATTATTTGCACACACAATTATTTTACACTGTATATGCTATATGTTTATAGATAAAAATTCATCTTGTCAAGGGAACATAATACAATGGAGGTGTTGTGTGGGGAATAAGAAAGTAAATAAGAACTGGAATACATGCTTAAAATACATGCAAGAGATACAGATAGAAAGAGAGATTCCACTCAAATAGCAAAAAGGGAACTCTCCCCCCCTTTGCCCCTGTTCCTTCTCATCTAGAGTCTTAACAGACAACTTACTCCTTTAGAACAGTGGTGAGTTATTTACAGACAATTTTATTGGAGAACTGTCTGCACAGTACAGCTGTAATTAAAATGTGTAGCTCTTTAAAGCAGTATTTACAAGATGACTGTGAACGAGCAACAAACATTCTCACCATGCTCTTTCACATTACAAAACTCAGAGCTCCCTCGGTATGTTACTTTGTATGGCAGTGAATGAAAATAGATAAGTAAGTTAGCATATTTTGCATATCTCCAAGTCCTGCAATGACATAATGAGCAAACATTGTTTTAACCAATTGATAATAAGTTCCAGAATGTGAATTACAGCTCAAATTCTCATCTACAGGTTGGCCAAAATAAAACTGCCCCTTAAAATGTACATAAATTTAACTAGCACTAATTACATTTTTGTTGTTGAAAACATTTCTCAAGGGAAAGACTGCCTGTAGAAAAGTCAGTGACAAAGCAAGCTCTGTGCAAAATTTTCAAGGCTAGCTCTGTAGGTGCACATAAAAAAATTTAGATAACTTTGACCTACTTATTAGCGCCTGACCACATACAGTACTTAAGATTGGTATTATACCCACCAAATTGTTGAACTGAATAAGAGGTGCAATCAAAAAGTAATGGGAATTATTGTTTTTCTTAAAGCGTCTTCATTTAATCATCATCTTCTTTGTTCCCTTCAAAGTAAACTCCCCCCCCCCCCCCCCCCCCCCCCCCGCCCAGATACAATACGCTTATGCCAGTGCTTTTTCCAATCTTGGAAGCACTTTGGAAATCCACTTATGTCGTTTTGTGGCTCTTCCGAAGAGCCACACTTTGTAATAAGTCTTTTTGTTTGGTCTTCTTGTGCATGCAGGTAAATGAAAACCTTAAACAGCATATGGCATTGTGGTTGAAGTTCACATGGATTCATCTGTTTTCATTTGAATTTTATTTGTAGCCATTGGGAACACTTCCTTTCCAAAGTATGATGGTATCTGTAATTCTTACTGTTTTATGTAAATCATTGTGGTGTAAACTGAATGAATGTCTTGCAGGTGTCTACTAATATTGAGTCGTTTGTGTTAGCTCTCTTGTGAGCTGGATAGTTTCCGATAACTTTTCAGGATGATTTCTCCTTAACCAGCTGTGCACTGAAATCCCCTAATATGATTATTATGTTGTTCTTGTGATTTTTCAAATACCTGTTTTCCACAACTACCCAGAAGTTTCCTATTAAGCCTTGAAATCATATTGTTCTCTGCATTTGCTGGAGCATGCCAGTTGAATATCGAGTAATATTTATTCTTGCATTTAATTGTTACTTTATGGTTCCTATTTATAGAGAGTTGAGTAAAAAAGTAATTTGTTTTACATGATTGATTGAGTTTGTTATACTCTAACTGATATACCAATACAAGTGAACCTCTACATGCATATGATTAAACCTATAAACATGTTCTCTTAAGTTCAGTTCCCTCCTCAAATAGCACAGAAGGAAACATTCACTGTAGAAATCTAGAATGAAATTTTTGAACAGGTTAGAACTGCATTCTGCTCAAATATTCAGATCTGGATCTCCACTTTTGACAGCAAATGCTCTGTCACCAACTGAGCAGTATGAAAATGTCACAAAGCTCAACTCCAAGCTACAATGTTCCAGTGCTTCTGGATGCAGTTTCATTCTGAAGTCATATTTTTATTCAACTCATTCGTTCTATCAGAACTGGGACGAATGGCACACACCAATACATTAATTACAAACCCCAACTGCTCTACCTACATGTTTTTCAAAATAATGGTGAGCTAAAATCTTATATTGCTTCATGATGTGAAATTTCTTTCATTACTTCACAAAATACACGTGGTCCAGTCACACTAGTGTGACCACCACTGATGTTCAACTTCAGCATGAAATAACCACTAACATGGTAGGTTGAAGCACTAGCAGTGGAGGGTATATGAAGCATATTGGGGAAATGCGGAAAACAATGCTGTCATTGTCATAATGTGGAAATGGAGTGATTTATCTAATGTCCAAAAGGGCATGACATTGGCTTTCAGCCCAAAGGCAGCAGCTTTTCCAAAACAACTAAGTCTGTAAACTATCCACATGTCACAGTGGTAAAACTAAACTGTTGGGCATGGTAAACTGGTAGTATCCAAATCCGGTGTCGAGACAAATGTGGTGCACCATGGATGATGGGTGAAAGATGGTTGTGGAGATGTGTATAGGTGAATAGACATGCAACTGTTGAGCAACTGATTGCCCAGATGAACCAAGGGGGCCACCGACAGCATCTCCTCAACAACCATGCAGAGAATGTCACTGTGTATGGGCTCCATCGGACAGATGGCCATTTGCGAGTACAGCATGAAAAGTCTGAAGGCAAACACCCTGCAACAGTTATGGTGTGGGGAATGGTTTTGTGGCATTCCCTGGGTGATCTTGTTATTTTGGAAGGCTCAGTTATTGGATCATCGCATGCATGCATGCTTCCTTCCCTGGGGATCATGTCTACCCCTACATGCAATTTGTTTTTCCTCAGCATGATGGCATCTACCAACAGGACATTACAATAAGTCACACAGCTCACAGTGTATATGGTTTGAAGAGCACTAGGATTAGTTTACCATACTCCCCAGGCCACCAAACTCCCCAAATTTAAATCCAAGCCAGAATCTTGGGCACCACCTTAATCTCTCTCTCCATGCCGTGGATAATTAATCGAGAAACCTAGCACAGATGGCCACGGCACTGGAGTCGACGTGACTCCATATGCTTGTTCATACCTTTCAGGAGCTCACTGACGCTCATCCTGCATGTCTCACTGTGGTCTGCATTGCAAAAGGTGGTTACTCAGGTTTTTGACAAGAAGTCACATTAATGTGATTGGACAGTGTAAATACAAGACAAGTCATTTCATAAATAGATAACAGATTAAAAAGAACTTATCATCCCAAATTTATGGTTATGATAGGAAGAAACCTTTGGCTTGCTGTTTTTGTAAGAAAATGCTGTTCTAGTTGCAGGGTTGTTGATCTAACCAGTCTCCTCCTACAAGAGTTAAGCAATTTTTTCCACTAATATGATATTACATTAATATAGTACACACTGTTTTCACATGGTCCTAATATAGATTATTTCCATAATATGTTTGACTCTGATATTAAATTAATGTTACAAATCTTCTGACTGTGTAAAAACATTGCAACAACAAAAGCACACACACGGAAAAAGGATACAATAATAAAAACACCTACAACTTGCTCTGCCAGAAAAGTCACTCCTCGTGCTGCAGGTCTCTCTCCATCAAACCTACCAAGGGAAGAAATATGAGTGCAAGGCGTACATGTATATCTGAGTCTCAGGCTAACACTGTTAAATCTAGAGAAAAGTAGTTGCTTTCAGGATGAATGGCAAAGCCTTCTTCAAAAGCTGTGGATAACAGTGATGTAATTTCATCAGAAACACTAACCAAAGAGACATCAGTGCAATTGTATAATGTTTCATTCAAAGGACCTCAAGAGTTTCAAAGTATTTCTACCGCTGCATGGACAAGTAAAAAAACTGCACCACAAGTTTCAACGAGAGAAAGATGAGTTCCAAAGAGAAGCAGTGATTGTTAATGGCTGGAACCTTCATGAACACAGCAACAACATCAAGTTGACAAACCTCCAGCTGGAATGTAGGCCCCAATATGAACAACCCAGGTCTAGCTAAAACAGTGAAATAGGTCACAAAAATAAATTAGCTTTTTTATCTGTAAATGTGGGGATCATGTTACTCATGCACGAGTTTTACATCTTACTGAGCACTATATAACAGTCAGAACTGGGGGGGGGGGGGGGGGGGCTGCAGATTGATGGGTATTGTTTAGTTACTCACTATTGCAGAACAAGTAAAGAGAAAGGTGGGGCTGTGATTTATATTGATCACACAATTATTTATAACCCTTTAATTTAAACAGTTATTGTACTGATCAACATTTTGAAGTCTGTGGTACTGGAATTACTACAAAGGACATGTCTATTGCAGTGCTTACAATTTAGAGAGCAATGGCAGGAAGTTTTGGCTAAACTGTTTCAAAAACGAGAAATTTAATAGTTACGAGGGAGTTTAATGTTAATTTCATAAGTGATATGAACTGTATAACTCACCTTGAGCATTTAATGTATTCTTAGAAACTGGCCGCTAAGGTTTACTTCCACACTAGAGTTACACAACATTGCAACATTCTTATAGACAAAAATAGAATGAAGAATGCAAGTAGTATACGATGTAAAAGTCATACTCTTCTCCCCATAAACTTTAGGATGTCACAGATAGGTGCAAGACATGCTGCAGCACAGGCCGCTAGTGACTTCTTGGCCATCAATGTGCTAGTTTGTATTTACTTTATATAGTCATAAAAATATTGTAAATCTTAATGTAAAAGGTCATTTTGTGTTCATTCATAGCTTTGCGGTAGTGGAAATAAATTCATTGAGCGTCAGTTTGCAGTTGCTTTAACACACATGCTGTTCATAATGTTCTTTAGTTTCATCCTATTTCATAAAGCAGTGATTAGTAAAGGTTTTCATTTACTTTATTTATTTAATTTGAATTCCGTAGATACAGATCGTGATGAATCACAAGGATGTGGAATGAGTCAGGTTGACATTTTTATAAAGATATAGTGAACAAATGTACATCGTCAAAATTAGCAAATTGGTGATTAAGCTTAAAAGTTGAAGTAAAATTAATAAGGTGCAGTTAAAGTAAACTCCATCCAAACATACCTTGGAAGTCATCCTCAGCTGATAGGTGTCACTGGATGCGGATATGGATGGGCATGTAGTCAGCACACTGCTCTCCCTGCCGTTGTTAGTCTTCATGACTGGAGATGCTATCTCTCTGTCAAGTAGCTCCTGAATTGGTCTCGCAAGGTCTGAGTGGATCCCGCTTGCCAACAGCACTTCGTAGACTTGGATGGTCACCCATCCAAGTGCTAGACACATCCGAAAGCACTTAGCTTCAGTGATTTGATGGGAACTAGTGTTTGTGGGAAGGAAGTTGGCATAGTTAAACCAAACATGACATAAGTTAATGAGTACAACTTAATTTACAGAAAAAAAGCAATATTTATACATTGACCACCATAAAATAGAAAGACAAATAATGGCTAGCACATAAGAAACTGAAAGTCTTGAAACATAAATACATATGACAGTACAAATTTACAAAGACTATCATTGATTAAACTTCATGTACTAACCAAGAGAGGAGAATGACGTATACATTAGGTATTTTCTTAATTTCTATTTAAATGTGGGTGTGATATTAATGTAGACTTCAGTATCCATTGGAAGAGAAATGGAAACTTTTGTGGCAGAATAGTGAACAATACATAGGTATTTTCGTATCCCTCTGTAAATAATTTTTAGACCTTTTATTGTATTCATGGTATGTACTATTTGATGTAAAAAGAGAATGGTTATTGGAAACAAAACTCATCAAAGAAAATAAGTATTGAGAAATGGTGGTTAATATTTGGAGCTTACAGGATAGTTTTCTGCAAGAATATCTTGGATAAAAACATTCATGGTTCTAACTGCTCTTTTTATTTATTTATTTATTTACACATCAGTTCTGTAGGACCAAACTGAGGAGCAAATCTCCAAGGTCGTGGAACATGTCATTACATGAAATTACGACATAAAAGTAATAACAGATAAAAATAAAATGTTTATGAAACCAAAAAAAGTAAAGTCATAAGTTTAAGTAAACACAATCCACAATACAACAAGAATCAGCGTATTTTTTCGAGGAACTCCTTGATAGAATAGAAGTAGTGACCCATGAGGAAATTCTTCAGTTTTGATCTGAAAGTGTGTGGATTACTGCCAAGATTTTTTAGTTCTTGTGGTAGCTTATAGAAAATGGATGCAGCAGTATAGTGCACACCTTTCTGCACAAGAGTTACGGAAGTCCGATCCAAATGAAGGTTTTATTTCTGCCAAGTATTATCTGAGTGAAAGCTGCTTATTCTTGGGAATAAGCTAATATTGTTAACAAGAAATGACATGTAAGGAATATATATATTGAGAGGCCAATGTCAGAATACCTAGACTCGTGAACAGGGGTCGACAAGAGGTTCGTGAACTTACACCACTTATTGCGTGAATTGCTCATTTCTGAGCCAAAAATATCCTTTTAGAATGGGAAGAGTAACCCCAAAATATAATACCATACAACATAAGCAAATGAAAATAAGCAAAGCAGACTAATTTTCGTGTTGAACTTCAGATATCGTTCGAATAGTAAAAATGGCAGAATTAAGTCTCCGAACAAGATCCTGAACGTGTGCTTTCCACGATGGTTTACTATCTATCTGAACACCTAGAAATTTGAACTGTTCAATTTAACTAATCGTATGCCCATCCTTTGAGGTTAAAACATCAGGTTTTGTTGAATTGTGTGTTAGAAACTGTAAAAACTGAGTCTTACTGTGATTTAGCGTTAGTTTATTTTCTACAAGCCATGAACTTACATCGTGAACTGCGCTATGTGAAACCGAGTCAATGTTGCACACCTGTAATACTAGAGGGCATTCATTTATATAAATAAGGAACAGAAGGGGCACCAAACACTGATCCCTGGAGCCCCCCCCCCTCCGCCCCCCCCCCCACCCCCCCTCTGCCCACCCAACCTGATCGTACCCCACTCAGACTGTGAATAATGACCTTTTGCTGTCTGTTGCTAAAATAAGTAGGGAACAAATTGTGAGCTACTCCCCACATTCCATAATGGTCCAACTTCGGGAGCAATATTTTGTGATCAACACAAACGCCTTAGTTAAATCAAAAAATATGCCTAGCATTCGAAACATTTTGTTTAACCCATCCAGTACCTCACAGAGAAAAAAGAATATAGCATTTTCAGTTGTTAGACAACTTCTAAAGCCGAACTGTACATTTGATAGCAAATCGTGTGATATAAAATGATCAATTATCCTTACATACACAGCCTTTTTGATAACTTTAGCAAACATTGATGGCATGGAAATAGGTCTAAAATCGTCTACTTTATCGCTTTCTCCCTTTTTATAAAGCAGCTTCCCCTACTGAGTACTTTAATCGTTCAGGAAACTGACCCTTTCAAAAGGAAAAACTACAAATACGGCTAAATAAAGGGCTAACATGTGCAGCACAGTACTTTAATATTCTGCTAGGCACGCCATCATATCCATGAGTCCTTGGTCTTCATTGGTTTAAGTATTGACTCAGTCTCCCCCTTGTCTGTATCACAGAGGAGTATTTCAGACATCAATCTCAAAAATACTTTGCCAAGAGAGTTATATGTTTCCATGTAGAATTTAAATTTTTATTTAATTCATCACCAATGCTCAGAAAATGATTGTTAAATACTGTACATATATCTGATTTATCAGTAACAGAAATATTTTTACTACAAACCAACTTTATATTGTCGACCTTGTGCTGCTGACAAGACACTTCCTTCACGACTGCCCATATGGTTTCAATTTTGTCCTGTGAATTAGCTATTCTATTTGCATACCACATACTCATTGCCTTCGTAATAACATTTTTAATCACCTTGCAGTACTGTTTGTAATGGGCTACTGTACCTTGATTGTGAGTACTTCTAACATTTTGATATAATTCCCACTTTGTTCTACATGATATCCTTATCCCACTAGTCAGCCACCCAGGCTTCCTTTTACTGCTAGTACCCTGTTTAGAATGTTCTAATGGAAAGCAACTCTCAAAGAGCATGAGAAATGTGTTAAGGAAAGCATTATATTTGTCATCTATGTTATTGGCACTCTTGTTCTGTGACGAGCTTTAAAAAACTCTGTATTGCTGTTGGATTAACTTTCCTACATAGTTTGTAATTATATGTGACATTTGTTTTAGTACAAAAGCCTTTTAGTGTTAAAATTTGTGCATCATGATTTGAAAGGCCATTCACCCTTTTACTAACAGATTGCCCAACTAATAATGAAGAATGAATAAAAATACTGTCTATGACTGTGCTACTGTTCCCTTGCACCCTAGTTGGAAAAAAACACAGTCTGTGTCAGATCATATGAATTTAGATCTACCAACATCCGTTTTCTTGCACCATCTTATACAAAGTTAATATTGAAGCCACCACATATAACTAATTTCTGGTACTTCCTATAAAGTGAACCAAGAACCCTCTCTAGCTTGAGCAGAAATTCTCTGAAGTCAGAGTTAGGGGACATATAAGCAACAACAGTTAGAACTTTAGTTTCACTAAATTCCACTGCCCCTGCACAACATTCAATTATCTGTTCAGTGCAGTGCCTCGATACGTCTATGGGCTCAAATGGAATACTGTTATTTATTTATTATTATTTTTTTTTACGTGCATAGCCTCTCCCCCACCCCGCAAGGGACTCCTTGAAAAACAGCCAGGTAATCTGTATCCTGGTAAAGGAAGCCTCTGAATTATCAAATTATTTAAGTGATACTCCGATATACCAATAATTTCAGATTCAACATCTATAAGCAGTTCACTAACTTTATCTCTAATACCTCTTATATTTTGATGAAATATGCTAATTCCTTCTCTTCTTCGAAACATGACATCCTCCGAAGGTGAGCCCTTAGCTAGAGGGACTTCCTTTCAGAAGGTATACCTATCAGCTGACTTCAATCTAAAAAAGGTGCAGGTCTAACACTACACTGTTGCCTGTAAGCTTTGCCAGCCTCCCATTCCCATACCTTTTGAGGTGTAGGCCATGCCAAGTGAGACCTGATCTACTGATAGACTCAACTGGCACCACTGCAATGTGACCCGTGCCCTCTCCAGCCCCATGTTAACATGCCTAACAGCTGCATTAAGATGAGGCCGATCGTGATGCTGAAACAGTTGCACGAAATGCACACTAGTGCCACCAGTTTGAGTAGCTATCTTCACCAGGTCACCACCTACGTCATATTCTCTGTGCATATCAAGACTACTCCCTGCTCCACCCACTATCGCTACCTGATCCTCCTCAATAAAATTCGTACATAACTCCCCTATGCTGTCAGTCACCTGAGCCAACCCTGCACTAGTCTTCACAATTCTGGTGACCTGGTACTCACTCTCCAACACTTCCTGCAACTGCTGGCTTTCACCTCTACCATGAAAACTACCTAGCAGCAGAACCTTCTTCTTTCTGTTAGACTTTGCAACTGACCTAGGCCACCTAACTGCTGAGGACTGCTGCATTTTCCCTTCACCTACATATACAAGAGGCTCCTCTCCTCTCAAATCCGACAGTTGGTTAAATCTATTGCATATACACCAAGTCTAATGGTCTGAATACCACCTCCTCCTAGCTGCCTTCTTACCAACTGCTCCCAAGCACCTTCCTCAACCTATCTAGTTGCTCCTTTTTGTGTTGTAATTGCGCCTGAAGGGCACAGATCTTAAACTCCTGTTCCTCTATCAACTTATTTCTATAACAGATTCTGGATTCCCAGGAGAGGACATCACTAGAATGCCCACTGGCTTTCCCATTGCATTCTCCCCAATGAAATTGCTTTGAACAAATCCCACACTGTAACCCACTACTCACAAACCTATGACAGAGCCCACACTTCTCACTCATGATAAAATTTTACACTTACTGAAAAAAACTATACATCTACGTTACCTATGTTCAGTTACATTAGTAGAACTATTTATAGAACTAACAACAACAGTCTCAAAATTCTCTCTCTACTAAGAAAGCAACTACTTTTATTAATGCTACTAAACCACAATTAATACCAATACCAACAAAACTTCACAAAATTATTAGCTAGAACCAAAATTCAATAGGCCACTGGAACACTCAATGAAGTTAAAACAGTGAGTGAAAATTTTACTGAAATACAGGGTGATTCAAAAAGAATACCACAACTTTAAAAATGTGTATTTAATGAAAGAAACATAATATAACCTTTTGTTATATATCATTACAAAGAGTATTTAACAAGGTTTTTTTTCACTCAAAAACAAGTTCAGAGATGTTCAATATGGCCCCCTCCAGACACTCGAGCAATATCAACCCGATACTCCAACTCGTTCCACACTCTCTGTAGCATATCAGGCGTAACAGTTTGGATAGCTGCTGTTATTTCTCGTTTCAAATCATCAATGGTGGCTGGGAGAGGTGGCCGAAACACCATATCCTTAACATACCCCCATAAGAAAAAATCGCAGGGGGTAAGATCAGGGCTTCTTGGAGGCCAGTGATGAAGTGCTCTGTCACGGGCTGCCTGGCGGCCGATCCATCGCCTCGGGTAGTTGACGTTCAGGTAGTTACGGACAGATAAGTGCCAATGTAGTGGCGCTCCATCCTGCTGAAATATGAATTGTTGTGCTTCTTGTTCGAGCTGAGGGAACAGCCAATTCTCTAACATCTCCAGATACTGTAGTCCAGTTACAGTAGCACCTTCGAAGAAAAAGGAACCAAAAACTTTATTGGCTGAAATGGCACAGGAAACGTTCACCTTAGGCGAGTCACGTTCATACTGAGTTGTTTCCCGCGGATTCTCAGTGCCCCATATACAGACATTGTGACGGTTGACTTTCCCGTTAGTGTGGAAAGTTGCTTCATCACTAAACACAATCTTTGAAATGAAAGATTCATCTGTTTCCATTTGAGCAAGGATAAAATCACAGAAATTGATTCGTTTAATCTTATCAGCTGCAGACAGTGCTTGAACCAATTTCAGACGATAAGGTTTCATAACTAACCTTTTTCGTAGGACTCTCCATACAGTTGATTGTGGAATTTGCAGCTCTCTGCTAGCTCTGCGAGTCGATTTTCCTGGGCTGCGAACAAATGCTTGCTGGATGCGTGCTACATTTTCATCACTCGTTCTCGGCCGTCCAGAACTTTTCCCTTTGCACAAACACCCATTCTCTGTAAACTGTCTATACCAACGTTTAATACACCACCTATCAGGAGGTTTAACACCATACTTCGTTCGAAATGCACGCTGAACAACTGTCGTCGATTCACTTCTGCCGTACTCAATAACACAAAAAGCTTTCTGTTGAGCGGTCGCCATCTTAGCATCAACTGACGCTGACGCCTAGTCAACAGCGCCTCAAGCGAACAAATGTACAACTAAATGAAACTTTATAGCTCCCTTAATTCGCCGACAGATAGTGCTTAGCTCTGCCTTTTGTCGTTGCAGAGTTTTAAATTCATAAAGTTGTGGTATTCTTTTTGAATCACCCTGTATTTCACTGGAAACAATAAGAAACGTCAGTTGAAAACTAAAGCATGAAATTTACTAAACACCTTCAACGCACAGAAACTCTAAAAAACACAGCAAGCAAATGTTTCCAAGACCTTATTAAATTGTTATTTTGCCACAAACAGCATGAAACACTGCTGAAAACAATTGAATTTAATAAGTGTATAACAGTGCATGAGTAACTTTGTCAGTACTTAGCTTTATAACAGCTACAGCTGCAACCGCACGCCACAAAAAGTAACCACACAGTTGAGGCGTAAGGCTTTGACGAATGACATAAGCACACTCACAAATAACAGACCACTCAAGTCAATAACTTAGGAAGAAATAAATAAAGATAGTTTTGGCTGAAGGTTGATTATCCCAATAAATTATACTATATGACATGATAGAGTGAAAATAGTCAAAATAAGCGGCTTTGGTAGCATTGATGTCACCAACAGGAGTATTTACATGTAGGGCATAAACTACCACAGTGTCTTTTGTGAAGATCGAGGATATGCCAAGACCAATTTAACTAGTCATCGATTTGAATGCCCAGGAACTTATAGATCCACAATATAGTATATTTTGCTTATAACAGTCCCAGTGTATTACTTCATTTTCTTGTCCAGATGCATGAAATTGCATATATTGAAATTTTTCAGTATTTAGTGTTAACGAGTGTAAGATGTCTGCAAGTACATAATTTCATTTATTTTCTAGTTCACTGATTATTTGGCTTTCAAGCAGAAGTGTAATGTCGTCAGAAAAAGGAGTAAATTTGCTCTCTGTGTTTGTACAAACTGGGAGATCATTGATGATGATAAGAAACAGTAAAGGTCCCAAAATGGATAAGTATGCCACTTCACATTTTAATGTGCCCCAGTCAAATGAAACAGGACAGCCATCAGTACCATCAAGTATCACCTGTTTTATATTATGTAGATATGAATCAGTCCACCTACTAGTGCTATCACTCAAGCCATAAAAATCAGCCTTTGTTTACAGACTGCTGTGATCCTTTGTTTACAGAATGCTGTGATCTACACACTCAAAGGTCTTTAACAAGTCACGGAAAGTTCCAGTAGGTGACATTTTGTTATTTATTGATTCAAGACTTTCATCTGTGACAGAAAATAGGTTACTCCATTGATCTGGTTTTTTGGAAACCAAACTGGTTTTTGTTGAGAATATTAAGATTGTCTATAATTCTTTTATACATCTGTTTCTCTAATATTTTTGAGAAACAAATTAGCAGAGATATTGAATGGTGGTTGCATAGATTAGTTCTTTCACTCTTCTTAAAAAGTGGTTTTGCAACAGTCAACATTAATCTCTCTGGCACAGTACCTTGCTGCAAAGATTCATTGAAAATTTGACACAAGACTTGATATATATTATCAGTAAAGTGATTTATAACTTTAGATGAAATGTTGTCAATACCTGTGGTATTTTTTAATGCCTTGATTATATTTCTAACTTCACTAATTGTGACTGGAGCTGCACAAATCATGTTATAGAAGTTGTGATCAGCTTGTTGTAATAAATTCGTGGCTGTATGTAATGAGTCCTTACAACACACATGTTCTGCTGAAGCAATGAAGTGATTGTTAAATATGTTAGAAATTGTAAGAGGATTATGCACCACCTTTTCATTATAACTTATCTTTTGTGTATTATCATTCTGATAGCTCTTGCCGCACTCTCTCTTTATGATATTCCAAACTGATTTTATTTTGTCCTGAGAGTTATCATTTTAAGAGTTAACATATAAGCTTCTGGGCTTGTTTATCACCCTCTTTAAAACTTTACAGTGCAATTTATAATAATATCTATCAAGGGGATCATCTGATACTCTTGTGCATGTAATTCCCTTTTAGTCTTGCAAGAAATTTTAATTCCTTCAGTAATCCACGGTTAATGTTCTTCCTCGCAGTTCTTTTTGGAATAGTAATTTCAAACATGGATATTAAATTTCTGATTTATATTAGTTATCCAATACATTGTATCCCAATCAACCTGTGACAAATGGTAATTAAAGGCAGAGGGAGTTCCAGTGTTTATATATCTAAAGGATTGATATGTGTGGGGAAACTTCATTATCCAAATTGACTTTGACTTTAAGCAGTTGGCCATCATGTACAGGAAGACAGTTTATGATTTAACTTATACTTGCACTCTTCCATGTATTTTTGTCAAGAACAATATTGAGTTTAAGAATTTTGCCGTTTTGTGTAACTCTGGTGGAGAAGTTAACTATAGCAGCCAGGTCATAAGAATTCATTAAATGATTGAGGTCAGCCATACAGTCCATCTAAACTTAGAAGTTAAAAAATGAAGTGCCCTGTAACTATTACATTTCTTGTTTTGGAAAAAGTTTAGCCACAAGAAGTTCTAACTTATTCATAAAAGTACAAAACTTCCCGCCATAGCTCTCTAAATTGTAAGCACTGTAACAGACATATCCTTTGCAATAATTTCAGTAGCACAGACTTCAAAATGTTGATCTGTTCAATATTTGTTTAAATCTAAAGGGTTTATAAATAATTGTATGACCAATATAAGTTACAGCCCCGCCTTTCTCTCTACTTGTTCTGCAATAGTGAGTAGGTAAACTACAAGTTGCAGACCCTCACTTCTGACTGTCATACGGTGCTCGGTACGATATAAGACATATGCGTGATTAACAAGATCCACATCTCCTACATTTATAGATGAAAAAAGCTAATTTATTTTTGAGACCTGTGTTATTTTAGTGAAAAATAGTAAGATTGTTTCTGCTACCTACAATGTCATGACATTGCAGCGGTAGAAATACTTTGAAACTCCTGAGGTCCTTTGAATGAAACATCATACAGCAGCATTGATGTCTCTGTGGTTGGTGTTTCTGATGAAATTATATCACTATTATCCACAAGCTTTTGAAGAAGGCTTTGCCATTCATCCTGAAAGCAACCAATTTTTTCTAGATTTCACAGTGTTAGACTGAGACACAGATATACATGTACACTTTGCACTCATATTTGTTCCTGTGGTAGGTTTGATGGAGAGGCACCTGCAGCACAAAGAGTGACTTTTCTGGCATAGTAAGTTGTAGGTGTTTTTATTACTGTATCCTATTTCTATGTGTTTACTTTCATTGTTGCAGTGTTTTTACATAGTCAGAAAATTTGTAACATTAAATTAAATGTCAGAGTCAAACTTATTATGGAAATACTCTATATTAGAACCCTATGAAAACAGTGTGTACTATAGGAGGCTGGTTAGATCAATAGCTCTGCAAATAGAACAGCATTTTCTTACATAAATAGCAAGCCAAATGTTTTTCCTGTCATAACCATAAATTTGGGATGATAAGTTCTTTTTAATATGTTATCTATATATGAAATGACTTGCCTTGTATTTACACTGTCCAGTCACATGAATGTGACTTCTTGTCAAAAACCTCAGTAACCATACTTCGCAACGCAGTCCACTGTGAGACATGCAGGATGAGAGAGTCAGTGAGCTCCTGAAAGGTACCAACAGAGATTTGGAGCCATGTTGACTCCAGTGCTGTGGCCAGCTGTGTTAGGTTTCTTGGTTGATGATGCACGACATGAACAGATAGATTAAGGTGGTGCCACAGATACATGACTGGGTTTAAATTCGGGGCATTTGGTGACCTCGGGAGTACAGTAAATGTATCGTAGTGTTTTTCAAACCACATATACTGCGAGCTGTGTGGCTCATTGTGTTGTCCTGCTGGTAGGTACCATCATGCCGAGGAAAAACAAACTTTATGTAGGGGAGGACATGGTTCCCAAGGATAGATGCAAGCTTTTGTTGATCCACTGTGCCTTCCAGAAGATGAGATCACCCAGGAAATGCCACAATAACATTCCCCAGCTCATAACTGTTGCAGGGTGTTTGCTTTCAGACGTTTCACGCTTTACACGTAAACGGCCATCTGTATGATGGAGCATAAACTGTGATTGATCTCAAAAGACCACTTGTCACCACTCAATGGACATCCAGTTGTGGTTTGGCATGCAGATTCCAGCCTTTGTAACTGATGATCAGCAACATAGCATGGGTGCATGGAACACGCACATTCTGTGGAGGTGCATACACAGTAACATTTGCTAAATGGTTGTCGAAAATGCACAGTTGGTAGCCCTTTGTTTCATCTGGGCAGTCAGTTGCTTAGCAGATGCATGTGTATTCACCTGTACACATCCCCACAACCATTGTTAACCCAACATCTACTGTCCATAGTGCAGCACAGTTGCCTTGGTACCAGTTTTCAATACCACGATTTTGCCATGCACGGTATAGTTTTACCACTGTGACATGTGATTAGTTTACAGACTTAGTTGTTTTTGGAAAAGCTGCTGCATTTGGCCTGAAAGCCAATGTTACGCCATTTTGGACATTAGATAAATCACTCCATTTCCACATTATGACGCTGACAGCATTGTTTTCCACATTTCCTCAATATGCATTATATACCATCCAGTGCTAATGCTGCCACCTGCCGTGTGAGAGGTTATTTCATGCTGAAGTTGAACATTGGTGGTGGTTGTGGTGTCACCGCCAGACACCACACTTGCTAGGTGGTAGCTTAAATCGGCCGCGGTCCATTTAGTACATGTCGGACCCGCGTGTCGCCACTGTGTGATCGCAGACCGAGCGCCACCACAAGGCAGGTCTCGAGATACGGGATAGGACTCGCCCCAGTTGTACGATGACTTTGCTAGTGACTACACTGACGAAGCCTTCTCTCATTTGCCGAGAGACAGTTAGAATAGCCTTCAGCTAAGTCCATGGCTACGACCTAGCAAGGCGCCATTAGCCTTACATAGTTTGATGTTATCGTATGAAATGTTTCAACAAGAAGAACGTTGTAAACCAACAAAGAATAAAAGTTAAGTATTCGAGGAGCTGCATACTTTTTTTATTAGCATTCAATAATTATCCTGTTCCAGAATTCATGCCAGTCGGCGTGTGTGTACGCGTGCCTTTCGCGTCGGCTACCCGTCACTGTGGACTGGCTGCCTTGTCAGTCCACAACAGTGGTCACACTAATGTGACTCGACCATGTGTTTTTTGTGAAGTAATGAAAAGAAATTTCACATCATGAAGCAATATAAGATTTTAGCTCACCATTATTTTGAAAAACATGTAGGTAGAGCAGTTGGGGTTTGTACTTAATGGATTGGTGTATACCATTAATCCCAATTCTGATAGAACAAATGAGCTGAATAAAAATATAACTTCAGAATGAATCTACATCCAGAGGCACTGGAACATTGTAGCTTGGAGTTGAGCTGTGTGACATTTTCATACTGCCCAGTTGGTGACAGAGCATTTGCTGTCAGAAGTGGAGATCCAGATCTGAATATTTGTGTAGAATGCAGTTCTAACGTATTAAAAAATGTCATTCTAGATTTCTGCAGTGAATGTTTCCTTCTTTGCTATTTGAGGAGGGAACTGAACTTAAGAGGACATATTTATAGATTTAATGGTATGTATGCAGAGGTTCACTTGTATTTAAATATCAGTTAGAGTGTAACAAACTTAATCATTCATGTAAAATGATTCAATTTTTTAATTAACTCTGTATAAATAAAAAGTGATTTAACAAATAAATGTAAGAATAAAGCATTGCAGTATTCAACTACAATGCTCCAACAAATACGAAGACCATGAAGAATAGAAACAAAGTAGAAAACTTCTGGGGAGAATTGGAAAACAGAAATTAGAAGGGTCGCAAGGACAACATAATAACCATGTAAGAGGATTTCAGTGCACAACTGGTTAAGGAGGTATCATTCCAAAAAGATATTGGAAACTATCCAGCTCACAAGACAACTAACACAAATGGCTCAAGATTAGTAGATACATGCAAGTCATTCAGTGTTAAAATCATGATATCACACTTAAAAAAAACTATTGAGAAAGTAAAAAATATGAATAACAACAATCATCAATTTATGAGAGTGTCAAATTTGTCATGTGGCAATCTGCAGATACAATTTCAAGCAATCAAGAATCTTTATTAGAAGTCAAAAGAGGAATGGAAGTATTCATATCACTTTCCAACTGATATCCACATGAGATTTATGCCAAAACATAAAATAATGAAACAAACCATTATTACTAAGATAATTGATAATGAATCTTTGAAGAAAACTGAATGTGCTTCTCAAAAGATTACAGAGGAAGTGACTGTTTATGTCAGAATTAAACATATTATGTTTGTTGTAGCATCAGAGAACTAGCAAAGAAAACACAGATTGTGATATAATATGTGTGAAGACGTGATAAGAGAGGAAAAAAGGAACCTGAAACAACTGGTACAGCAGGAAAGCATGCAGTAATTAGATAATCTGTCAGTTTGAGAAGATAGCAAAAAAAATTTGTAGGGAACAAAAGGAAGTGCTTTTAAATGAAGCAACTTAAAACTATAGAAGAATGCTTTAAAAAATTCTTATCCAGTTTTTCTGAAATTGTAATGATTTGTTTGTCTGTATGTGTACACCACATCTATGTATTTCCATCCCATTCAGAAAATTCCTTCATGGTGCATCATTTTATTTATTTATTTATTTATTTTTCATAGTGTGCATAATACAAGAGACAGTCATGAAAAATTGCAGAAGTGTATGACTGGGGATATTCCATAATTACTATGCTTCAGGAAAGAATATGGAAAACTCACACTTAACAATGACGAAAACTGTAAGCTACTGCAGAATATTTTGAAAAGCTATTGAACTGTGAAAAACTGACGGAACAACTGGAGTTCCATGATGAATAATCCAAATGAAAACTCAAAACTGCCCAGCATCTATATGATTAAAAACTTAATCAAACAATTAAAACACAACAAGGCTCCAGGTAAAGATGACCTCTTAGCAGAAATTCTAAAATGTAATGGAGATATAGGTGTAACCATTGTAAAAGAAAAACTGGATAAGATTTGGGACATTGATGAAACAATTTCAGAACACTGGATGGTTGCAGTAATTTACCCACTTCATAAAAAAAGAACAAAACAGAGATCTCTAATTACAGAAAAATTTCATCACTACCCTTAGAACAAAAAATCTTATTGAAAGCTCTTCTGGATGTATTAAACCATGAAGGAATTTGCAGCACATAGGAGAACTCTGGAAGTAACTGAACAAACTGTTACAAATTCAGTATCTGAAGCTAAAATTTGTGGAAGAACTTCTAGTCGTTTCCAAGTTATATCAGGAGTCAGACAAAGAGACAGTTTGGCACCACTATTATTCAATTGTGTGATGGAAAAAGTTATAAGAAAATGGAAAATAGAGGTAGAAAAACAAAAAGTGGCTACTTAAAGCTGCATAAATCAAAAGAAGCAATAAATTGTTTGGCCTTTGCAGATGATGATGATGATGATGATGATGATGATGATGATGATGATGTAATAATAAGTGAAGTGTTAGAGAATGCAAAGAAAAATCTAGAACTTCTGAAGGAAATAGCTGAAAAGGCAGTTCTACAAATATCATCTGAAAAGACATGATACATGACAAATGAAAGTAACTTGCCAAGAATTTTGAAAACCAAGTATGGCAACATGAAGAGAGAGAGAGAGAGAGAGAGAGAGAGAGAGAGAGAGAGGAATTTAAATATCAGATTAGATGTGTAAACATTAAAAATGAAAAAAGAAGCAATTAAAATCAGAACTGAAAAGGACAATGAAAGCATATATGAAAATGAGTGATCTGTACAATAAAATGTTTTGATAACATGTCAAATTAAGGAATTATAATACAGTTGTAAAACCAGAAGCCCTCCATGGCTCAAAAGCACTATTTTCATCTGGATGCAAAGTGGCGTCAGATGATTTGGAAAAGACAGAAAGAATAATCTTGGAAAAAAAAAATGTGTCCAATCAAGAATCAACGTGGCAATTTGTTTTGAGACCAAATACAGAAATGTACTCATTCTGCCTTAAAGTAAAAGATGAGATCAAGAAAAGACGTGTCACACTCCGTGGCCATCCAGTGAGAATTAAGGAAGACAGATTAACAAAGAAGATCCATATATTCTTCCAAATCACAAAAAGAAAAGAAAGAAAAAAAATGGATTGGGGGGGGGGGGGGGGGCAAGATAGAAAAGTGCTTAGAAGAAATGCAGATGGCCTTATTAAAAAAAATTCAGGCTACCAGTGAAGACATTCAAAGGTTTTCAGGAAGATAAAACAAACAGGAAAGCAACTGGAATCAGAAGGCCAGAAGAGTGGAAGAGAATTCATTAATTCATTTTAAAGAAATGATAGAGTTTTGGAGAAGGGTGCAGGAAAATGGAGATAGTTGTCTCGACATAGTCCCCACTTGGTCTAAAATGGAAAAAAAAAGAAAAATGTTGATAAGAAAAACAATGGGTAAATATAAGCATTTTATTGCTTGCGAAAGGAGTTGCTGCTTGCTGTAACTGGAAAAATTTGCAGAAGCAGTAAAAATTGGGCAAAAAATTGACTGTGACAATGACTACTGATAATTTTACCAATTGAACTGACTGACTAACTGACCAATTGAACTGACTGGCTATCTGTTGGAAAATTACATTTACTGTCTGGTCAGTAGTGTGAATGCTTTCTTTTTCTAGTAAAAGTGCATGTGCATGCCCACACACCCACTCACCCAGATGCACGCACGTGCAAATAGGCCCCCCCTCCCCACACACACACACGTACGTCTGGAACTGCACTGCTGCTTGCTGCTACGGTCGGGTTGCAGGTTCGAATCCTGCCTCGGGCATGGATGTGTGTGTAATGTCCTTAGGTTAGTTAGGTTTAAGTAATTCGAAGTATAGGGGACTCATGACCTCACATTAAGTCCCAAACACCACACACACACACACACACACACACACACACACACACACACACACTTATCTGTACCTCTGGTCACCCCTAAATTGAGCTCGGTACTCTCCAGTTTCTTTATCTAATTGAGGATTTAATATGTCCAGAAGAGCTTTCAATTACCTTTTGTGTTCTAAGGGAAGTAATGAAATTCCTTTGTAATTATTGATCCCTGTTTCACTCTCCTTTTATGAAGTGAGTGAATTAATTCAATCTTCCACTTTCCTGGAATTATTTCAGTATCCCAGGCCTTATCTAGTTTTCCTTTTGTAATTGTGACACCTAGATCTCCATTAGCTTTTAGAATTTCTGCTGTGAGATCATCTGCAATTGGGACTTTGTTGTGTTTGTTTGCTGGAACTATCGATGGTTGGATGTTTGGAATTTTTGTTCAGAATATTACCACAGAATTCCAAGTGTTTGACTTTGGTAATCTCAGATTTTTGTCTGAGCCCAGTTCGCTTTAGTTTGAATCAGTTAAATCATTGAGCTACTTTGTGGTATTTGCAATCATGTCCCACTGTTCACAATGACGTTGTTCACAGTTCTTGTGAAATTTACCCTTAATTTCTCATACTGATTTGTGTATGAGGTTTTTCCTGTCTGGTTTCTCTGATGGATTTATCTATGAGGTTTTTCTTGTTTAATTTCTCTGGCAGATTTATCTATGGTATTTTGAATTTTCTTCATGGTGATTGAACCACTGTCTTCAATTGCCAGAGTCCCACCTCCACCACAGATGAACCTCTGAGGTTCTGCTCATGCCACAAATTGTTAGTGAGCCACACTAACCAGCACTTGGTATGTGAAGTATGTTGTTATACCTATTCTTTTGCCATTCTTGCAGCAGAAAGGTGATTTATTATTCCAACAGGATAATGGTCACCCACCCACTGCATAAAAAACTTGATGTGCTCTGGAAAATTTGCAGCAACTTCTGAGGCCAGCATGATCTCCTGACTTGTCTCAAATCAGGCACTTGTGGGATATTGTGGGATGAGAAGTGACCTGTGTGACTCTTCGACCAGCATGGGATGGTATGTGGAACCTCAGAATTGCTTGTGCTATTGATCTGTAAATGTAATCATTTCATATACTCCATATAAACTGTTGCAACAATAAATCGTCAGTAGATTGGGAACCTCTAAAAGGCTGTACCAATTTTTTTCCAGCAGTATACTTAAAGCACCAACTCGTGCGTAAAGTAATCAGAAGTTTAAAGCTGTGTTACACAGGGGAGCTGGATTCTTTAAAGAATCATGGGCTTACTGTTTACTTACTATGTGGAAAAAAAGCACTGTGGGGTTAAGAAGCACTTACATAGGGGTGGAAATGAAAAGGAGGTGACATTGAAGCATAACACAGGAAAAACTGGAGCAATTTGAACCAAATTTGCTATGTACATAACATATTATTTGTATACATGTGGTGTGGGGGTAAGATTTCCCACTAGCACTAAGGTTGGGATGCAGATGAGAAGGGTGACCTAAAAATGTGCAAAACTGGCTTATTGGTATTTATTTCCTGTATTTAGTTGGCTTGGAATACTTTTACAAGTATACAGTGCAATTTATCTCTTATTTGTGCTGTTTCACTGTGTCAACTAGGTCAGAATAATGAGCCCTGCAGCAACCCAATAATTTTTGTCATCTTGTTCATGTACCTAAGACTAAGCCACACAGTTAAAAAACACAGATAAATTCAGCAACCTGTAAGTGATTGTATGATGTAAAACAACAGAGACTCAGACACACGTGAGCAATGTGTGTCACATATGCATATGTTTATCTCCTCCTGGATCAGTTTCAATCAGTCTGTGTACACATATTACTTACAATATGGAAAGAAATACTGTGAGAGTAGAAAGCACCACCCTCCAGTTGTGGTGGAGGTGGAGGAGATAACAGGGTGATAGACAGAGAAGTAGGTGGTGGGGAGATGGGCAAAGAGGGGGAGGAGGTGATGGTATTTGGCAATGTTGATGGCAGTGGACAGAGAGATGAGGAAGGAGGAGTTGGACAGATAGAATGCGGATATAGACAGGGAATTTGGAAAGAGGAGATGGACAGGAATGGGGAGCAGCGGGAGTTGTAACTGGTCTGTGGAAAATGGAGAGGGGGGAGGAGTGGTGGAAAAAGAAGAAAGTATGAAGAGACTTGTGGAAGATGGAGAGGTTGAGCGGTGGAAGTGGAAGAAGGTGTCGGGAGGCAGGTGGAAAGGGGATAGGGGTGTGGAGAGGCAGGTGAAAGAGGGATGTATTGTGAGGAGGCAGATGGAAGAGGGATAGGTTGTGGTGAAGCAGATTGAAAAGGGAACAGAGAAATTGGAGGGGGAAGATACATTCTTCTTCTTTTTTCTTGTGCCTATGTCCTGCATCAATGTAGAGTTGGTATGGTTATTAATGGATTTGGCACATTTAATTTAAGGGGTGGTGGGATACCTTTCCTGTTGCGACTTTGTTATCTCCTGGGGCGGAATATTTGTGCCCAAATTGTTTATGTGTGAATGTGAAAGTGAGCAAATGTTTTCTAAATATTTGTGAATTGTGTAACTGAGGCAGGACATGGGCACTTGCCCAGTATTCACATAGCAGGATGTTGGAAACCACCTAAAAACCCTCATTGTTAATTTACTGGATGGATTTGATCCAGGGCTGGTGCTGCGGGTGGGTACAAAGAGGGGCGGGAAGAAAGAGATACATTAAGGGAAAGATTTAAATTTTTCCTGATTATTTTGTCGAAACATCGGACATTCAGACGTGTGTGCAACTTGTGTGACAAATGTGTATGTTGACAAAGCTGTAGGTAAAAACCTAGTTCTTAGTAATATGTATTGAGATATATTTGGAAGTGATCTGTATGTTGTTCCATAATTTTTGACCATTGAACTCCTGTTTCATTGGTAATTAGATACATTTGACTGTCAGGTTTCTGACTTTAATTATGTTCTCAAAAATGGGAACATTTGTGTTATGGATAGCTTCTGAAGTGCTTGTAAGAGAATTTTGGTAGGGACCTTTTGATTTGAAAGCAGGGTGGGGGGCAGAATGCACACAATGTCCATGATATTTTGATAAAGCTATTTTGTTAAGCCAATGGTTCATGACTTGCAGGCTTCAGAGTTTCACAATTCCAATATATAATCGTTAACTCTAGGTATGCTTGAGCAACCACTGTGTGGCATGACAAGGAAATATTGTTGCCATGTTTATCAATAGTTTCACCGAATTGCTAATATGGAGCAGGCAGACAATGACAAAACTTTTACAAACCTTACAATAGTTAACTACCTGCAGTCATTACAGAAAGATAAGTGTAAAACAGGAAGCATAATTGCTAAGATGTACTGACAAAAGCAGTCAAACCACTTGGCCATTATTTTATATGGTTGTGCCATTTTGTGCAGTTGTCAGCAGATTCAATGGATGATCTAGATTGCCTGTATTGCTGTTGTTCATTTAACACTATCTAGGAGGCATGTGTAGCTTGAAAATGGTATGGATAATGAAGTTTGTCTGAATGAACTGCCACCACTCCCAGCCACCTTCTTCTCCAACCCCAGCCACCATCCCAACCACATCACCCACCTGCCCCCCCCCCATCCCCCCCTCCCCCACTGCCACCTCCCATCCCACCTCATTGAATCTTACACCCATCATAAGTTCTCCAGTTCTAAATTTTTTAACTGGCACCTTCTCCATGTAGGAGCTGGATTTACCACTGTCTGAAATTTGTGGTAGCGGGTGAGGTCATAACAGAATTATAGATAACATACTGCAACAACTGTGAACCAAATCAAAGCAAACCCTTTTAGAGCTTTTTAATATAAACTAGCAGGTATGAAAATTTCCCAACTTGGTAGAGAAATGCAGTTATTGTAAGGGTACCATTGTTGACACCCTTACTAAGTAATCATTTATAAACACCTACTTTTGGTGGATATCATATTGCTGGCCTTCTGGAAGGATCCAGTATGTAATGGTTCATAGCAATAGGCAGGGAGTCCCCCCCTGCACCCCCATTAGATCATGCACACCTTGGCAGATGTTGGAGAAGTTTGGTTGGGGCAAGTGCCCAGTGGTGAGATTCGGGGTGTGGCCCCAGTGTCAGAACAGTTATACTGATATGAAGAAATATCCACATGATTAAGATTTTGAGGAGTTGTGTGAATGGAGGAAGTAACTCTATAATTGTGGAAGAAGTTTTGTCAGTATATTTGTAAGCAACACAAGTCCGAAGGAACATTTCATCATACTTCTGAACAACATAGGAACTGCAGTATTGTGTTTATCTACTGACACCAGGCAAGCAACTTTCAATAAAGTGTCCCCCCGGTATGGGAGTATACATAATGGATGAACGAGTGCAGGTTATAGATACATCCTTGATGACATATGGAAGTTTTAGTCTGGCTATGGAGCATGCTTGGATAGCCGAATGATAAGGTGACTGCTCGCAGGAAGTGGGGAAATCCAGGTTCATGTCTCGGTCCAGAACCAATTTGCATTACCTTAATTCCATTACAGAGCTGATGGTTGTCTATATTCGCAACTGCAAATACATTTCATGTATAAATATTGTGTGTGTTGCCACCATTAGTGCCATGTGGGTGTCTCAACCTTAACAACATTACTTTTCGTATTATCATATCTTGGAAGAAGTTATATTGTGTATCAATGAGTCACTTTAACCCTTCAGAATGTACTTTTCATGGGAAATCCGATGTTGTGGCTAGACAGAGTGAGTGCTGTGAACTTGCATATGAAACTGATTAGGAAACATTTTCTTGTCTAAGGAATTAATAAACTTTGTTCCCATAGAGTGACCCTTATCACTTCAAAAATATCGTTAACTGTTGTTGTTGTGGTCTTCAGTCCTGAGACTGGTTTGATGCAGCTCTCCATGCTACTCTATCCTGTGCAAGCTTCATCATCTCCCAGTACCTATTGCAGCCTACATCCTTCTGAATCTGCTTAGTGTATTCATCTCTTGGTCTCCCTCTACGATTTTTACCCTCCAGTACTAAATTGCTGATCCCTTGATGCTCAGGATATGTCCTACCAACTGATCTCTTCTTCTAGTCAAGTTGTGCCACAAATTTCTCTTCTCCCCAATTTTATTCAATACCTCCTCATCAGTTATGTGATCTACCCATCTAATCTTCAGCATTCTTCTGTAGCACCACATTTCGAAAGCTTCTATTCTCTTCTTGTCCAAACTAGTTATCGTCCATGTTTCACTTCCATACATGGCTACACTCCATACAAATACTTTCAGAAACGATTTCCTCACACTTAAATCTATACTCCATGTTAACAAATTTCTCTTCCTCAGAAACACTTTCCTTGCCATTGCCAGTCTACATTTTATATCCTCTCTACTTTGACCATAATCAGTTACTTTGCTCCCCAAATAGCAAAACTCCTTCACTACTTTAAGTGTCTCATTTCCTAATCTAATTCCCTCAGCATCACCTGACTTAATTTGACTATATTCCATTATCCTCATTTTGCTTTTGTTGATGTTCTTCTTATACCCTCCTTTCAAGACACTGTCTATTACGTTCAACTGCTCTTCCAAGTCATTTGCTGCCTCTGACAGAATTACAATGTCATCGGCGAACCTTAATATTTTTATTTCTTCTCCAGGGATTTTAATACCTACTCCGAAATTCCTTTTGTTTCCTTTACTGCTTGCTCAATATACAGATTGAATAACATCGGGGACAGGCCACAACCCTGTCTCACTCCCTTCCCAACCACTGCTTCCCTTTCATGTCCCTCGACGCTTACAACTGCCATCTGCTTTCTATACAAATTGTAAATAGCCTTTCACTCCCTGTATTTTACCCCTGCCACCTTCAGAATTTGAGAGAGTATTCCAGTCAACATTGTCAAAAGCTTTCTCTAAGTATACAAATGCTAGAAACGTAGGTTTGCCTTTCCTTAATCTTTCTTCTAAGATAAGTCATAGTATCAGTATTGCCTCACATGTTCCAACATTTCTACGGAATCCAAACTGATCTTCCCCAAGGTCAGCTTCTACCAGTTTTTCCATTCGTTTGTAAAGAATTTGCGTTAGTATTTTGCAGCTGTGACTTATTAAACTGATACTTCGGTAATTTTCACATCTGTCCACACCTACTTCTGTTGGGATTGGAATTATTGTATTCTTCTTGAAGTCTGAGGGAATTTCGCCTGTCTCATACATCTTGCTCACCAGATGGTAGAGTTTTGTTAGGAATTGCTCTCCCAAGGCCGTCAGTAGTTATAATGGAATGTTGTCTATTCCCAGGGCCTTGTTTTGACTCGGGTCTTTCAGTGCTCTGTCAAACTCTTCATGCAGTATCGTATCTCCCATTTCATCTTCGTCTACATCCTCTTCCATTTCCATAATATTGTCCTCCAGAAAATCGCCCCTGTATAGACCCTCTGTATACTCCTTCCACCTTTCTGCTTTCCCTTCTTTGCTGAGAACTGGGTTTCCATCTGAGCTCTTGATATTCATGCAACTGGTTCTCTTTTCTCCAAAGGTCTCTTTAATTTTCCTGTAGGCAGTATCTATCTTACCCCTCATGAGATAAGCCTCTACATCCTTACATTTGTCCTCCAGCCATCCCTGCTTAGCCATTTTGCACTTCCTGTCGATCTCATTTTTGAGACGTTTGTATTCCTTTTTGCCTGCTTCATTTACTGCATTTTTGTATTTTCTCCTTTCATCAATGAAATTCAGTATCTCTTCTGTTACCCAAGGATTTCTACAAGCCCTCGTCTTTTTACCTACTTGATCCTCTGCTGCCTTCACTATTTCATCCCTCAAAGCTACCCATTCTTCTTCTACTGTATTTCTTTCCTCCATTCCTGTCAATTGTACCCTTACGCTCTCCCTGAAACTCTCTACAACCTCTGGTTTAGTCAGTTTATCCAGGTCCCATCTCCTTAAATTCCCACCTTGTTGCAGTTTCTTCAGTTTTAATCTACAGTTCATAACCAATAGATTGTGGTCAGAGCCCATATCTGCTCCTGGAAATGTCTTACAATTTAAAACCTGGTTCCTAAATCTCTGTCTTACCATTATATAATCTATCTGAAACCTTCTGATATCTTCAGGGTTCTTCCATGTATACAGCCTTCTTTCATGATTCTTGAACCAAGTGTTAGCTATGATTAAGTTATGCTCTGTGCAAAATTCTACCAGGCGGCTTCCTCTTTCATTTCTTAGCCCTAATCCATATTCACCTACTATGTTTCCTTCTCTTCCTTTTTCTACTGTTGAATTCCAGTCACCCATGGCTATTAAATTTTCGTCTCCCTTCACTACCTGAATAATTTCTTTTATCTCATCATACATTTCATCAATTTCTTCATCATCTGCAGAGCTAGTTGGCATATAAACTTGTACTACTGTAGTAGGCATGGGCTTCGTGTCTATCTTGGCCACAATAATGTGTTCACTATGCTGTTTGTAGTAGCTTACCCGCACCCCTATTTTTTTATTCATTGTTAAACCTACTCCTGCATTACCCCTATTTGATTTTGTATTTATAACCCTGTATTGACGTGACCAAAAGTCTTGTTCCTCCTGCCGCCAAACTTCACTAATTCCCACTATATCCAACTTTAACCTATCCATTTCCCTTTTTAAATTTTCTAACCTACCTGCCCGATTCAGGGATCTGACATTCCACACTTCGATCCGTGGAATGCCAGTTTTCTTTCCCCTGATAACGACGTCCTCTTTAGTCCCCGCCTGGAGATCCGAATGTGGGACTATTTTACCTCCGGAATATTTTACCCAAGAGGATGCCATCATCATTTAATCATACAGTAAAGCTGCATGCCCTCGGGAAAAATTACGGCTGTAGTTTCCCCTTGCTTTCAGCTGTTCGCAGTACCAGCACAGCAAGGCCGTTTTGGTTAGTGTTACAAGGCCAGATCAGTCAATCATCCAGACTGTTGCCCCTGCAACTACTGAAAAGGCTGCTGCCCCTCTTCAGGAACCACACGTTTCTCTGGTCTCTCAACAGATACCCCTCCATTGTGGTTGCACCTACGGTACGGCTATCTGTGTCGTTGAGGCACGCAAGCCTCCCCACCAACGGCAAGGTCCATAGTTCATAGGGGGGGGATCATTAACTGTAGATTCCTATAATCTTAGGAAGCAGTGCATAGGTTGGTTTCAGGCTACACAGTAAAATTCAGCAACAGCCTACATATCTGGGTATAGCTGCCAACTGTCTTCTCTCATTTGTCCAATTAGCCTAGAGCACTATTAAATAAGTAAAGGGACTGGTTACATATGGCACTGAGTCACAGGACAGAATTATGCAGTTTTTGAATAAAGTAGTGGAAAAGTAAACAGACTGTTTTGGATGAGAAAACTGCACGTGTTGCCCCGTAAAGGAATTCAATTCTTCAATAAACAAACTGTGGATAAAAGCAGAATTAGAGGAGATTAATCAAAATGCTGTTATGGTAAATCAAAATAGCGCCAAATTTTACGAAAGAACTTTAGCGGGTTAGACTGTGCCATATTGAACTGTGATAACAGTAGCTAGCAAGAACGGTACATGTGTAGACTGAAAATGCAGGACATTTTGGTACAGAAGTAAACTTGAACATTGAATAGAGATGATACGCCACAAAAGAGAGGAACATAAGGCATGAACAATAACTGTGCCTATGTGGGGAGTGTTTTCCGTCATGTTTGGATTATGCAAGAAAGAAGAGTGCAGAATCATCGATGCATCACATCTGGAGTACAGTAGTAGCAAGATCATTGCAATGGACAGACAAAAGTAAGTGTCACAATTAACTGTGCAAAGGGCATAGTATTGCCTGGGACTGCATTGCTGATTGACTGTAAATAGTGTGCTGTAAATATTAAAAAAAATTATTTTGTAGGGTAATTTTCTGTACTATTTAGGATCCTATTATGCTGCATAGTATAAAATCTATGTTGGATGACCAAGATGAGATGGCCGATACCTAGAGTGCAGGTTCAATTACAGTTGCGGATACCAGGATAGAAGTGTTGGTAGATTCTAGTTCTGGGGAATATAGTAGGATTGAAGATAGTATTGAAACAAGTAGTACTCCATCGACTGAGATCAAAATTCATCCAGACCACTGCCAAAGGCTAGTCAACAAGAAATATGTAAACGTAGACAGTCTAGGGGTTGAAGATCTACCTAATGTGATGCGATTAATCTTGGAAAGTCAGACTAATCTCGCTGAGAACATGAACAGCTTACGGTAAGAAAGTCTAGACAACCGTAAGAAAACATAATAATCTTGTTATGGATTTGCTGTTAAAATCAGATTAAGTGAAGCTAACCTTGCTAAGGATTTTTGCTGTTACAATCGGAGAAAATTGAAAATATACCAATAGACAGTTGAAAGAAGTGCAGAGTAATATAGCAAAAGAGTTTAAAGAAGAGAGACCAGCCTTTGTCCATTATCAGAAAGTGGTAGTAAATAAACTGCAACATGAGGTTTCAAAAAGAAAATAACATGCTGTTGATGAAGTCTGACAAGAACTCATGGATTTTCAAGAACAACAAGATGACAAATGCTTAGATTTGTCTGTGGAAATAGGTAAAACAAGACAGGACCTTGAACAACTTATTGAAAATTCTGAAAGTTTTGGGGAAGAACAAGGCACTGAGATCATGAATCTTCATTTGATGGTGCAAGAAGTGGCTCCGAAAAAAGGCCAAATACAGGGTTATTACAAATGATTGAAGTGATTTCACAGCTCTACAATAACTTTATTATTTGAGATATTTTCACAATGCTTTGCACACACATACAAAAACTCAAAAAGTTTTTTTAGGCATTCACAAATGTTCAATATGTGCCCCTTTAGTGATTCGGCAGACATCAAGCCAATAATCAAGTTCCTCCCACACTCGGCGCAGCATGTCCCCATCAATGAGTTCGAAAGCATCGTTGATGCGAGCTCGCAGTTCTGGCACGTTTCTTGGTAGAGGAGGTTTAAACACTGAATCTTTCACATAACCCCACAGAAAGGAATCGCATGGGGTTAAGTCGGGAGAGCGTGGAGGCCATGACATGAATTGCTGATCATGATCTCCACCACGACCGATCCATCGGTTTTCCAATCTCCTGTTTAAGAAATGCCGAACATCATGATGGAAGTGCGGTGGAGCACCATCCTGTTGAAAGATGAAGTCGGCGCTGTCGGTCTCCAGTTGTGGCATGAGCCAATTTTCCAGCATGTCCAGATACACGTGTCTTGTAACGTTTTTTTCGCAGAAGAAAAAGGGGCCGTAAACTTTAAACCATGAGATTGCACAAAACACGTTAACTTTTGGTGAATTGCGAATTTGCTGCACGAATACGTGAGGATTCTCTACCGCCCAGATTCGCACATTGTGTCTGTTCATTTCACCATTAAGAAAAAATGTAGCTTCATCACTGAAAACAAGTTTCGCACTGAACGCATCCTCTTCCATGAGCTGTTGCAACCGCGCCGAAAATTCAAAGTGTTTGACTTTGTCATCAGGTGTCAGGGCTTGTAGCAATTGTAAATGGTAAGGCTTCTGCTTTAGCCTTTTCCGTATGATTTTCCAAACCGTCGGCTGTGGTACATTTAGCTCCCTGCTTGCTTTATTCATCAACTTCCGCAGGCTACGTGTGAAACTTGCCCGCACGCGTTCAACCGTTTCTTCGCTCACTGCAGGCCGACCCGTTGATTTCCCCTTACAGAGGCATCCAGAAGCTTTAAACTGCGCATACCATCGCCGAATGGAGTTAGCAGTTGGTGGATCTTTGTTGAACTTCGTCCTGAAGTGTCGTTGCACTGTTATGACTGACTGATGTGAGTGCATTTCAAGCATTCAAGGATGGGGAAGGAAGTCAGCCGTGCCCTTTCAGAGAAACCATTCCGGCATTTGCCTGGAGTGATTTAGGGAAATCACTTATGTCAATGAATAGAGCTACAGTGAATTTATGAAATCGCTTCAATCATTTGTAATAGCCCTGTAATGACACAATAACTCAGATTACAGAACTCATAAATCAAGGCAGTTATCATGTGACCTTGGAAAAAAGATACATGCAGGTCCCAAGTACTCAGACTCAAATGCAATCCAAAATGGCCACAAGCATCACTCCGGAACCATCCAAAGTTTTCAGCATGCCTGCATGTGCAGGGGTAACATAGGGGCGCTGAGCAAAGAAGTGTGCATTTTCTACAGAGCATGCAGTTAAATAGATTCAAATATAAAGGAGATGTACCTCATGCTTTTATTAGATGTTTTGGAAGTATACTGCCATCGGTATGGGCAGATACTTACACAATCTCTTTTGTTGCTAATCGTTTGTATGGACATTACAATGACTGAGGAATGCAACAATCTAAAGGAAGAATGAGCATTTTGGTCAAAGTACTGGTCAAAATGCATGCAGGATCGCATTTTAGATGGGTTGTATTGTAGAGAACATTGAAGAGATGCTGATGGAACATTAACTGAATTTTTGGAAAAGAAATTTGGTAAATAAAATGTAAGTGAATGTTGTAAAATGGGCTGTAAGGTGACTTTGTTCTGAAATACGAAGACAGTTGGTGTGAACCATTATCAGTACAACTGATCAGGAGAGGCAGCAAACAAATAAAGAAGAGATAACCACAGGACTTTCAGAGATCTGGTGCGAAAAAATAATAATAATAATAGTAAAGGACCAGAACTTAATCAGCACAGAGACAATAACAGACCCCTGTGTAAGCAGAACCAGAACTGTATATTCTAATACAGTCAACCACGATTTCACAAAAGAAGAAGTGGTGACTGCAGAGATGATGAGAAAATGAGATTGGAGAAAAAATGACACTGAAAATCTATAACATTGTGAGCATGCCTAATTTGATGACAGAAGACCAACCTAATGGGCAGAGATGAGATGAAGGATGTGCTAGAAAATGAGCAGTAGTTCTGAATAAGACCTGTTGTCCAGTGGCATTATCCTCCTGCGTTGTAATGCCCGCCCACTCATGGGCAATGTGGTGAAGACGATATTGCAGCAATTTTGGTGATGAATTCTGGAACATCCACCGTGCAGTCCCAACCTTTCACTGTGTGACTTTCATCAGCTTGGACCTCTAAAACAAGCTATTTGCAGACATTGATTCGCAACGGATGATGGAGTGTGTGACTGGGTCCAGGCCTGGATCCAACAGCAGTCTACTAGCTTCAAGGGCGGAATCGACTGGCTAGTGCCACAATGGAATAAATTTGGCACCAGTTTTGGCGACTATTCCGGAGTATGGATACTGTATATAACTATATTTTTGAGTTAATAAAATCATTACTGTTACTTTACACTAGTGACCGGGTTTTATTTGAATGCCCCTTATATTTTCCAATACATCCAATATATTTACCAAGCATGTAGCCACCTGTATTACATTGTGCACCTGATACATTGGAACAGAAATTAATTCAGTATGCAGGATTGTTTCCAGACTAAGAGATTCCACTATTACCAACGTCTGCACCACACACTGAGCCACCACTATGGCTTAATGCAGCTATGAAAGTGGTGTTATTCAAAGCAATGTACAAGTTGAATGTGTGTGTAGGAAATATGTTGTTGTAGGCATCTCCTTAAATCTTGAGTTAATGGTAATGGTAATTTTTGACAGTCTACGATTTAGTGGTGTGACAGTAGTGCTTTCAGGCTATGAATGGTATCAGTTATATCAGACTTCAACATAAATAACTGCAATATTCAATGCTCAAATGCCTGCAGTGTTACTAGACTGTCATGTGATATATGTAAGGGGTTATCCAAGGATATTAAAAATATACAGCAATGAAAATACCACACAGCATACTCACTTTCAGGAATCGACATTCAGAAAGTTGATTTGTACTAGTTCAGCCATACACAGTCCACTGCTGAGCGTGTCGAATGATGCCACACAGATACGGATTTTTTAGAAATTTTGGCATGCACTTACAAAATGTACATTCAGAACTCTGTAGAAGAAGACTTAAGTACAAATTTCTGTGGATGATGCCTCTGAATCATCACTATTTGGGATTGGTAGAGAACTACAGGCATATTTAGATATATGTATGTATGCTACTGTATTAAACCCAATTTAAAAAAGTGAAAGTAAATGAGTATGTCTCTAAACGGTGTTTCCTTTCATTAAAAGCCTAGAACATGTTGAATAAAATATACATTTAATATTAATCAAGTACAAATAATAGGTAAAGTTCTTTACATATTTGGTAAGCTAGATAATGAGGCACTCACGACACATCTGGCACCAATGAACTCGAAACATTTGTGTTTGGGCAGGAACATGTAGAACTGTTGCTCAAGTTTAGGCGAATAGTTGTCCATGTACAGGATACATACATGTCTGGTGGAACAGTTCTTGATGTTAGAGGACACGACATCACTGTCAAGTCGTTGCCATATCAGAGACTTGGCACATTTTTATATGAGCCAGTACTTAATGTTTTATCTGTTGAGTGTGTGATAGAGAGATTTAATAGCTAGTGCAAAAAATACTCTGTGTTACACTAAAGCTATAGCAAAACGCCCCATGTGCCACCACTATATGGACTGTGATTGATTAAGAGCAGATGCAAACTGCTGGAGAACCATTTTCAAAGTAAAATTCTTTGTTTCTGACGCAAAATCGAAAATTCGAGTTGCTACTATCTAGACATTGAGAGTCCATCAGATTGAGATGCATGTGGGATAATGTGAAATACACAATTTCCCTGTCACATCTTGGATGTAAATTGAGTTATTCAGTTTAACAGCTGCACCGATTATAACTGAGTGACTGCAGGTAGATGGCGAGGTGCTGTCAGCTCTGTGCATGACTTTCTCTAGCCATTTGACTGACAGTTAATGTGTGTGTGTGTGTGTGTGTGTGTGTGTGTGTGTGTGTTAGAGAGGGAGAGGGAGAGAGAGAGAGAGAGAGAGAGAGAGAGATGTAATCTAGCATACAGTTCGGCTGTTGTTCACAACGCTACTGCAGCATACTGATTAAATTCGGATATGAAACGCTGATACCTTGCATTTGTGTATTTCCACAAAGTATCTTGCTTTCATTGCATTGGCTAGTGATGTGTATTGAAAATTCAGTTTTTTGAAAGTATAAATGATAGGGAATTGTGAAAATCTGGCAATTTACCACAGACAATGGGCAAAAACCAAAGTATTTTGCAAAACGTGTAGTTGAGATGAAGTACCATCCTTGAGGCTTACAGAGATCCGAGAGATGCATCATCAACGAATCTTGTGCTATTTGCAGTGTTTTTTTGGGAAACCACAGCACAAGTTTGTTGGTAGTTCTGTTCGAAAGCGAAATGTATCTCTCAGTGGAGTCAGGCAGGAGACAGTACCACAGATCTACTCTCGCGACATCTATCTGTAAACTATCTATGTTCATCATCCTGGGAAAGTCCCTGAGCTTCAAGCGCTAATAGAAAGCACAGAAGCTGAAATCGTTATAGGTACAGAAAGCTGGCTAAAGCCTGAAATAAGTTCTGCAGAAATTTTTACAAGTCTCAGACGGTGTTCAGGAAAGATAGATTAGGCAGAATTGGTGGTGGAGTGTTTGTGTCTGTCAGTAGTGGTTTATCTTGTAGTGAAGTCGAAGTAGATACTCCGTGCGAACTGGTATGGGTGGAGGTTATACTTAACAGCCGAACTAAGTTAATAATTGGATCCTTCTACCGACCCCCAGACTCCGATGATATAGTTGCGGAACAGTTCAGAGAAAATTTGAGTCTCGTAACAAATAAATACCCCACTCATACGGTTATAGTTGGTGGGGACTTCAATCTTCCCTCGATATGTTGGCAAAAATACTTGTTCAAAACCGGTGGTAGGCAGAAAACATCTTCCGAGATTGTCCTAAATGCTTTCTCCGAAAATTATTCGAGCAGTTAGTCCACGAACCCACGCGAATTGTAAATGGTTGCGAAAACACACTTGACCTCTTAGCCACAAACAATCCAGAGCTAATAGAGAGCATCGTGACTGATACATGGATTAGTGATCACAAGGTCGTTGTAGCTAGGCTCAATACAGTTTCTTCCAAATCCATCGAAAACAAACGCAAAATAATTTTATTTAAAAAAGCGGATAAAGTGTCACTAGAAGCCTTCCTAAGAGACAATCTCCATTCCTTCCGAACTGACTATGCAAATGTAGACGAGATGTGGTTCAAATTCAAAGATATACTAGCAACACCAATTGAGAGATTCATACCTCATAAATTGGTAAGAGATGGAACTGATCCCCCGTGGTACACGAAACAGGGCCACACTCCGTTGCAGAGGCAACGGAAAAAGCATGCGAAGTTCAGAAGAACGGGAAATCCTGAAGATTGGCTAAAATTTACAGACGCGCGAAATTTGGCACGGACTTCAATGCGCGATGCCTTTAATAGGTTCCACAATGAAACATTGTCTCGAAATTTGGTAGAAAATCCGAAGAAATTCTGGTCGTATGTAAACTACATAAGTGGCAAGACGCAGTCAATACCTTCGCTGCGCAGTGCCGATGGTACTGTTACCGACGACTGTGCCGCTAAAGCGGAGTTATTGAACGCAGTTTTCCGAATTTCCTTCACCAGGGAAGATGAATGGCAAATTCCAGAATTTGAAACACAAACAGCTGCTAGCATGAGTTTCTTAGAAGTAGATACCTTAGGGGTTGCGAAGCAACTCAAATCGCTTGATACTGGCAAGTCTTCAGGTCCAGATTGTATACCGATTAGGTTCCTTTCAGATTACGCTGATACAATAGCTCCCTACGTAGCACTCATATACAACCGCTCGCTCACCGATAGATCTGTACCTACAGATTGGAAAATTGCGCAGGTCGCACCAGTGTTTAAGAAGGGTAGTAGGAATAATCTATCTAACTACAGACCAATATCATTGACGTCGGTTTGCAGTAGGGTTTTGGAGCATATACTGTATTCAAACATTATGGATCACCTCGAAGGGAACGATCTATTGATACGTAATCAGAATGGTTTCAGAAAACATCGTTCTTGTGCAACGCATTATTCACACGAAGTAATGGCCGTTATCGACAGGGGATCTCAAGTTGATTCCGTATTTCTAGATTTCCGGAAAGCTTTCGACACCGTTCCCCACAAGCGACTTCTAATCAAGCTGCGGGCGTATGGGGTATCGTCTCAGTTGTGCGACTGGATTCGTGATTTCCTGTCAGGAAGGTCGCAGTTCGTAGTAATAGACGGCAAATCATCGAGTAAAACTGAAGTGATATCAGGTGTTCCCCAGGGAAGCGTCCTGGGACCTCTGCTGTTCCTGATCTATATAAATGACCTGGGTGACAATCTGAGCAGTTCTCTTAGGTTGTTCACAGATGATGCTGTAATTTACCGTCTAGTAAGGTCATCCGAAGACCAGTATCAGTTGCAAAGCGATTTAGAAAAGATTGCTGTATGATGTGGCAGGTGGCAGTTGACGCTAAATAACGAAAAGTGTGAGGTGATCCACATGAGTTCCAAAAGAAATCCGTTGGAATTCGATTACTCGATAAATAGTACAATTCTCAAGGCTGTCGATTCAACTAAGTACCTGGGTGTTAAAATTACGAACAACTTCAGTTGGAAAGACCACATAGATAATATTGTGGGGAAGGCGAGCCAAAGGTTGCGTTTCATAGGCAGGACACTTAGAAGATGTAACAAGGCCACTAAAGAGGCAGCTTACACTACACTCGTTCGTCCTCTGTTAGAATATTGCTGTGCGGTGTGGGATCCTTACCGGGTGGGATTAACGGAGGACATCGAAAGGGTGCAAAAAAGGGCAGCTCGTTTTGTATTATCACATAGTAGGGGAGAGAGTGTGGCAGATATGATACGGGAATTGGGATGGAAGTCATTAAAGCAAAGACGTGTTTCGTCGCGGCGAGATCTACTTGCGAAATTTCAGTCACCAACTTTCTCTTCCGAATGCGAAAATATTTTGTTGAGCCCAACCTACATAGGTAAGAATGATCATCAAAATAAAATAAGAGAAATCAGAGCTCGAACAGAAAGGTTTAGGTGTTCGTTTTTCCCGCGCGCTGTTCGGGAGTGGAATGGTAGAGAGATAGTATGATTGTGGTTCGACGAACCCTCTGCCAAGCGCTTAAATGTGAATTGCAGAGTAGTCATGTAGATGCAGATGTAGATCCTTATTATGGCACTGAGGTCTGTGGCTTACAGGTCCAGATGATGTTAAACCACAGAAGACAGTTCCAGAAGAAAGCTGCTGGGGATGTTGGATATCCTATGTACAACAGAAAACACATACTGTTTATGTGAGGAATCGCTTAAAATCACCTGAATAGATCACTTTATCTTTACAGGAGTGATGACTGCAGTTTAAGGTTAAAACATGTAAAATTATCGTATTTTTTCACGCTAAAGTCTTTCACACTTTTTCCGCTTAGTTACAAACATTACAGAAGCAATTATGTACACCCTGCCAGCCTTCATACAACACATTGTTGTGGTTATCTTATATCACTGTTAGGAATTCCCTTTCCTATCCACTCATAAATGGAGGAGTGGGAGAATGATTATGTGGCTTCAAGCATTAGATGTTCTTTGTCAATTAACTTTAAAGCATCCAAGTATCGTGAATCTACTCACCTTGCACGTCACATTGTGGATTGCTATGGAGAGACTCAGTCTTAGTGTTGATATGTCTTACACTGCTCTTTGATGATGCTGTCAACGTATGGTGGAATATAAAGTTGGTGTTCTTGACTTCTGTTTGGTGTTCAGAGTAGTTCCAAGATGTCATCATATGAGCAAAATACTGAATATTATGTCGCAATTATGAATGGGTTTAGGAGTTCCTGGCAAATAGGCTGTTGCCCTTGATGTTTGTTACTGATTTAATTGATTTTGGTACTATATTCGCTGTTTTCAATGCAAAATTCATTGTTGTTGGTACAAGATTCATTTTGAAAGCATGAGACTTCACCTGGAGAGGCACTTGACACTTCTCAATGTACTAATTTAACTGATTTCAATACTATAATCGCTGTTTTCGACGCAAAATTCAGTGTTGGTACAATATTTGTAATGTTCGTTGATTTCAGAATCAACTAAGGCCTGAAAATTCAATAATTATTGTGTCACCTGATTGTTTTTTTTTTTTTAGAAAGTGTTACATTGTGCTAGATGAAGAAACTGTTGTCTGGATCATCCCATTTTTTGTCATTTTGCAAGAACTTCCATTGCAATAAACAGTAACAAGCTATTATATCACTGCACGTCTTTCAAATTTTACAAGCGCCATAGATACCATACAGTCTCAGTTAACTATAAAGAGGTGCAAGATGTATGAGCATCTTAAGGTTGGATATAGATGATCATGTACTCGACCAAATATGCACTCCGTTTGGTTGCATGGCATCTTCACTTTCCATGTTCGCATGGAGTACAGCTCTAATGTGTCTGTGAGGCACAACATAGATATGTGACTTCCTGTTAGACCTCTGGCTGCACACTCAAGGTGTAGCATTCATATTCCTTCCACCAGATGGACGTAATGCCCCATAGTGACACCATCAGCCACTGGCGATCAGCGGGCGGCACTGCACAATAGTTCCTGCATATATTTGGCGTCTCTGTCATGTTTACCTAGTGACCCTGCCTAC
The DNA here is from genome assembly GCF_023864345.2 of Schistocerca serialis cubense. Classification (NCBI taxonomy): domain Eukaryota; kingdom Metazoa; phylum Arthropoda; class Insecta; order Orthoptera; family Acrididae; genus Schistocerca; species Schistocerca serialis. The sequence goes on along the minus strand of NC_064640.1, from coordinate 1,026,558,308 downwards.
CTGGTCTCAGTGGGCACCTCTGGCCTTTGCACCTTTCTAGCTACAGGAGGTGTCTGGGTCTTGCACCTAGAACTGTTGACTGTTTTTCGTGTTGAAATGCTGCATATAGATATGTTTTAGAGCATTCCTCCCATAAAAATGCCATTCTTTTAGACACCTTTATTCCTCCCATTTTTAGATTTTCACGATTCAGCCTGTCACTTCGTATAAAGGTATTTTGTTCTTAACACACTTGGTGCACATTTGGTGTATATAACCTTCACATGATGGATACAACTGTGGGGCTGCTTATTGACGTATCTGCTGCAAATACCATACACACACAAAATTTCGTGATGAATTTAACAAGCATAATACTTGAAACTATGAAATGGAATGATTTCCATAGTTTCAAGTATTATGCTTGTTAAATTCATCACAAAATTTTGTGTGTGTATGGTGTTTGCAGCAGATACCATAATACTTGAAACTATTTCTTTTGGCTTCAGAGCCATTGCCCAAGATTCCAACTCAGGAGGATTTTCAGTTTCCCTGCAGAACAAAAGTGTGGTTATACAGTATGTTATCTTCAGCCTGGGTGAATTTTGAGTTCTTGTCACTTTTTGATATGTGCAAAAGTACAATTGTGCTTCTTGCATGTTTCCCGCTATTTTAATTCAGGTATTCTGAACCCAGTCGGGGTCTTGCCAGTGGGTAGGTGAGCAATGGTGGCCATCGCGGTCTCGCATGTAGCTGGGGCTGCACCACAGTCAGTCTGGTGGGTGATGCTACATTGACCCCTTTAGAACAGGGCATTCGGATGTGGACATGGTCAACTAGAAATGACCACATACCTCTGAGTGAATTACAGTTTGGGGAAAACATTTTAAGTAGGTCAGCAGACTGGCTAAAACCTGTAAAATGAAAACCATCTTCACACTCAGACTTGCATCCTTTGTCCTACTACTGTTACAGGAGGAAGGAGCATGACCTTGGCCTTTGTTCAAAATGGCTGTTTTGGATGTGTAGGGGAAACAAACATCCTTTGTCTCAGGGAGAAAACTGAGAAATCTGCCAACAATGCAAGCTGTCATCCTATTGCAGGTCATCTATCTTGAATTCTGATGCCATAGAGCTGCACCAGTGCTTCAGGTCAAGTCATCTTGAATTCTGTACTAGCATAGGTGACATACTTCCAGCAGCATAGCCATATGCTGTCTTATGTTTCTGAATTTTCCACCAATATACACTTAGGGAACTTCCACAGCAGGTCGTAGGAGCAGGGAGCGATCTTGTTGTAGGACTGGGCTGTTTTTTTTTTTTTTTTTAATTTCTCATCTGTTTTCGGAATTCCTGCCAAAATTTGAATTTCACATCATTTTATACATAGGGAAGTTGATCTTTGTCAGAAATCTGGCAACAATACATGACATCACTAATGATGTGTTAGAGGGAGGGGTACATCTGACAACACTGCATTTGGTGTCTGAAGCTGCCAACCCTACCTGCTGACTACCGTTATGAGAGACTCTAATTTTTGCAGGAAATGTGATGTAGGCGTAGAAGAGCTGCAAATTGCTGAAGATGATGTTTGTGTGGATGTTCCTGAAGATTTTGCAGTAGCAGCCAGTCCAGAAGAAGTTGTGATGAATAAGAAAGAACAAATTGTTGACAAACCCCATGGAATCAAAGGAGTAGGAACTGATGTGTAGGACAAAGTATGAATATCTGTTTTCTAAGTTACCATGCAAGATTAAGGACCACAGTATGAGATTAAGATGACACCACATAAGCCATCCTATACTGCCAGCGAAAAATAATTAGTACACCCCGTTAGAGGTATCCAATTTAGCCAAGATTTATTGTTGGATTAGATCATATGGAGTACATTATATGATTACATTTACAGATCAGTAGCACAAGCAGTTCTGAGGTACCAGGAATCGATCAGTGCTGAAATACATATATTAATATGTGGTGTGGCTTGCACAGGTGGCAATTCACGACATGACTCTGGCATCCACTTGATTGTGCAGATGCATATACTGTCCTGGGATACGTCATTCCATACCTGCTCGACGTGGTTGCATAGTTCTGTACAAGTTATTGGTTGACAAGTTACGAATTATTTCTTACGCCATCGTTCCCACATCTGCTCTATTCCACACAAGTCTGGAGATTGTGAAGACCAGGGAAGTTGCTGCAAATTTTCCAAAGCACACTGAGTTTCTCACACTGTGTGTGGCCCCCCCCCCCCCCTGCCCCCCTGCGTCTGGGGGTTAGAATAGACCCGAGGTATTCCTGCCTGTCGTACAAGGTGACTAAACGGAGTTTCACACGTTTCGGCCTATATGTGATGGTCCCCTGTAGGGCTTGAACTCCATTCTTCAAAATTTTCCTGAAGAGCGAGCCAATTGGGGAAGGGCGCCTTACAAGGTGCGTCATGTCCATTGTGCATTGAGATCTTTAGCCCACTTTCCAATCATTGCATTGCAGTCTTGCCCATTCTCCATCTCTTGGGCGAGGACACCTTCCTGGGTGCGTTTTCCACGATGCACTATGCAGTGTCGATTTCTGTGTCAATGATGACCATGGACCTCTTTGCACCTGATATCCAGCACGGTAGCCAGTCCATTGTGGTGGGGCCACCATGTGCCAAGGGGTAGATGCCCATCCCCCTGGGGTATCGGGAATCCCGGCAATGGCCATCCTGCCAGGTGGCCTTTGCTGCAGCTTGGTGGCACCCGTGAGGAGAGCCCCTGGTCAGAGTGGGTGGCATCAGGGTGGATGACACGCGATGAATCATAGTCCACCATCTCTTGCTGATGGTGAAACACCAGCAGTCTGTATGTGATCACGAGCTCATTTCAACGCACAGAAGTATGACCCCAAATCGTTCCCCTCCCTGGCCACACCATGGGAGGAATGTCAGGCTAAGGATGGCAGTGGCTCTTATTCGCCCCGTTACCTTGTATGCTTGAGAGCTGATGGGGAATCTTTCATGATGATGAAGCCTCAGTTTTCTGTTGAGCATTTAGAGGACAAGTTTGGGGAGGTGGAGGGCTTGTCCAAAATGAGATCTGGGTCAGTCTTGATCAAAACAGCATCCTCTGCCCAGTCACAGGAGTTACTCGCCTGTGACAAGCTGGGGGATGTTTCTGTAGCCATCACGCCCCATAAGAGCTTAAATATGGTCCAGGGTATCATATTTTGCAGAGACCTTCTTTTGCAGTCCGACGATGAGCTGTGCACCAATTTAGAGCGGCAAGGTGTACATTTCATCCAGCGTGCCCACTGGGGTCCGAAGGATAATCAGGTTGCTACCGGTGCCTTCAGCTTGGCCTTTGAGGGTGATACATTGCCTGAGAAGGTCAAGGTGATGGTCTACCATTGTGACGTAAAGCCCTATATTCCTCCCCCAATGTGGTGCTTTAAGTGCTGGAAGTTTGGCCATATGTCTTCACGCTGTACTTCCAGCATCACATGCTGAGACTGCAGACGCCCATCACATCCCAATACTCCATGTGCCCCGCCTCCTATCTGTGTCAACTGTGGAGAGCACCATTCGCCTTGCTCGCCTGACTGTGGGATTCTTCAGAAAGAAAGGAAAATCATGGAGTACAAGACCCTGGACAGATTGACCTACACTGAGGCTGAGAGAAAATTTGAACGCCTGCATCCTGTGCGTATGACATCATCTTATGCCACCGCTACAACAGTTCTGGCACCATCAGCTCTGCCAACCCAGGTCACCTCTCAGAGCCGGAAGACTACACCTGCCCACTTGATGGTGGGGGCATTTCCCTCCCTGTTGCTCGTGCACCACCTGCTTTGGGAGCAACACCCCACCCCCGCCAACCATCAGGGACATCCATCCCTACTTCTAAGCTGGAAAAGCATAAGTCTTCTTCGGCTTCTCCCGCTAGGAAGGGGTCCCTTTCCAGGTTTCTTCTAGTGGGAAAGACGACACCTGCAGTGGCTGAATAGCCCAAAAGCAGCTGGTTGTAGGGCTTCACGCTCATCCTCAGTCGCGGTGACTGAGCCAGTGAAATCCTCCCAGCCAGGGAAACCCAAGGAGCAGCGAGAGAAATCTAAAAGACAACCCCTAAGAGCAAGGAAATTGCGGTGACACCCACACCACCGCTACCTACAAGCTCTGCGGCTGAGAATGGGGTGGAGATTTTGGCGTCCGCTGAGGAACTAGATCTCGCCAGACCCTCAGACACAATATATATAGACTGCTCTGGCAATAAATCGGTGGCAGTGGGTGACTCTGAGGCATAAACTGCCTCATTGAATGTTCCATGCCTTCCCCGTCTCATGATGTCGTCCTCCAGTAGAATTGCGGCGGTTTTTTCCACCGCCTGGCTGAGCTATGGCAACTTTCAAACTTTACACCTGCTATCTGCATTGCCTTCCAGGAAACCTGGTTCCCAGCAGTGTGGACCCTGCCCTCCGTGGCTATAAGGGATATCACAAGAACCATAGAGACAGACTATAATCGAGTGTCAGGTGCAGTTTGCGTTTATGTCCTAAACTCAGTCTGTAGTGAACATGTGCCCCTTCAAATCCCTCTTGAAGCTGTGGCTGTCAGAATAAGGATGACACAGGAAATAACTGTCTGCAATGTATATCTTCCTCCAGATGGTGCAGTACCCCTGAATGTATTATCTGCACTGATTGATCAACTCCCTATACCTTTCATACTTCTGGGAGATTATAATGCCCATACCATGCTTACTAGCTGACGCAGAGATGTCGAAACTTTACTGTCGCAATTCGACCTCTGCCTCTTAAATACTGGGGCCGCCACACATTTCAGTGTGGCTCGTAGTAGTTACTCGGCCATTGATTTATCAATTTGCAGCCCAGGACTTTTCCCATCTATCCACTGGAGAGCACATGACGACCTGTGTGGTAGTGACCACTTCCCCATCTTCCTTTCACTGCCGCAGCGTCAGGCACATGGGCGCCTGCCCAGATGGGCTTTGAACAAGGCGGATTGGGTAACGTTCACCTCTGCTGTCACCGCTGAATCTCCCCCAGGCGGTAACATCGATGTGATGGTTGAGCAGGTGACTAGCACAATTGTTTCTGCGGCATAAAACGCGATCCCTCGCTCTTTAGGGTGCCTGAGGCATAAGGCAGTCCCTTGGTGGTCGCGGGAAGTCGCTGAAGCAATTAAGGAGCGTCGGCGAGCTCTACAGGAGTATAAGCGGCACCCTTCCCTGGAGCACCTCATAGCCTTTAAACAGGTGCTTGCCCGTGTTCACTACCTTATCAAACAATGGAAGGAGGAGTGTTGGGAGAGATACGTATCCACCATTGGGTGCCACATGGCACCTTCACAAGTCTGTGGAAAGATCAAACGTCTTTTCAGGTACCAGGCCCCAACAGCTGTCCCCGTTGTTACCATAAATAGCGAGTTTTGTGCCGACGCAAACTCGATTGCCGAGCACTTTTCTGAGCACTTTTCTGAGCACTTTTCTGAGCACTTTTCTGAGCGCTTTGCTGGATCCTCCGCATTGAAGAATTACCCCCCAGCCTTTTGCACACTCAAATGGCGGCTGGAAGGGAACTTCCTTTCTTTCACTACTTGTTGCAGTGAATCCTATAACGCCTCATTTACAGAGTGGGAGCTCCTCTGTGTCCTTGCACATTGCGCCGACACATCTCCTGGGCCTGATCGCATCCACAGCCAGATGATTAAACATCTCTCATCTGACTACAAGCGACATCTTCTCGTCATCTTCAACCGAGTCTGGTGCGATGGCATCTTTCCATCGCAATGACGGGAGAGCACCATCGTTCCGGTGCTCAAACCTGGTAAAAACCCGCTTGACGTGGATAGCTATCGGCCCATCAGCTTCACCAACGTTCTTTGTAAGCTGGTGGAACATATGGTATGTCGGTGGTTGGGTTGGGTCCTGAAGTCACGTGGCTTGCTGGCTCCATGTCAGGACGGCTTCCTCCAGGGCCACTCTACCACTGATAATCTTGTGTCCATCGAGTCTGCCATCCGAACAGCCTTTTCCAGAAGGCAAACCTGATTGCCATCTTTTTTGACTTATGTACAGCATACGACACGACTTGGCGACATCATATCCTTGCCACATTGTATGAGTGGGGTCTCCGGGGACCACTTCCGATTTTTATCCAAAACTTCTTGTCGCTACATACTTTCCGTGTCCAAGTTGGTGACTCTCATAGTTCCATCCACATCTAGGAGAATGGGGCCCTGCAGGGCTCTGTATTGAGTATTTCTCTGTTTTTAGTGTCCATTAACGGTCTAGCATCAGCAGCCATCGGCCCATCTGTCTCACCTACTCTGTATACAGACGACTTCTGCATTTTGCACTGCTGCTCCAGTACTGTTGTTGCTGAGCAGCGCCTCCAGGGCGCCTCCACAAGGCACAGTCATGGGCTCTAGCCCACCGCTTCCAGTTTTCAGCCGCAAAGTCGTGTGTGATGCACTTCTGTCGGCATCGTACCGTTCATCCAGAATCTGCGCTTTACCTTAATGATGACCCACTCGCTGTAGTGGAGACATATCAACTTCTAGGACTGGTTTTCAACACTCGATTGACTTGGCTCCTTCATCTTCGTCAGCTTAAGCAGAAGTGTTGGCTGCGCCTCAATGCCCTCCATTGCCTGAGCAACACCAATTGGGGTGCAGATCGCTTTATGCTGCTACAGCTCTACAGAGCCCTTGTCCAATCCCGAATTGACTATGGGAGTGTGGTTTATGGTTCAGCAGAACCTTCAGTATTGCATTTACTCGACCCTTTGCACCACTGTGGGGTTCGATTAACGACAGGAGCTTTTAGGACGAGTCCTGTGACCAGAGTACTGGTGGAGGCTGGTATCCCTCCACTGCAGATCAAAAGTGCTCAACTGCTCGCCAGCTACGCAGCACACATTCATAGTTCTGCTGAGCATCCGATTTACCATCTCCTTTTCCTGCCCATGGCAGTCCATCTCTCGCATCGATGGCCCAGATCAGAGCTAACGATTGCGGTTCGCTTGTGGTCCCTTCTCTCCAAACTGGAGTCCTTCCCTTCACCGCCTCTACTTGCAGTGGTCTGTTCATGAACGTCTCCATGGTGTACGCCTCGGCCGCAGCTTCGTGTGGAACTTTTGTATGGCCCTAAGGACTCCATTAACCCCGCCGCTCTCCGCTGTCACTTCTTCTCGATTCTTGACGTGTTCCGGGGCTCTGAAGTGTTTTACACCAACGGCTCAATGGCTAATGGTCACGTAGCCTTCGCCTATGTTCATGGAGGACATATTGAGCAGCACTTCTTGCCAGTTGGCTGCAGTGTTTTCACTGCAGAGCTGGCGGCCATATCTCGTGCTCTCGAGTACATCCGTTCATGCCCTTGCGAGTCATTTCTCCGGTGTACTGACTCATTGAGCAGCCTACAAGCTATCAACTAGTGCTACCCTCGCCACCCTCGGGTAGCGTCCATTCAGAAGTCCATCTATGCCCTGGAACAGTCCCGCCATTCCATGATGTTTGTGTGGGCCCCAGGACACGTCGTAATCCCCGGAAACGAACTTGCCGACAGGCTGGCCAAACAGGCGACGCGGAAACCACTTCTGGCGATAGGCATACCCGAAGCTGACCTGTGTTCTGTCTTACACCACAGCGTTTTCCGGCTTTGGGAGACGGAATGGCATAACAGCACGCACAACAATCTGCGTGTCATTAAGGAGACTATTAATGTGTGGAAGTCTTCCATGCAGGCCTCTCGCAGGGAATCAGTTGTCCTCTGCCGACTCTGCTTGGCCATACTTGGCTAATGCATGGTTACCTACACCGTTGCGAGGGCCCACCTCAGTGTCGCTGTGGCTCCCAAATGACAGCCGTCCACCTCTTGCTGGACTGCCCACTTTTAGCCGCTCTGCACCAGACTTTTAACTTTCCCAGCACCCTGCCTTCGGTGTTGGGCGACAATGCCTCCACAGCAGCTTTAGTTTTACGTTCTATCTGTGAGAGTGGGTTTTATATTTCTATCTAGGTTTTAGCGCATGTGTTTTGTCCCTCTATGTCCTCCACCCTAGTGCTTTTAGAATGGGGGTTTTAATGTATTGCAGAGTGGCTGGCCAGCCACAGTAATCTGCTTTCATGTTTTATTCTCTTCTGTTTCTAGCGTCTCTCTGTTGTTTTCTTGTCCTCTTTTGTTCCTTTTAGTGTTCATTGCCTTCCCTTCGTTCTTGTGGCTTTTCCTTTCTTTCCATTTTGTGTTATATGTTTTGTCTTTTTTTTCTCACACTTGTGACATTGTGTTATTAGCACCAAGGGACTGATGACCTTGTAGTTTTGTCCCTTCTCCCGCCTCTAAACCAACCAACCAACAAGCATTATCCTGTTGGAACAACACATCACCTTCCTGCTGCAAGAATGGCAAGAGAATGGGCCTAACAACATACTGCACATACCGAGTGCTGATTGGTGTCCCCTGCAGAAACGTCAAAGGTAGACAAGGGTTGTAGCTTATTGCACCCCACACCCCAGGGCCTGGAGTGGGGCCAGTATATATATGACGAATGCAGTCTACGAGACAGGACTCACCATGTCTATGTCATACATGCAAATGACCATCAGTTGCATTTAAACAAAACCTAATTTCATTGCTGAAGACAAAGCGATCTTCTGTTGACACCAGTCGAGCCGTGCTTTTCAGTGCCTATGCATGAGTGGAAGACAGGCCAGAGATAGTGTGCCTGTAGTCCTACTGCAAATAACTAGTTCACAACAGTTTGTGTTGACACATCTGGGATCACAAGCCCTCTTATATATGCTAGGGTAGATGTACGATCTGCCACACCTACCCTTAAAATATGATGATTCTGAGTGTCTGTGCTGAATGGACGTTCAGAAGCTTACCTATGGGCATGAGAATGTTCACATGATCAGTGATGCGAGCATCATTGCACAACTAATGTACCAAGTCCAACTTGTGTGGAAATTCTCTGAATGGACCATCGTGCAACCCAGAGGGCCACAAAGTGTCTCCTTTGAAACTCGCTCTGTTGGCTGTAGGAGGCACGAGTGCATTTCCGTGGCATGGTAGACTGCTAGCTTCACACGTTTACACCACAGTGAGTCTTCTGGCTGTGCGCAGTCCCTAGTAATGGGTAGTCATAGATGGCGCTCTGGTAGCTATGCCACTACACTATTGGTAGGCAGATGTCTTTGAAACCATTACAAGTACATCTACTATCCCCCAGGTGGTATATGCTATCATTGGATCAAAATTGACATCGCCTTTCCAGATGTTCTAATTTTTTTTTCTGGCAGTGTGTATTTACCCATACCAAATACCACAAGCCAAGAAGAAAACAGCAGAAAATGAACTACAGAAAATGTTGCTGCCTGGAAGAATACAACACAGTCGTAGGCAACACTGTAATCATGTACATATAGTAAATAAAAAGGGATTAAATGTTAGATTTATGTTGCATGCTAGACAAGCGAATAATATATTTGAAACAGAAAGAGATCAGCCCCAAAATATAGATATGCTGATAAAAAAGTTCAAGGGAGCAAAGATATTTAGCTGGCACTGTTAAATAGAAGTAGACAAAGAAATTCATCATTCCAGTTTCGTGTATGAAGGGAAGTGTTACAGGTACTGTAAGCTTCCCTTCAGACCGAGTGTGTCTACATCAGCATTTATACAAACTCCGGGCAGTGTGTTAGGAGAATGACTACATCTACATAGATACTCCTCAAGCCACTGTAACGTGCGTGGCGGAGGGTACCCCGTACCAAAAAAATGGTTCAAATGGCTCTGAGCACTATGGGACTTAACTTCTGAGGTCATCAGTCCCCTAGAACTTAGAACTACTTAAACCTAACTAACCTAAGGACATCACACACATCCATGCCCGAGGCAGGATTCGAACGTGCGATCGTAGCGGTCGCGCGGTTCTAGACTGTAGCGCCTAGAACCGCTCGGTCACCTCTGCCGGTTACCCTGTACCACTACTAGTCATTTCCTTTCCTGTACCACTCGCAAATAGAGCGAGGAAAAAACGACCGTCCATATGCCTCCATATGAGCCCTAATTCCGCATATGTTACCTTTGTAGTCCTTACTCGCGATGTTTGTTGGCTGCAGTAGAGTCGTTTGGCAGTCAGCTTCAAATGGCATTTCTCTATATTTTCTCAACAGTGTTTTCTAAAAGAGCGTCGCCTCCCCTCCAGGGATTTCCATTTGAGTTCCCAAAGTATCTCCGTAACACGTGTCGTTCAGACGTACCGGTAACAAATCTAGCAGCCTGTCTCTGAATTGCTTTGATGTCTTCCTTCAATCTGACCTGGTATGGATGCAAAAGACTCCAACAGTACTCAAGAATAGATCGCACTAACATCCTATATGCGGTCTCCTTTACAGGTTAACCACTGTTTCCTAAAAATTCTCCCAATAAACTGAAGTCGACCATTCACCTTCCTACCACAGGTCCCACTTTTTGGTTCCATCTCATTTTAGCAACATTACACCTTTTGGGTCTTGCCCACTCACCTCGAATATGGTGCCTAAGGGATGTTGCATTCTCAGAATGCTATATAACAATTCAAACAAATAACAGTAGTAGTTTTATTTCTATAAAGCAGAGTGACAATACTTTAATGCACAAAGTTGTCGCAAGCGATGGGCGACATGCAACATAAATCCGAGTCGTTGCTATACACGATGTTCCTCCAAGTTGACACATGTCACTGATAAATGATCTCTTAGCACTCTCTGTTAGGCCGAGATAATAATCTACGAATCCTGTCCACTAATGTCCGGCCGAGGCTGGCAGGAGCCGTGCTTATATTCACTTCTTACGGCGGCCGCTCCTGGCGCGGCGCGGTCCTTTTCAGCGGGCTAATGGTTGACGTCGCCTCACCACCTTCTCTGTCTTGCGTTCTTCCTCATCGTACCGACGCTACTGGTAACACCAGAACATTCCTCCACCTAAAGCGACGGACCGTCGTCGTGTAGGGAGTGCGACCACGGCGGGGGATGCAGGAGTGTGGGCGCAATGACGGGGCAGAAGCTGTGACTGCAGGGGACCTCAAGCTTCCGGCCGTACCCCGGCATCTGGCCTGTGCTCTGGTGGAAACGTCCCTCAGAAAACGACCAGAAGGGTACGCGTCCACGTTCTGCTGCCATGAACCAGATGAAGGGGGCAGTGACTGGTGCAGTGTGGGCGGGTCCAGCTCCATCGGTAGGACGAGAGGAGGCGGACGACACCCTCTGGTGGCTGCTGTGGCCGTGCTGTCCTCTGGACCCGTGAATCTGGGGGAAGAGAGACTGAAATATCATCGTGTACATGACAGGCGATGTTGATTTCGGTGGCGGCGCTGCAAGCCATCTGGACCTGAAATAAGATACATACAAGCGCCAACTCGACAGATTATTTCGCCTCACGCCCACCGTCTGCTGCCGCTAAAAACCCTGAAAAGACAATATCGTGCGCCGCGAAGCGATACTTGCGGCCTTCCTTCGGCGCTGGATGCTGAGGAGGGTGGAGCAGGTAGTGTCCGATGGCGGTGGCCGTGAAGCAGTTCCGCTGGCGATGGTCCTTGTCGTGCGCGCGAACGATATGAGACGATAAATAGTTGCAATGCTTGATCACTGGTGTGTGCGGAGCAAAATGTGGTCATCTGCTGCTTGAAGATTCTGACAAAACATTCCGCTTCGCCGTTTGACTGTGGGTGGAATGGTGCACTAGTTATATGCTGTACGCCATTGTGTTCACAGAATGTTTGAGATTAATTTGACTGAGGGCCGTTGTCTGACACTATTATTTCAGGTAAACCTTCGAGGCAAAAAATAGAGGCCACCACCTGCATTGTGCTACGTAACATTGTCGAGTTTATTGCCACAGCAAAGGGAAACTTGTTATAAGAGTCAACCACAGTCAACCACAATCAACCAACGAGTGTTCCAAAAAGGTCCCACGAAGTCTATGTGCACACGTTGCCATGGCGACTGCGACTTAGGCCAAGCAAAGAATTTTTGTGGTGGAGCGGACTGATTTTCCGCACATGCGTGTCACTGTGACGTCATCTGTTCTATTTGTGCGTCCATATCCTGCCAAGCACAGTGTCGACGCGCTAACTCTTTCGTACGAACAATCTCACAGTGTCCTCGGCAACACTTCCTTTTTGCAAAGCGTTAGGGATCAAGACACGTGACTGTCCACTGTCATTTTGAACAAGAATCACACCTTTTTGTACAGTGAGGATATGCCAACATGCAAAGTATCGGTGCACTACAGTGTTCGTTAGGCTATTCAATGAGTGCGGCTAAGATGTGCGAATGTACTTGAGCAACATGTTCAAATCTAGATCAGCTTCCGTGGCCTGTGCAATTTTCTTATAGTTCAGCGGGAAAGACTGAAGCAATTCAGAATCCTGAGCATCGATGTGACAACAAGATGCAGCAGAATCATCAAATTCTGTGTCCGGGCCAATCTGAAGACGTGGAAGTCCATGTTGGGCTGCCGGGCGATACACAATCTCGTACTTGTATTGAGACAACAACAAAGCCCATCTTTGCCATTTCTGGGCAGTTCGTACAGGAACCAGTTTCGTCAGATGAAACGAGGACTGCAAAGGCTTGTGATCCGTAGCTAAGTAGAGTTTCTGCCGTACAAATAGTAGTGAAATTTGGTGGTGACATAGCCAAAGCCTCTTTTACAATTTGTGAATAGTTACACTGAGCTTTGGACAAGACTTTTGACGCGAAAGCAATAGGTCTGTCTTTGTCATCAATTCTGTGCGAAAGCACTGCACCTATTCCGTAATGGGAAGCGTCAACGTGTGATACAACGGGTTTGTCAGGATCAAAGCGAACTAAGCATTGATCACTGAGCAGTGCATCTTTAAGTTTTTGAAAAGCTACTTGGCACTCATGTGTCCAAACAAAGGGTACATGCAAGAGATGCAATGGAGCTGTAATTTTTGCAGCATTCAGTATGAACAGAATATAATAGTTCATTTTCCCTAAAACTGACTGCAGTTCGTGATATTGCGAGGAACTGGCAAATTTCGTATGGTTTACAAATGCGACCGAAGATTATGTACACCTTGACTGTTTATGACATGTCCAAGATACTGCAACTCAGGTTTAAAAAAGTTACACTTATCCAGTCTATACTTGAGCCCTGCATCAGATAACACACGAAACAAAGCACATAAATTTGCAGTATATTCTTCAGGTGTATGACCTGCTACGACAATATCGTCCAAATAGTTCGAACAATTTGGCACTTTTACACTCAGTTGCTCCAAATGCCATTGGAAAATGGCGGGTGCGGAAGCACTGCCAAAAGGCAAACGCAAATGTTTGAAAAAACCAAACTGAGTACTTACTACACACACTTTTTGAGATTCTTCATAGAGTCGTATTTGAAGATCTGCGTCGCGCAAATCAATTTTTGAAAAGTAGCGGCCAGGGCCTAATTTGTCCACGAGATCTTCTGGGCATGGCAATGGATAAGTGTCAATGACAGTTTGTGGGTTGACTGCAGACTTGGAGTCAACACAGAGGCGAATGTGACCTGAAGGTTTGGGGAGTAAAACGAGTGGACTTGCTGATTGACTAGCTGATACGGGCGCAATAACTCCGTTATCTTGAAATTCTTTAAGTTCAGCAGTGACATTGTCCCGTAATGCAATGGGAACAGTTATGGCCCAGCAAAATTTCGGCTGAGCATTGTCTTTCAGAGTAATGTGTGCAACAAGATTGTTAGCTTTGCCTAAACCTTCAGAAAAGAGTTCTGTGAATTCATTTAGCAACCTAGCTACACTGTCTTTTGCGTTGAATGCAGACGCTGACAACACATTGTCCTGAATGTTAAAGCCAAACAAATCAAATGAGTCAAGTCCAAATATGTTCTCACAATCACATGATTGTAGCACTGTGTAAGTCACTGTTCGCGTATGGGAGCGATACATGGCGGGCAAAGTACATGTCCGAGAACGGGAATGTCTTGTCCATTATAAAAAAAAATGTGTTTGAAATCTTATGGGACTTAACTGCTAAGGTCATCAGTCCCTATGCTTACACGCTACTTAACCTAAATTATCCTAAGGACAAACACACACACACACACACACACACACACACACACAAACACACACACACACACACACACCCATGCCCGAGGGAGGACTCGAACCTCCGTCGGGATCAGCCGTGTCCATTATAAGCCATCAGTTGTGTGCTAGTTTTAGACAGGCCTGGGGAACCTAAAAGTTCGTATGTGTGACGTTTAGCAATGTGACAGAGGCACCTGTGTTCAACTGAAATTTCACGTATTACCCACAAATAATTAATGAAGAAAAAGTTTGTTTGACTGACGTGTCACTGAAGAAACTGCACGCTTGCCTGTTGCTGACTTTGAATATACCACATTAATGACATGAGTCTTGTGACTAGATTTTTGTGAGTGGGCCGAACTCTTATTGTGTTCCGTTGCAAAAATATGGATTGCACATGTCCTTTCCTACCACAAGCGTAACATGGAGCTTGTCGGGAGGGACAGTCTTGGCGTTTGTGCCGTGAATAACATCTAGGGCAAGACTTAATTCTGTTCTCCTGTTGAGCCGCCTGTTTAGCGAACTCCTTAGGCGGCGTGGAACATTGCTTACTTGGCGTGGCTAGTGCACGCCGCTGGTACGGAAGGGGGCCGATTGCAAGCAAAGGTCTCAACCCGGAAAATAGCTGGCTGCTCATATTTGTGAGCCGACAAGGCACCGGAATCGTACTGATCTAGTATGTACACTACCTGCTGAAACGATGAATCGGACTGTTTCAAAATCTGTTCCTGAATTTGACATGAGACACATTGTACATGATCGCATCAAGCAACATAACATCTGAATATAAAGCACCAAAGTACATTTGAATTTGCATTTCCTTGTCATACACTACAAATCTATTACCCACTAGCGATAAGTTTGTTCTGACCGTCTTTTGCAACTGAAGAACTGATACCTAGTTGCTACCTCATTCACTTTATTTCCATAATACTTTGTTAGTGAGTCTACCACTGCATCTTAAGCAAGTTCACGTAGAGTGGCGTTAGGAAAGAGTTTTTCAATTAATCTTGCCACCGTGAATAACAGATATGGAAGTTTCACAGTGCCTGGTACATTGTGAACGAGGAGATGCGACTCGAACTGGGACAACCGCTCGCGCTTTTCCTCTTCTTGTTCACAAAACTGTCAAAAAGATTGTGTAGCAGCTGTAGTTGGCGGCGCTTGTTCTGTATGGCGTGCAGCGTTGGCCAGTAGTTGCTGGACCGTGTTGAGCAGTGTAGATATTTGCTGTGTCTGAAACTGAAACATCTGCCTTAGCTGTGTGGCATGTAACGCTTGCGGCTGTGGCGCCTGAGCAGGGGGCGTGACTGGTGAGGGAGGGGGGTCATGTTGGAAGACACAAATGAACAAACAGACAAAAATATGTACAAAGAAATTTTCTGCAACGTACACCTGAAAACACCAGTTAGCAAAAACGACAAGAAACTCTTAAAGCAATTAAGCGCCTCTGCAACGTAAAGACAAGAGAGAATTAAGGCGCTAGCACGATATAAACGAAATTCTGTGGCCGTCGCGCACTGGGTTCGGAGGATTTTCGTCGCCAGTTGTTGGGTCTTGCCCACTCGTCTCGCAAAATGTGCCTAAGGCATGCTACGTTCTCGGAATGCTACACAGCAATTCAAGCAAATAACATTAGTAGTATTATTTCTATAAGTAGAGTGACAATACTTAACTTCAGTGTACAAAGTTGTTGAAAGCGAAGGGCGACATGCAACACAAATCCGAGTCCTTGCTATACACGCATCACTGAAAACTGTTCTGGTAGCACTGTTTGCTAGGCCGTGCTAATACTCTGCGAATCCTGTCCCCTAATGTCCGGCCGAGGCTGGCAGGATCCGTGCTTACATTCACTTCTTGCAGAGATCGCTCCTGGCGCGGCGCGATCCTTGTCAGCGGGCTAGTGGCTGACGTCGCTTCATCACCTTTTCTGGTCTTGTATTCTTCCTCTTTGTTCTGGCGCTTGTGGTTAATTCAGAACAACACCCAGATCGTTAAACGAGTTGACTGTGTCGAGCAGGACACTAGCAATACTGTTTCCGGACATTACAGGTTTGTTCTCCCTACTCATCGGCATAAACTTACATTTTTCGTATCTTTCTACAGTCACTCAACTTCGACACCTCACGGTACACCACGGTATCATCAGCAAACATCTGCAGGTTTCTGTCCACCCTGTCCGCCAAATCATTTATGTTTATAGAGAACAACAGCAGTCCTATCACACTTCCCTGAGCCACTTCTGACAATACCCTTGTCTCTAATGATAACTGCCGGCCGGTGTGGCAGTGCGGTTAAAGGCGCTTCAGTCTGGAACTGCGTGACCGCTACGGTCGCAGGTTCGAATCCTGCCTCGGGCATGGATGTGTGTGATGTCCTTAGGTTAGTTAGGTTTAATTAGTTCTAAGTTCTAGGCGACTGATGACCTCAGCAGTTACGTCGCATAGTGCTCAGAGCCATTTGAACCATTTTTCTAATGATAACTGTTAAGTGAAATCCCAGTGTATGTAGGTGACATACTTGGGGTGACCGAAACGTGGGAGGAACATATTAGAATACTTGAAGAAATTTTCCATTAATTTTTGTGAGGCTGTTGTAGCCATAAACTTGAATAAATCGAAATTTGGAAGAATATTGACAAAATTTCAAAATCATATAATTACAACTGCAGAGATTTATCTTGCCATGCAAAGGTACAAGCCATTAAATATTTCCCAATACCTAACAGCAAGAAGCAATTAAAGGCATTGTTTGGAGTCACAGGATACTATAGAAGATTTCTGAACGAGCAGATATTAAATGGTGAGAATGACAAATTCCTTAAGAAAAATAGTGTTTGGAATTAGTCAAGCGACTGTGAACGTGACTTTCAGGTCATCAGGAGTAAGATAATTACTGCTCAAATTTTTTGTTATCCAGATTTGATTAGAACATTTTAGTTGGGCTGTGACTCATCTGACTATGGAATGACGAGATAGGTGTTGCAAGTCAGATGTTAATTAGTGAGAAAGAAGATACAGTGCGACAGAGAACGAAACTCTTGCTGTGGTTCATAGATTTTCGAAGTTTGGCTTTTACCTGGAAGGTTACAAATCAAGAGTTATAACTGACCACAAAGCATTGTCACTTTTGCTCAGCTGTAAATTAAAGTATAGTCTGGGGTTAGCGTCTTTGATTCATCATCAAAAGTCTTCGGTCCCGAGTTCGATCCCCGCCACTGCCTAAATTTTGATAAATAATCAGCATTGGCGGCCGAAGACTTCCGGCATAAGAAGTCAGCCTCATTCTGCCAACGGCCTTGTCAAAGAGGGCGGAGGAGCGGATAGAGGTTCAGGGCACTCTCTTGTCCTAGGGGTGGGAAATTGCCCCTAAAGGCGGAAGAATCAGCAATGATCAACGACATGAGGATGCAGAAGGCAATGGAAACCACTGCATTAAAGACACGTAACGTGTATCCACAGGACATGTGGCCTGTAATTGACGAAGTGTCATGATGATCTCTCCATTGGCAAAAGATTCCGGAATAGTCCCCCATTCGGATCTCCGGGAGGGGACTGCCAAGGGGGAGGTTATCATGAGAAAAAGATTGAATAATCTACGAAAGGATAACGTTCTACGAGTTGGGGCGTGGAATGTCAGAAGCTTGAACGTGGTAGGGAAACTAGAAAATCTGAAAAGGGAAATGCAAAGGCTCAATCTAGATATAGTAGGGGTCAGTGAAGTGAAGTCGAAGGAAGACAAGGATTTCTGGTCAGATGAGTATCGGGTAATATCAACAGCAGCAGAAAATGGTATAACAGATGTAGGATTCGTTATGAATAGGAAGGTAGGGCAGAGGGTGTGTTACTGTGAGCAGTTCAGTGACCGGGTTGTTCTAATCAGAATTGACAGCAGACCAACACCGACAACGATAGTTCAGGTATACATGCCGACGTCGCAAGCTGAAGATGAACAGATAGAGAAAGTGTATGAGGATATTGAAAGGGTAATGCAGTATGTAAAGGGGGACGAAAATCTAATAGTCATGGGCGACTGGAATGCAGTTGTAGGGGAAGGAGTAGAAGAAAAGGTTACAGGAGAATATGGGCTTGGGAGAAGGAATGAAAGAGGAGAAAGACTAATTGAGTTCTGTAACAAGTTTCAGCTAGTAATAGCGAATACCCTGTTCAAGAATCACAAGTGGAGGAGGTATACTTGGAAAAGGCCGGGAGATACGGGAAGATTTCAATTTGATTCCGAGATTCCGAAATCAGATACTGGATTGTAAGGCGTACCCAGGAGCAGATATAGACTCAGATCACAATATAGTAGTGATGAAGAGTAGGCTGAAGTTCAAGACGTTAGTCAGGAAGAATCATTACGCAAAGAAGTGGGATACGGAAGTACTAAGGAATGACGAGATACGTTTGAAGTTCTCTAACGCTATAGATACAGCAATAAGGAATAGCGCAGTAGGCAGTACAATTGAAGAGGAATGGACATCTCTAAAAAGGGCCATCACAGAAGCTGGGAAGGAAAACATAGGTACAAAGAAGGTAGCTGCGAAGAAACCATGGTTAACAGAAGAAATACTTCAGTTGATTGATGAAAGGAGGAAGTACAAACATGTTCCGGGGAAATCAGGAATACAGAAATACAAGTCGCTGAGGAGTGAAATAAACAGGAAGTGCAGGGAAGCTAAGACGAAATGACTGCAGGTAAAATGTGAAGACATCGAAGAAGATATGATTGTCGGAAGGACAGACTCAGCATACAGAAAAGTCAAAACAGCCTTTGGTGACATTAAAAGCAACGGTCGTAACATTAAGAGTGCAACGGGAAGTCCACTGTTAAATGCAGAGGAGAGAGCAGATACGTGGAAAGAATACATTGAAAGCCTCTATGAGGGTGAAGATTTGTCTGATGTGATAGAAGAAGAAACAGGAGTCGATTTAGAAGAGATAGGGGATCCAGTATTAGAATCGGAATTTAAAAGAGCTTTTGAGGACTTGCGGTCAAATAAGGCAGAAGGGATAGATAACATTCCATCAGAATTTCTAAAATCATTGGGGGAAGTGGCAACAAAACGACTATTCACGTTGGTGTGTAGAATATATGAGTCTGGCGATATACCATCTGACTTTCGGAAAAGCATCATCCACACAATTCCGAAGACGGCAAGAGCTGACAAGTGTGAGGATTATCGCACAATCAGCTTAACAGCTCATGCATCGAAGCTGCTTACAAGAATAATATACAGAAGAATGGAAAAGAAAATTGAGAATGCGCTAGGTGACGATCAGTTTGGCTTTAGGAAAAGTAAAGGGACGAGAGAGGCAATTTTGACGTTACGGCTAATAATGGAAGCAAGGCTAAAGAAAAATCAAGACTCTTTCATAGGATTTGTCGATTTGGAAAAAGCATTCGACAATATAAAATGGTGGAAGCTGTTCGAGATTCTGAAAAAAGTAGGGGTAAGCTATAGGGAGAGACGGGTCATATACAATATGTACAACAATCAAGAGGGAATAATAAGAGTGGACGATCAAGAACGAAGTGCTCGTATTAAGAAGGGTGTAAGACAAGGCTGTAGCCTTTCGCCCCTACTCTTCAATCTGTACATGGAGGAAGCAATGATGGAAATAAAAGAAAGGTTCAGGAGTGGAATTAAAATACAAGGTGAAAGGATATCAATGATACGATTCGCTGATGACATTGCTATCCTGAGTGAAAGTGAAGAAGAATTAAATGATCTGCTGAACGGAATGAACAGTCTAATGAGTACACAGTATGGTTTGAGAGTAAATCGGAGAAAGACGAAGGTAATGAGAAGTAGTAGAAATGAGAACAGCGAGAAACTTAACATCAGGATTGATGGTCACGAAGTCAATGAAGTTAAGGAATTCTGCTATCTAGGCAGTAAAATAACCAATGACGGACGGAGCAAAGAGGACATCAAAAGCAGACTCGCTATGGCAAAAAAGGCATTTCTGGCCAAGAGAAGTCTACTAATATCAAATACCGGCCTTAATTTGAGGAAGAAATTTCTGAGGATGTACGTCTGGAGTACAGCATTGTATGGTAGTGAAACATGGACTGTGGGAAAACCGGAACAGAAGAGAATCGAAGCATTTGAGATGTAATGCTATAGACGAATGTTGAAAATTAGATGGACTGATAAGGTAAGGAATGAGGACGTTCTACGCAGAATCGGAGAGGAAAGGAATATGTGGAAAACACTGATAAGGAGAAGGGACAGGATGATAGGACATCTGCTAAGACATGAGGGAATGACTTCCATGGTACTACAGGGAGCTGTGAGGGCAAAAATTGTAGAGGAAGACAGAGATTGGAATACGTCAAGCAAATAATCGAGGACGTAGGTTGCAAGTGCTTCTCTGAGATGAAGAGGTTAGCACAGGAAAGGAATTCGTGGCGGGTCGCATCAAACCAGTCAGTAGACTGATGACAAAAAATTGACAAGATGTAGTTTGGCTCTTCAAGACTTTGAATTTGATATTTGCTATGCACCAGGACTTGAAAACATTGG